>NC_083388.1:16535000-17135000 GCF_031755915.1 Ziziphus jujuba
CAAATAAATATAAAACCAGGCCAAAAAAAATCCTCATGAAAGTGCCCAACTAAAGTGATTCCTTATTTACCCAAAAAAACCAACGTGATTCCATTTTTTTTTGGGAACACTGGGAAGAATTTTTTATTTTATTTTATTTTATTTATTTTTCAAGATCCAGGCTTGATCGCCCAAATAAAGTGTTACATAATCATCTTTATTCAGCTTAAGTGCTCAACCTCATAAATCTCACTATTCCTTCTACTTCTCATTGCCTTGTAAGAAAGTAAAAAGAATATTACCAACATTAAAAACTAACATTTCTTCTCACCAACCTACTTTTTTTTTTTTTTTTCTGGAACTTCTTGCTAACTTGCTTTGTCAAAAAGATATCATTTCGAATATGAAAACTTAGATAAATTACATATATATATATATATATATTTGATTTGTCACAAATGTTATAACAATTTAATGTTCGGTCAATAGTCTTTACAATGAAAAAGAAAAAACTACACCAAAAAAACAAGGAATTCACAGTGGAAATGACCTTAAAAAGCCCTTTAAAACATTTCATTGGAAAATAATAATAATAATAATAATAAAATTTAATAACATGCACCATAAACAATTTCAAACTAAGAACAATTAAATTCATAATCAATATGTAGAAGTTTATTCTGCTGGATGATGTGAGAGAACTTATGTTTATCAGACTATAATACCCCTTATATGCAACTCGAAATGAAACATCCAGTATATGTAATTTGGCATCTATTTGATAATATAACAAGCCCCATGTAGTATAAATGGACTGGCAGCACGTATATCTATTTTATTGTTTATATAGAGTTAAAAATGCTCACCGGCCTCACCAAGGATGAACCCAACGGCATATCTGCGGTGGGCAAAAAGTGACCATGCAAGAAGGAGGCAAAATGTCTACGACACCTATCACCCAAATATCCAGGCGTGTTTGAACAATGATTTATTATTTATCCATTTTTATCCACTTTCTGACATTGGGTGATATAATTCTTCAATTCGTGTGCCAAAACGTCACCGTCCTACTGTTTTCTCATCCCTTCCGCTTTATTCTTCAAAACCCCAATCATGACACTCCGTTATCATTCGATGTCGCCGCCGCCGAGAGAACTTACTGTTCCACAAACCAACCGAGTCGCGCCGAGTTCAGCTTCCATTTTGTCGACCATTTTGGATTAATTCCCTGAATCCAAACAAAACACTATTCCTTTTTTTTATTTTTTATTTTTATTATAACAAAACCTTTTCTTATGCCACCACTAATCTGACCAACCCACTTTCCGAAATCACACTCAATTCCAATATCATACCCAACTCCCAAATAATTTTCTTTCACTCGCATGTGTAAATCTAAAATGGCGATCGACGCCGCCCAACCCAGCCCAACTACTCGAACCTCGCGAAGCCAACCGACCCAATCCCCAAGAAATCAAGGACCGCAAAGACCGACCTTCGCATCTTCTTCTTCTTCCGTCGAACCACCCTCCACTTCCAACACCTCCAGTGCGCAATACACCTCCACTTCCAACTACAAGCTCTCTTCCGATACCTCCTCCTCCAGCCGTACCTCGCTCTCCAGCCTCCGCGAGAGCCTTCCCGAAACCCCTCACATCTACGATTTCAACGAGATCTGCTCCGCAACCAACAATTTCCTCGCCAAGCGCTTCGCCTCCGCTTCCTCTTCGACTCCGTCTTGGCGGTGTACTCTCCGCGGCAAGGATGTGATCGTGTTCCAACGGAAGTTCCGTCGAAAGACCGAGACATCGGAGCTCAGGGCGTTGCTCTCGTTGATCTGCCGGAGTCACCACTCCAGTATAGTCAAAATCCTCGGCGCATCGGTCTCCGGCGACCATATCTACTTGGTGTACGAATTCATATATGGGGCAAACCTAGCGGATTGTCTGAGAAACCAGAGGAACCCTAATTTTACGGTGCTGTCGACATGGATGTCCAGAATGCAGATAGCTGCGGACCTCGCTCATGGCCTCGATTACATTCACAACAAGACCGGCTTGAGTATAAACCTTGTTCACAATCACATCAAGAGCAGCAGCGTTGTGGTGACCGAGCCTTTATTTAATGCCAAGATTTGCCATTTCGGTGCCGCGCAGTTGTGCGGGGAGAGCATTGGAAGTGAAGAACGGAAGCCATTTTCAACAGGAAAGGGAAAAATCGGTGAGATATCGGAGGAGAGCGATGAGTCCGATCTGAAAGAATCGAAACTGAAGCGGTCCGATAGCCGGAAAATGCAATTCGAAGGCGTGAGGGGATACATGTCGCCGGAATATCAGCGGACGGGGGAGGCGACGCAGAAGTCCGACGTGTACGCGTTTGGCGTCGTGATCTTGGAGCTTTTGTCTGGCGAAGAGCCATTCAGGTTCAAATTCGATAAGACGAAACGTGATTTCATCAGGATGTCGGTGATCGAGTCAGCGAAATCGGCGATCTTCGGCGATGGTGACGGTGGTGGTGGTGGTGGACCTGTGGAGGGAAGGTTTAGGTACTGGGTAGATAGGAGGCTGAAAGACTCCTACCCGGTAGAGGTGGCCCAGAAGCTTACACGTGTTGCATTAGAATGCGTACACGTGGATCCAGATCAGCGGCCTAACATGGGACGCGTCGCAGGAAAGATATCGAAGCTTTATTTGTCGTCGAAGACTTGGTCCGACAATGTAAAAGTTCCTACAGAGATTTCGGTGTCGTTGGCCCCGCGGTAATGACGTGTCAGATATTAACAATTGTATAAATTTTGTTTATCATTTTGACTAGGACAGAACTGGATGCTAAATCATGATTCTTGTTTGTATTAAACAAAAACAAAAAAAAAAAAAAAAACGACGCTCTGATTTTGACAATTTTGTTATATTTTGTGGACAACATTTGACCGATGGGAGGGAAATTATATATACTTGGTTTAGATTGTAATTCGCTTTAAATTATTTCAAATTAAACCCAGCAAGCAGTAAGATTGGAGCAGAAGTTAAGAGCAGAATGTCAAAATTGAACAAAGTCCACAACCAAAAAAACTAACTTAAAAAAAAAAAATTAAAAAAAAGGCCAGAAGGAAAATGTCAACGGCGACCAATGCTGTTAAGTTTATGAACAGAGTCCAGCTTGAAATGGAAATGGAACGAACAAATATATGTGGAAAGTCCAACTAGGCTGCTAGGCTCTAAAAAGATTCTTGTAAATACTAAATACACCCCCATAATGCAAAATGTTTAACAAATACAGAGGAAAATATTTATTGAACATCCTGCATATAGAAATGAACCCAAGATTCCGTGGCACGCTTAAAATCCACAGGCTATTTACTTGCATGCATAATCCAGGACGAAAGCCATGCCTGATGATTGATCTTCGGGGATAAGGAACTCAAGCAAAATATCAGAGCATTGCTAGATAAATTTTTAATTTACAACAAATGCAGACACTTACTGAAACAAGTGTTATCTAAGTAGACATGAGATTGTGACAATTTATGTGTACAATGACAAGCTTTTCATTCACGGAATTCTGTTTTGCTGTTAGAAATGTCAAGTTTTACTGGATTTTGTAACTGTTTTCTCGGTTTAACTCTCAGACGGCAGTTGACAGGGGAACCAATGTATTATCGGTGGCGGCTGTGAAGGATGAGACAGCAGGGGCAGTGCAGGACACCTTGGACCTACTTTCCCTTGGATATGGATGCATGATGGCCAACTCCCTAACCCGCCACAGAACTGATTCTGGTATGTGATTCGTTGCTTGCTTTCTTCCATTCTCAACCTGCATCAACTTACAAGAGTAAGCAAATACACATTTTCTATATGGAGCGCTCTTTAGGCTCATGACAATCAGTTGCTATGCTCCACAGTCCAGCTGTTGGAGTTAAAACATTCATTAAAACACTCATGTCCAAGTAAAACCTGATTCAAATTAGTGTACATGTTCATACTTCTTTAATACAAGTAGAGATAAAGTGAATGAATGTAGCTGAGTACAGTTTGCTAAACTCTCAACAGAGTTTACCAAAATTTTGAAATTAGAAAGGACTAGATATCAAGAAATATCCAACCCAGCTAGAATTCCACCAAGCCTCAGCTAAATTTCTTAAATACTTTATCATAATGCTAGAAGCTAAAAAGCAACAGAGATAAACAGTTCCAGCCCTACCTTTTCCTTGATCTGCAACTGGGTGCAGCTAGCACGCAAAAGATTTCGCCATTTGTCCTGAAACCCAAAGATTAATCAAGGACTTACATCCAAAGAATAAAAAATGGAAGATAATTATAATATATATCAATTACCTTAAGATCTACAGATGTGCGATGCGATGATGATGAGAAAAGCAGTCTTTTTATTTCAGTCCATCTCCCAACTCCACACTGAGAAACACCTTCAACTAACTTCACCACTTCAGAAGGAGTCCATGAAATATGACGCTTTCTCCGACCGCCACCTTTTGCATAGCTCCTTGCCATACACTCATCTTCAGATACATCTTCTTGTGACTCTGCTGACAAAGCCTCCACATCAAGTTTGTCAACTGGACATAAAAGTCTATTGTCCTTGCAATCCTCAGCATCCTTAACCTAAAATAAACATGGAGGCACTTAGATGACAATGACAAAAGCATTCCTGCATTATAACACCTCTAATATCTCAGATAAAAGCAGAAATAAATCCTTTTCACAACTAATGCAACATATCTTTGAAAGTTGAAACACTACGAATTTTCCAAATAAAACCAGAACATGAAATAGTAATCACTGAGAAAACCTCCTATCGAGATAATGTACCATTAGGAAGCACTGGACAACCTCTTTCTCAGTACAATAATTCTCTACTTCATACTATAGACTACAAAACACATTGTGGTAGCATATGCTGCATATATTGTAACTTTATGAAAAAGAAACCATTATAAGTTGATAGCTAAATTAATTGTGTTGCTTATGCTATTTTTCACCAATATTTAACCACGAAGCTATAACTCAGTGGATCATTTCGACCACGAAGTTGAATCACTGTCAAGTATCAACTATAAGAAGCCACAAAAGACTAGCTGTCAAAAGAAAGAGGTGAGAGGTTAAAAAAAGCATTGTATCCAAGTAACACTTTCTACAGCCCCATGCACTTGGACGATTTCTTAATGATCAGTATTACAATTAATAATGAAGCTGAACTGCAAAGCCATTCTGACAAACATATGAAATGTAAGCAAAAACTTCTCTATGTAGGCTTACATAAAAGTTTGTGATGTAAAACGTGATTTACATGAGTAGTTTTGACTTTAACCCTGTAACAAAATTTAACAATCCAAAAGCAATACTACCTACCAGAAATGATTCATTTTTCTTTGAGTGCTCTCTTTCCATCGGAAGATCAAATGGAACTTGAATACAATTTCCATCAAAAGAATCTTCCTGCGGAAACACTTGTACTGCTTGAAATTCATTCTGCCACTTTTGCTTTTGAGATTTAACATGCAGAAACTGATCCTTAGACCTTCTATAAGCCATTCCACATTTTCTATTAGAAGATTTTGAACTATAATCCAGTGATTCTTCAATATATCTCCTAGGTGGTTTTCTTGATCTCTTTTGTGTGACAAGTGGTTCTGCTTTATCTTCTCCATCAAAGGAAAATAGTTCAACTTTTCTAACGTCAGAATTCATAGTCTTCAACAATTCAGAACCTGTAAGCCTCTTCCTTTTAACCTGATGGTTTCCTGATATATTTTCATTGTTCAAAGTTCTTATTACAGGTTCAGTAGTACTTGCAGCATAATCTATATTGGAAGAGGTTTTACCTTCATGTTCAATGGTTGTTAAATCAAATTTCATGAGGCTCAGACCATTTTCCATCTCAAAATAATTCTTCAAACCAAATATTTCATGTTGTTGCAGCCATTTACTGTCCATTACAGAAGTTTCATATTCAGACATATTCTTGAAAGCCTCATTTACTTCTTCAACAGCAATATGGTCATGTAAAGAAGAGTGGTTGTTCATACATTTAAACACCGGATCACCCACAGAAGATAAATCTAATATCTCACTAGCAGAGTCTCTTTTATGGATTCCTGGTGACTGAGTTTGCAATGCAACATTTCCCAGATAAGAATCTTTGCAAGGACCATGATCCAATTTGAAAGTGTCATCAGCATATTTGGCATCTATGGAAAGGGGAAAAAAGGGAAACCATATATATGCTTAGCTAGATGGATAGATAGATAGACAAATAGTAAGGTAGACAGGTAACACACACACACACACACACACACACAGAGTATTTAGATGAAAGTAACTTATTAAACAATGTATAATTTTTCAAAGATTACATACCCAAAAGAAATTCTTCACTTGTTGAGAGAGTATTTTGTCCTCGGACATCCCCATTATTGCTTCCTTGAAACATCTCATAAAGAAACTGAAAAAATAAAAATAAATAAAAAAGGGAAAAAAATTAAGGTAGCACCATATACTTACAACGAAGGAATCAAAAATGTCTTCTTGTAGAATGATTGATTTTAGCATGCAGCCACAAAAGATGTTATAAGAAGAAAACCAAATAAATTATTCCTTAGCAAAATTAGATAGCATATTCAAGAAAGGAAAAGGCTCACCCCACCCCTCAATGCCACCCACACACACCCTAAAAAACGAAAAAGGATTGCACATGTAGGAAAAATTTGAATTTCCCCTTAAGCAAAAGACAGTTTTATCCTTCAAATGGTTTATCACTGCTAAAGTATTAAAAAAGTTTCAGACCCAATAATATTAATATATACTTGCAAACAGGACATACTTCTAGATTTTCCCCTTCTCCTTGGGTGAGATTAGGACGCATTGTATCTGCAAGAGAAATCAAAATATACATATTCAGCATCAAACAAAAAACTAAATGACAAAACACCAAAATCAATATAGCATGGTGCCATCTAAATTTCCCAGACAACAATTTAGTGTGTGTGTGTGTGTATGTGTGAGAGAGAGAGAGAGAGAGAGAGTTTGTGTACCACTATCAAGTCTTATCTCACCATCAAAAGTGCCTGAAATATCTTCAACATCAAAGCATTTCTGGATTTGGAACATATCCAAATCAAGAAGATTGTTAACCAAGTCATCCTTACATTCAGGTTCTCCTAGGAAATGTTCAATGCCTCCGGGTTCATCTTCCGAGGCAGTAAAAAATGGTATATCTGGGTCGACCTAGTGAAAAAAAAGAGAATAACAGCTTCACTCATTAATGGAAGTTGCTAAGCTAAATACCATGCAATTTACTATGCAAAGTAAAAAATGGTGGTTTTTCATAAGAGAATCTCCCCTTTTTTATGAGCACTAGAATGCAAATTAAAATTTTTGACCAGAAAAACAAAGAATGCAAATTCAAATCAAAAGCAATTACTGCACCTTAAGTAGTCTAACAAACTCTTTATTTTGTATTTTCCAAACTTTTTAGACCAATTTAAAACCCTATTCAGAATGAAATTAATTAAATCAAAATTCACTTGGAAAAATGTTCCCTTTGACACTTTTCCACAAAAATTAAAAATATTTATTGAATATTTGGATGAATATCAAGAATACAGGATAGACTTAGAAGAAGACCTTCTTAAACAATAATTTTGATGTCTTTGCAACCATTATAAGATCAATGGTATAATACTATAATTCCATTTGCTAGCATGGTAAAAGATTTTAGATTGACTAGTACAAAGAATCTGCATACCTTGTAAGGTTTACAGGTGAACATGTTTGGAATAGCATCAGAAGCCAGCTTGCTGTGATTATCCAGTGTAAAGTCAAATTTACACTCTATTTGACCATCTATATACCCTAAGCATGAAATTCGAAATACAATAAGCTAATTATGAAGGATGAAGCAAATTAAAACCACACAGAACTATACATCTAGGTCAGAACTGTTAGGCGTTCTACAAAGGGTTAAATTAATTTACACATGAGAACTGATAAGCTCGTGCAAGTAAAAATAATCATAAAGCAAGAGCACAGTAGTGGTAAATATGTCACCAACTTCTACTTCCACATTGAAAACACCAAAACAAATTTTAAAATGTTTAACCAGAATCATATTCTTTAGACATATTCGTGAAAAAATGGGAGAAAACCATCAAAATTAAAACTTTAATTGCCAAATATCAAATGGTCTTTTAACTGGACTAATAGCTTCCAGCATCCTACTTTACTATTAATAGACACATCAAACCATTATTTACACATCTTATTGGTATTAACCACAAGTCCAAGTGCAGATCTCTTATCTCAAGGATGCTATCATTTGAAGGGGAAGATGGTCAAGAGCACACATATTTTCACCGAGCAGGGGCTTATCCAGGCATTAAAAAAAATAATAATAAAATAAAATAAAAATAAAAATAAAAAATCCAAAAATCCAAAAATCCAAAAAATAAAGAAAATAAAAAAAAAATCAAAATTTCACAGATGACAGTGGTTTAATGATTGTTTGACCACCAACACACCAAGCAAATCAAAATAGGGTCATAAAAGTTGAAAGCCCTCACAGAATGTCCCTAAGTTACATGCAAGTTTTACATTATTATCAGCATATCAAAAATTATACCAAAAGAGTAATAGCCAAGTACAATCATGCAAACATGTGGCACTAACATGACCCATCAAACCAAATTAAGATATTAACCAAATTTGATTAATAAATTTTGGTTGAGGATGACCATCCACAATGATAACCCAACGAAAATTAGATAAAACAAAATTTCAACACAATAAATCGAGATATAAAAATTACAGTAAAGAACAATGACTAATTAATACCAAAAAAAATGATTTTGCCTAATAAAAAAAATACAAAAATGGAGAAAAATTACCTCATGCAAAACCCAAAAAGGAGCAGAAAAAAACCGGAGTCAACACTGAACTGTGAGAGAGCTTGGTCTGCCAGAAAATAAAAGAAAAATAGAAGAAATCATCACATTGTGATGTTCATGAAAAGTCAGGAGAGAGTTTCAGCAGCAAAAAATCTGAGCAAGAAGCCGAAAAGATAGAGAGAAAGAGAGAGACAGAGGAGAGAAAGCGAGGGAAAGAAGATGGAAAAGGAGGGAAAGTGCAGTGAGCAGAAGAGAAATTACAAGGTTTTTATCAAAAATAATAATAATAATAATATTTTGTCTTTGTTTATAATAATATTTAAAGAGTCGGATTTGAAAGGAAATAACAAAGTGAATTGGAATGAGAGAGGCTTGAAGTACGGTTGCTTTTTACAGACACGACATATGTCCTGTGGCCGCCGTCCGTAAGCCAAATATGACAGAAAAAGTAGAAAAATGTATTTAATGTTATATAATAGCTGCATGGGCGTTCGTGGGTCCCACTCTCACTGAACCTTTTTCCTTTATTATTTTTTTATTTTTATTTTTTAATGTTGTGAGCGTCCGATTTGTGTGAAGTGGTTTCAAAGCAACTAAACCACTCGCAGTCCAACTTTCATTTCTTGCTGCTTTTTATGAGTTTTAATCTCAAATCTTCATATTTTTCACGTTCATTTCTAAGTATGTCTTTTTTTTTCTTGGGGGTTAAATATTTCCATGTTGTTGGGTTGAAGTGTTTCCAAAAATTAATTATTATACTATTTGTCTTTTTTTTCTTCTTTTCCAAAAGAAATAAAAGAAATTATTATTGTTTAAAGGTTAAGGTTAATTTTTGGTTTGATATATTTAGTTTGGGATCTTGTAATTTATACTTTCAAAATTTTGGTATGGCTTTGGAATGATGCTGTTTCTTATGGCTTCTGAAATAATAATTTTGGTTTTTAATTTTAAAGTTTAAAGAGTATATTTTAAAAATGTTTGAATAATTTTTAAAAAGCATATTTTAATGGTATAAAAAATTTAATTGCATTAAAATATAATAAATTGAAACTTAAAATTTTAAATTGATCACAAAACTTGGAAGACCAAAATGCTATTCAAAATTTAAAAAAAAATAATAAAATGCAATTGATAATTAAATTTAGCTTGATTTAGTTATCACTACAACAATATCCAACATGTAATTATAATTTTTCCGGTAATTAACTTCCAAATATTTTCATCAACAAAAACAAATAACAAAATTTATTCTTTTTTTCTTATATTTTATTTTAAACATAAGCTAATAATATCAAACTTATAAGAAAACCATATTCAGATCCATTACCATTGACCGTTTAAACTAAATTCTGTGTTATCGTCTTTTTCAATTTTTTGTTGGGAGACAGTGAAATGGGGTGGACGGTGATGGTTGGTGAATATTGAATTGATTCATGAATTTCCCTATTAATTTAAAAAGCGACAATTAATAAAATTCCAGCCACATCAATTTTCCAACCAAGTAATAAAAGTTTGTACAAGTTTACGATAAAAAATAAGTTACCTAATTGGGCTAAGCAGATAGTGGGTGCAGTGGTGGACTGAAATCTGATGCACATTCATATTCTAGATTCTCAACTAGTTTTACATTCTATTGTTCATTATTTTTTAAATTAATAAGTTATTTTATTTTTATTTTTTTAAATCGAGTTGGATGATTATAATAAATATAAAAGCTTGGATGATTAGATGCATGTTTTGAAGTGTTTTTTTTTTTTTTTTCATTGCTAAAATGGTTTTCAATAATTAAAAAAAGAAGAAGAAGAAGATATTATAAGCCGTTTGCTAGAAATTAAGAAGGGCTTTTTTTTTTTTCATTATTGTTATAAAAGGAAGCCAAATATATTCGGTGAATGCCAAAAAAACACATGGGATTTTTTTTATTATTATAAAAGGAAGCAAAATATATTGGTGAGTGCCCAAAAAACACATTATCAAATGTTTATAAGAACCACCTAATCAAAACAAAAAATGCTTCATGCCTTATTAAGATGTCATTTGCTAACATAGTTTTTATTTTTATTTTTTATTTTTCTCTTTTTAGTTATGGGTAATTAGCATTTATCAAGTGTTAAATAGTGGTAGTTAGAGTTTATTAGGTATCAAAATTAACTTTAAAGTTAAGGAGAAAAAAAAATTTTGAACATAACCTTAAATTGTGTTAATTTTTTACTTTTTCACTCTTTCCTTAAGTTTTTTAGTTGTTTAATATATCTAACAAACTATAATTATCATTAACTAATACTTAATATAAACAAATTACACACAATTATATAAAAAAAGATATAAAACAATTGAAACTAAAAATTAATCATGTTTATCAAATGACACCTAAATTATTGAGGATGTGGTTTGGTATATTTAAGAAAATTTTACCATCTTTTCAACGAGTGCAAACTGGGATTTCTAATAAAATGCCTCTAGAATAAAATGGACCATATATACTATAAGATTTGCACCGCCTACAAACAATCTCAACTTCAAATATTTGGAATATTAGAATGCCCACAAAATATACAAAAAAATATATATTATTTGAAGAAGAGTGTTGGAAAATTATTGAAAAACTCTCCATCAATCTGTCGTCTCCAAAATATGCGGGTGTACCACTTCAAAAAGAAAGAAAAATGTATGCCAAGGCATACTACCTTAAACCTGCAACAAAAAGAAAATGCGCACCAAGGCATGTCGGTTTAAACTTGCAACAATTCAAAGAAAAAAAGAAAAATATGCGCCAGGACACTTATAATGGTTTAAAGAAAGAAAAAAAATATGCTCCTATTGAAGCAAACTACTCAAACAATTATATTGATTATTGGGAATGGAGAACAAAATAATCGCAAGATTTAATTAAAAGGACTTTAACCTTAATATAATTAAGGGATCTTAAAAAATAAAATTTCAACTAAAAACAATAGACTAATGAAAGTAAATTTTAAAAAAGAATAAAACTAAATAGTCTAGAGTCTTGTAGTTGTATGTAAAGAATTATGCGTCTTCAATAAGTAATAGAACTTCAATATATAAGCAAGGAGCTCCTACATATGCTTGTTGTATTTTCAATGTGAGACTTTTCACTTTGCATCTTTTTAACAAATCTCATTTATAGTTGTGACTATTTAAAACTTTTCACTTTTAAATCATATAAAACAATCCATTCTTTTTCAAAATCTAATTATTTTTTATCCAATAAGTAACATAATATTTGAATAATTAAATATTAAATTAATAAAAATTTATTTTTAAATTAAATAATGGTCCAAATAAAGAGAATCTCATAGTATAGAATAACATGAATTTTTTATTGTGTGTTTTCTATATTTGGACAACTTTTATTTTTAAAGCTTCAAATGACATCAAATAGGCCTTTCCATTTAAAATATAGCTATAGTATTCTTTCAAATGGATACAATTGTGTAAATATATTTTCTCAAAAGTTATAATCCTTTGTACAAAAATTCTCCGTAAAGTTATATCTCCTCAAAAGTTATAACTCTGTATAGAAATAAATTCTATACATATACATCTCTTCCATAAAATACATTTATTAAAAAATAAATAAATAAAAAATAAAAATGATTACAGCCATATATTTATGTATATATTTAAAAGTAACATGCTATTATTATTTATAGCAGTTGTAACCGTTTACACACACACACACAAATATATATATATATATATATGTGTGTGTGTGTGTGTGTGTTCAAAAGTAACAAATTATTATTATTTATATTTTTAAATAACTAACAATCCTTCTCTATTTCAAAAATAGATAAACTTTTCTAAAAAAATAAAATAAAAATGTAAGGCATTCTAAGAAATAGATGTATAACTGTAGGTGTCTTGTGGACTTCTTTTTTGGTAATGGTAGATGTCTTTTGGACTTGAACAAAGCTTTGCCAACTACGATGATAATCGTAATTTTAAATCAAGGACCATTATGACTAACTGGTTATATTTATACATATCTACTTTCAATAAATTTTAAGTTATAAACTCTCGCACTTTCATGGCCTGGTGCATATCCCAACTAGCACGAGTGCTAAATCTCGAAGGAAGCAATTTCATTTCCATATACTTATTTGGGTAAATTTATCAAAAATGTTCCTATCAAACATTTCAACTAAAGAGTTTATAGATTTATTATGCGTTTGTACTTAACCTATGCAAATAAAAGGTATTCCCCATTACTTGTAAAGCCATAGACAAAATGAAGTCAAAAATATTTATATTACAAGCTATTTTCTTAATTACTCTATCAACTTGTTTTTTGCATTGAATCTAACCTATGTTTCAAAACCTAGGTTGGGTTTCCATAGAAGGTAATGATATTTTAAAGATCCTAATCTCATTCCTTTCAATGTCTTGTTTGTCACTTCTCAAGTTAGTCCTTTAATTATAGGAACTGCTAAATTTTCAATGGACTTAACATATGTAAAACTAGCTATTCCATATCTAAATAGTTGTTTAATAAAATTATGTCTTGTTAGATATTTGTGCAGACCAATCATAATCATATGACTTGCTTATAGGGCTTGTTTATTACAATAATGGGACTAGCTTGTTTACTGAACTTTTCGGGAGAGCCCTTAGGCATACACGCTCTGTAATACTTCAGTTGGTCCGTTGAACTGTTATCTCTAGAAGCTCAACTAACTTGTTCCTTATTTTATTATTATTATTATTATTATATTATATTGTTATTATTTATTAATTATTTTGTATATATAAAAATAAATTGGGGATAAGTCACTAATGATAATATAAGATACACATATTAGTTGACTAGGGTTTTGAGGCATCTACAATGCCTATTTGGTGTAAACTTGAGGGAGAAATATTAGAGAGAAGTGTGTCTATTAGGCACTACTCCTGTGTTACTTCTGTGTTTTGTTTTATAGATTGAAAGATTAAAAAAAAATGATGAATCAATGGCTACATAGAAAATGTTAGTACATTTAATACAATATATTTATGTATATAGATTTTGGATTTACAATGCTGCAATTGATATATGATTAATTGTTCATTATTATGGTAGCACCAACAATTGGTATTAGAGCCAAGATTACACACATGTAACATAATCTTTATATATGGATTCATTAATTTCTGTATTTTGTGTGCTGTAAAATAATATACGGCTTATGTTATGTGATATATTGCATTTCAAATATTTTGGGTGTTTTGATTTGTTTAAATTTAGATGGAAACTAGATGTACTCATGTGGGTTTATTATGCATATGAAACTATAGGTATCGAATTTATTCAAAATTTTGTCAAACTTTTGTTAGATGATATCAAAACGGGGCATTGCAGAAAATTGTTTCTTGTTTTTAATTGAATTGTTTAAAACTTCCAATTAAGTCTGAAAACTCTTGAACTAAGGTGAATTGAACCCATGGTTGAATTAAACCCTGAGTGGGCATTGTTTTCATTATTATTATTTTAGGGATTGCGTTAAGCAAAGTGGTTTGGGTATTTTGATGCCCACATTGAGATGAGAACAGGGGGACCCATATTGCTCGAAAATTTTTTGGAATGTCAAGCAATCCTGTGGGTGTTTATTTTTAGTTTGGTTGAAATATATATCTTGAGATTGAGTGTTTATTTTGAGCTTTCTTAATAATGTTGCCCACATTGAAATGTGAATATTGATGCCCATTTCACAGAGAACAATGGCCAAATATGAGGTTTCCAACCGAGTTGGAGAAGCAAGTTGACCCGCGATCCGACTGAAGGTTAAAGGTAAGCTGACGTCAGCATACGTCATATGCTGACATTAGCATGACTTCAGCAGCAACTATTTAAAAAAAATTGATTTATTTTCTTTTATTTATTTATTTTTATTTTATATAAAAATGAATAAATAAATGAATAAGGTAATTCATTAATTTATTTAAGTTATTCTGAAGCTTTATGTTATTTATTTATTTATTTATTTATTTCTTGCTTTATGGAAATTATATTTCAGTTTCAATTTCTCAGTTTTATTTGATTAAAGGACCAACATCCAAATTAAATAGTTTTTAGTTAAATTGTCCATTGAAAAGCTTTGTGCTATGTTTGGCATAGTGGTGAGAATTGACTAAGTGCTTACCTGATGTAAGATTTGGTATGTCTAAATCATGAATTATCACAAGGCTTAGTACTTAGTTGGCATAGTGGTGTGGAATTTTAAATATTCAAATATCGTGAGACTTAATTTATCCATATCATAAAATTGCCAATGTAATAAAGGTTGACATAATAAATGTAATTTTATACACTCACCTATAGTGAGGTTTAGTTTATGTTATTTATGGGTGTCAACTTGGAGTTGGTATAGTAGATAGGATGCTGAGTATATATACCTGTTATAAAACTTAGCTTGCCTATTTCATAAAATTACCAATGTAATTCTTATTCTCTCACACTTTTGAACTAGGGTCCATACGGGTGGTTAGGCTATCATGTCGATGGTTTAATTACTTGGTAGCATAATTGGAATGACAGTGGAGATTAACTGAATACCATGAATCGCAAGTTTTTAGTTACATTATCGGTGACTTAGTTCAATGTATTTGATTGTAGTAATTTGGTTGGTTGTCCCTGGATCGTATATGGATATCCTTTGTGTTACGAGGACCCTAGCGATATTATGTGTTTGGATGTGGTAAGAGGGTTGGGAAGATAGCATTTGCATAGTACTTTGTGATGTAATGCATTCTTGTTATTTGTTATTTCACATCTAGAGCACTCTAATACTCTGCTTATAAATGCCATGATAAAATTGAATACATTAATTATCAAAAGCTGCTAAAGATTCCGAAACAATGTTTGACCTTGTAAAGCTAGATTTAGCTTTAAATTTTGCTCCACCAGAGATATCGAATATTTATAATACTATTGAGGTTAAATATTGTATAAGGATTTCAAGTACTTATATAAGTGCTAAGTGATGGTTATGGAAAATTACATTTATGATTATATATATATAGGGAAATTCTATGGTGCGGACAGTCCACACCACAGAACTATTCTATATATATAATATACGTATTACGTTCTATGAATACTGTTCTTAAGCTGTTTGATGTTAGTAGGAAATTTTTCAATTTTAATAAATTGAGAAACACTATTATTTGGATTTATTGAATTCTATTGCGTATGATGAAGTTAGTGGTGTGAAAGAGCTTATCTTAAAACTTTCCTCTTATTATATCGATCTCATGGACCTTCATAAAGATTTTAGTAAGAAATATCAACTGTTAGAAATTGATGGCTTAATAGGAGATGATAAAGAATGATAAGTTGCTTGAGACTTTATATGGTATTTTGTGATAATTTGGTTTATAAGTTGTTGGTTGTATTAACTTTCTTGTTTTGTTGTTGTTATTTCTATAGTTGCACCAGTATGAGCCAAAATTTGTAATAATTGTTTATATTACGACATTAATCTCTATGTATTTTGTACACCACCTACTTTGAGAGACTATATATATTTCATTACCTATATTGTTAACTTTCTTCTATTATGGATATGTTGAGATTATTGGTGAGAAATTATATTTCTTGGTTGCTTTTAAGGAGTTCAAGATGAAAACAAAGCTTTTAAAGAATAATAAGTTGAAGGCTATGAGGTTTAACAAAATGATGAATATTATAGTAGATATGATGAGATTGGATAGAATCCAATATCTTTCGTAATTTATTTGTTTGAGCGTGGTATTGATGTGTAGTTTACAATACTTGGCACCCTTTAGCAAATGACATAATTGAAAGAAGGAACTATATTTTGATGGATATAGTGCGGTGTGTGTTGGCAAATCTAATTTGCAAATTTTCCTCGTGCATGACAAGTTATAACTAGTTTACAATTTTTCTTGTTTATGGGGTTCTAAAGTTTATGTTATGATGTATAATTTCGATATTAAAAAGTTAAACCCTAAAACCTTTAATGGTTATTTTGTTGGTTGTTGTAAAGGATCTAGGGTTTCTGGTTTTTATTATTCATCTTTCATAATCAGGATCCTTAAGCCAAACATGGTTATTTATTTTAATGGTATTTCAGTTTTGGTGAGAGCAAGGGTCTAAAGGTTCGTGTTTTTTAGAGAGAAAAGTGCATTGATTTCCACTATTGCTGTTCCTTCTAGAGGTATTATTGATCCAATAATTTTATAACTAGTTGTCAATCAGGATTAAACCCCTTGAGATAGAATGAGATATTTTAGTTACAACTAACGGTAATGTGTGCTTTTTAAGGTCATAAAGGGTTCAAAAATCTATTATACCTAATGACTATGAGGTTTATTTGTAAGAAAATAAGTTTAATATACGTGATGAGTTGGATCTAGACACTTATGAGGAAGCCAATAAGTAGTTTAGTGTCTTATTTTTTATTTAGTTACCTAAAGATAGCAAAACTCTTAAGTACAAATGGGTCAAGACCAAAAGAAACTCCTTTGATCAAGTGAACAGGTATAAATTGGACTTGTTACTGATTGGTTTAGTTAGAAGAAGGAAATTGACTATATAGAGATGTTCGCTCATGAATCCACAAAAGATTCTTTTAGAATCATTAAGGTAATTGTGGCTAATTATGATTTGAAGTTGAATTGTATAGATGTCAGAAATGCTTTCTTAAATGGAACTTTGTATTTAAATGTGTATATATATGGTTCAACCAGTTGGCTTCTAAGTAGTGAGGAATGAGAATTTGGTTTGTAAGCTTAAAATATTTATTTATGGTCTTTAGTAAGACTCAAGGTAGTGGTATCTCAATTTTTGATGAAATCATCACCTAAAATGATTTTAAGAAGAATATTGTTGATCGGTGCATATGTTTGAGGGTCAGTGGGAGCAATCTAATATTTATAGTATTGTATGTTGAAAGCATACTATTAGCTTTCATTGATACTAACTTATTGATTAAGACAAAACCGTTCTTCTGTAGCCATTTTAATATAAAGAATTTTAAAGTGATTTCATTGGTACCAGAATTAAGGATTCTTTTAGACAAGGGTAATTGTGCATTGTAATTGTCTTAGTTAGAGCCTATGCTGATAAGATTGTGTTGAGTTTTAATATGCGCAGTATTCTCCTAATATGGTATTGGTGGTAAAGGTGATAAACTCTCTAAGAATCTGTGTCCTAAGAATGAAAGAGTAATAAAAGGAACCAATTATGATGGTCCAATATTCTATTGTATTTAGCAGTTTGTTGTCCATTTGAGATTGCACACTATTGAATATTATTTATATTGTAGGTGTGTTCTTGTAAATGTTTGAGTAGTCCCGATTATGTGTACTATGAATCAACCATTTTTGTTTTAAGAATAGAGCACCACTACTTTGATGCAATGAGATTTAGTGAGCTAATTATAATGGTTGTACAAATGTTTAAATGTTTAATATTGAAAATATTATTTATCATGGCATTAAAAGCTATTTTATAAGTTAGTGTTGGAAAAACACTTATAGCTTCATTGATTGTTGAAACAAGGTATATAGCATGTTTGAGATTATGATATATGCTTTTGTGTGCGCTCTTGTAATATAGCTAATAATAGTGCTATGGTAATTTTGCGACTGTATCAGTTTGGCTGAGGTCTCATTTTTGTTGTATACACACTTGTTACAATATGGTGGTAGATCCACTAACAAATGCTAACTTATAAATTTGTTTGAGGAGCATATATCTCTGTATGGGTGTGTAGCAATTGAGACTACTATAGCTCAATGAGAATTTCTTATAATCTGTAATAATTTTCATGTTGTATATTGTAACTCATTGAGTATTACCTTATGAGCATTACATGTATGTATGTGGATCATTATAATGTGATGTTTGTTACACATATTGTTGCTCCTTGTGCTAGCAAACCTGTTTGAGATTTTAATCTCTGTGTATATGTGTGCATTGATCCATAGATACTATGTGAGTCCCTACTACTTAGTTTGAGTATGTTGTTGTACCTTGTCGGTATGTAATGTGTTTGAACGAAATAGTATCATGTGTTAGAGGATTGCATGTGGTAAGGAAAATCTCTATTTCTTAAACTGAATTTATGATATGCAAAATGCCTAGTTGAAATGGTATCTAGATTTGGAAGATTTACTGAGAGAATCTCTATTACGTAGTCTAATATAGTGTTGTGCCTTGTCGGCATGCTATATACTTTGATGAAATGGTATTTTGTTTTGGAAGTTTTTGTAATAAGTGAGTTTATTGATATTAGTGATTATTATGCAATTCAAGTGGGAGGTTGTTAGATATTCTGTGTAGACTAGTCATAATCATGTGATTCACTTACAGGGCTTATTTATACCAATAATGGGACTGTTTTGTTTATTGAGCTTTTCAAAAGAGCCCTTGGCATATACTCTCTATAATACTTCAGTTGACTTATTGGACTGAAAAACTTATTCTCTCTAGAAGCCCAATTGACTTATTCCCTAATTTATTATTATATTATCTTTTATTATTATTATTATTATTATTTATTATTTATTTTGTATATATATAAATAAATTGGGAATAAGTCACTAGTGATAATGTACGATACACATATGGAGTGATTAGGGTTTTGATGCGTCTACAATACTTATTTGGTATGAACCTGAGGGAGAAATGTTAGAGAGAAATGTATCCATTAGGCACTACTCCTGTGTTACTTCTGTGTTTGTTTTGTAGGTAGAAAGATTTAAAGAATTTAATGAATCAATGGCTGTGTAAAAAAGGTTAATACATCTAATACAATATATGTATGTATATAGATTCTGGATTTACATCGCTATAACCGATATATAATTAATTGTTCATTAATATAGATTTATTATGAGTTTGTACTTAACCTATGCAAATAAAAGGCATTCCTCATTGCTTGTAAAGCCATAGACAAAATGAAGTAAAAAATATTTATATTACAAGATATTTTCTTAATCACTTTATCAACTTGTTTTTCATATTGAATCTAGCCTATATTTTAAAACCTAGGTTGGGTTTCCATTGAAGGTGGTGATATTTTAAAGATCCTAACCTCATTTCTTTTGATGTCGTTTTTATCACTTCTAAAGTTAGTTCTTTAGTTACAAGATCTACTAAATTTTCAATGGACTTAACATATGTAAAACCAGCCATTCCATCTCTACATAGTTGTTTAATACAATTATGTCAAGATGATATGTCTTGTTTTTCCATTATATGCTTTAATTGTTGCTCTAGCCAATGTTGCTTAACTATCATAATAAATATTAATTGATTGAATTGACTTTGTCCATAATTGAATTTCCAAGCTATTCACCTTATTTACATACTGCTCCCAAAGCAATAAATTCATACTTCATTGTAGAGTAAGAAATACATATTTGCTTCTTAGATCCTCAAGAAACAACTCCACAATATCATTTTTAGAGGAAGCATATTATTGATATTCACTATAATTGGATATGCAATGTGACAAAGAATAAAATATTTAGATTGGTTAAGATTCATACCAAGGAGAATCTAACAAATATATTTACAAAAATTGTAGCACTAAAGAAGTTAAAACTATATAGAAACATAACTGAAATAAATGGCATGTGACCATCAATTTTGAAATGCGGTTGGAGGGGGAGAATTCTTCAAGCTCAACTTATTAGAGTTTTTACTTGTTGTATAGGTTTACTTAGCATTTAAGTTGTTTCGTAAAAAATATAACCTTACAAGCTTACAAATAGGTGCTATGCTTTTCAATCTTGTATCACAAATAACGTAGAGTTTTTAGAGACCCCAATAAAAGAGTTTTGGGAGAATTTTTTTGTCTGTAGATTTCCAAAGAAAAATAATATATCTTTTTCTTTTTATTTTTTATGTTTTATGTTTTATTTTTTGGTTTTTTTTGTGATTAGAGAATGACAACATTTAGTGTGTTCACATACCCATATTATTTTGTGTATGGATCCTTGATTACATATAATTCATGTAGAATTAGAAGTCTCTTCCAAAAAAAAAAAAAAAAAAGGATTAACCATGCTCATTTTATGGTAAATGTGTAAACCTATACTAGAAAATTTATATATATTTAGCAACTCAGCTTGAGGATAAAATTATGGCACCAGTGAAAAAAGGTAGAAAAAAATAAAGCCGATGATGCTGGTGGATGCATGGGTGAGTAGCCAATAATGTTGGATGGAAGCATTAAAACTCTGGAGTATGCATATGGATATTTCAGATTTGTTCCCAATGAAACACCATATATGGTCTACTTTTATCTCTATTTTGTTGTAAAAGAAGTGTTTGATTAGTTTTTTGTTGCAAAGGGTGGATTTTTTTTTTTTTTTTAAGTTTCCCTTTATTAATAGTTATCCAATTAATTTATTCACCATAATGTGGTCAATAATGTAATAATACATTTTGCCCCTATTAATTTTTTTTTGATAAACATTTATTTTCTATAAAACTTGATGAAATATCATATTATTTAATTAGTAACGTTATAGGTATTAAAATGTTCACCAAATTTATATATGAAATGATATATATTAAAATATTGTTAGTTAATATATTCATATAACCTAAATATGAAAGAGTGAACCCCTTAAATAGATAAGTAAAATAAAAAAAATAAATCAATTAAATATAATCATATCTTTTGGTAAATATTTTCATAATTCTAACATTATTATTATTATTATTATTATTATTATTTAATATCTAAAGTTTTGTAAATAAATTTGACATACTACCCTTCAAGAAACATCACTAAAGAGTCTCCGACCAGAGGATGGTGCACGGTTTTACAATATATATATATATATATATATATATATATATATATATATGTATATATTGGATTTGTGAAATTGGAATGTTACCTTTGAAATTTAAATTTTATATATTATAAAAAAAGTTTAAATTTTTTTAAGCAAAAAAATTTTTCACCCAAAAAGAGTTTAATTTATTTCTTTTACAAACTCTAGCAAATTATTCCTTCAAAAAGCTAGTTATATGTCCTTCTACTTACTTTAGTTACCATTTTTTTATATTTATCCACTCATTTATACAAAAACATAATCACACTTTGCCCTTAGGATGAAATATCAATATCAATTGAACTCTAGCTCCCCGGTAATTCTTACATTTTTTCTAATTTTTCCATTTTAGGATATAAAATTAAATATTTTCTAATAGATAAAAGACAAATGAAATATATAAAAATAAAAGTTTAATATAACAATGTAAAAAATTGTTAGTCTTATCCCTTAAGCTATATCTATATAATATATAAAAGAAGAAGAGTGAGCACCACGTGTTGGCATATTATCATTCAAACTTTCCTGTAAAATCATCTTTTTATTTTAATTATATTTATGATCTTACCTTTTATAGTTGTACCAAAATATATATAAAATTAATTTTTATTTTGAAATAAATTTTAAAAAATATATTATTTTAAAAATATCGATAACAATAAATTGAAAATAATAAAAAATGGTACACTATTATACTCACAAAATTGCTGTCTTTATTACAGATAGCATTGCACCTTTGAATCATTTGAGAGTTATGATAGCATAATAATAATCATTCTTTGGTTATAAATATTATTATTATAATATTATAATATTTTTATAGTATTATATATGTTTTCTTTTTTTTTTTTAATATAATAGATTTGGGTTTAGAATCAAGGAATAAAAATATATATATTTTTATTCTTATAATATTTTTATGATCTAAAATATATTTGTATATTTTAAATATATAAATATGGTTATATAGAAATTAATAAAGATATATTTTTATTTGTACATAAAAAACCATAATATCATAAATAATAATTGTTAAACATAGGAAAATAAAATTTATATTCAAAATAAATTATTTGATCTTATTTTATTTATCAATTAATATATATCTTTATTGTTATATTGTAATATTATATAATTGATTGAATAAGTATGATATTTTTTTATCTTTTATGTTGTACTAAAAAATATACAAAATCAATTTTTGTTTTGAAAAAAAATTAAAATAAACATATTTTTTTTTTATTGATATTGATAACAATCTATATTCTATATAAAAGTAAGATAGTCTATATAAAAAATTCTAATACGTGTGATTATATGAATACTTAAGTTTCCCTCCAAAAATATTAAAAAAAAATTCATTAATTATTATTATGTTTTCAAATAACCATAATGAGATTTTGTCATACAAAAAATATATATATTTGATTTTATTAATTTTTGATAAAATTGATTGTGAAATTAATGGAATGAATATTTGATTATGAATATTTCATATATAAAATCGATTAATATTGTATATATTTGATTTTATTTAGTTTGGGTAAAATTAATTAAAAAATTATGGAATGAATATTCGATTGTGGACATTTCATATATAAAATCAATTGATATTGTGTATTACAATAATATATATGTGTGTATATATGTATATATATATATATATATAATATTTTATATAATAATCATTATGATAAGATTATTAGTAGTTATTTGGATAAGCATTGTATAGAAAGTAATAAAGATATACATAATTTTGCCATTAAAAAAATTACATAAATAATATTTTATTTTATTAACAGAAAAAATTTGAAATATTCTTTGTCAGAATATAATTGTTAAATATGACAAAGTAGGATTTCTATTCAAGACATATTATTTATAAGCAAAATACATTTGGCTATAAATTAGGAAGCGCCATCTTTTAGTTGTTTAAAATTTCAATGTTCAATATTTTGGTATTAGTGTTTTATATTATTTTATTTTGGTGTTTTTATTTTTTATTTTTTCATATTTCAATTTAGATTATTAGATTTTTTCTATTTTTTTATTACTTAATTTTAATTTACTTTTTTTATTGAATGAATATTCATCATAATCGTCGGAATCATGAGCATGAAAATGAGCCATGTTACAAATATTTCATTAAAGATGATGAATCTAATAATAAAGTTGACAATACTGAATTAGAATACGCTGCAGAAACTAATCCCAAAAAATAAAAGGTTATGAGGAAGATTCCTGATTGATTTTTAATTTACCTTTATGTATGAATTTTTTCGAAATGATGGAGGACAAGAATTTGAAAAGGAGAAGATGTAAGAAATTCTTCATGTCAAGGGTATGTAGAAAAAAATGAGACTAATGCTTTGGCGCTTATGTGATATTGAAATTTTTGGAATTTGCAACAACTGCATTAAATAAGAAGCAGCGTATATATATTAAGTGTTTATCAACAAGAAACAGCGTATATGTATTAAGTGTTTATCGTAGATAATTTGGTTGTTTTTTCCTTTATGATGTTTCATTTTTTATTTTGTAGAATCTATTGTATCTAAAAAATAATTTTGATTTCTATTTGGATTGAAATAAAAATAATACTTTTATTTTATTTACTATTTTTTTAATATTTTCAATTTACATTATCCTAAATGTTTCCAATAATCTAATATTTTCCAATTTACATTGTCATAAATGTTTCCAATAATGCAATATTTTCTAATAATGTATATTGTCTTTTTCCAAATTTTGTTGTAATATTATGCAAAATAAATATGGTAAAATGAATTTTATATATTAAAATTTAAAATCATGTTTGGCAAAATATTTGAAAACATTCCCAAACAAATGGTAAAATTGTGTTTGATAAGTATTAAATGTAATATATTATATGGAAAATAATATTTAAAAATATATAGCAGCAAACTAAAGAATTTAAATTGAAAATTTGAAAAGTGATATTCAATATAAATTAATTTTTTAAAATAAAACTAATAGTAGAGATTTTAATCTATGCATATGTCAATTTGTTTGAATTCCATACATGACAACAAATTTTAACTCAAGTAAAAGTTATAATGATGAATATATTGAAAAAAAATAAAAAAGCTATTTTTATAATTCTATTAAATGTTATAATACGTGTTATAAGTAATGCAATTAAACATAAATAAAAAAAATTACTTACATCAAAAATTAATTTATTTGTTTATGTTTATTTATCTAATATTATATACAATTACTTCCTAAATATTAATTGATTGTCATTTATATAGATATTTCATTATTTTTAAAAATATATTCTCTTAATCAAGTGAAAAATATGATAACAAATTATGAAAAAATACTTTGCATATAAGAAAATAAAATATTAATAAATTATGAAAAATCTACACAAATGTAATTCTTTAATCGATAAAAAGAATTATATCATACAATTTGCCAATCAAACTACTTTACATACAACATTGACATTATATAAGCACAAGTCATTTAATTATTAATTTTAAATTTTAAAATTTAAAATTTGAAAATATTAACCTATATAAATTTTTTATTTCCTAAATTATGAAATTAACTATCCATATTGAATGTCCATTAATTTAAAATTTTAAATTTTTAATATAAGATTTTTTAAAAATTAAAAATTTAAAAATTTGGCTCACATAAATTATTTATGGATATAATTTACCAATACTAAATAGCCTTATTAATTTAAAATGGACAATTTCAATATAAATCCATTCAAATTTTAAATGGACATACTATTATAATGCGTTTTTAATGTAGACAATAAAAGAAGATCATATAAAAATATCAATTATGATATTGAGATATCAAAATTTAAAATTTAAAAATTTCTATTAATAAAAAAGTGTTATTAATCCTAGAACTTTAAAAACAATCTTTTTAACCAAGTAAAAATTAGGATGATAAATTATGGACAAATACTCTCCTATTAATAAATTAAAAAAATCCAATTACTTAATAAATATTAATTAAATGTCATTTATGTAAAGTAAATATTACGATTGGTAACTAAGTCATATTTAATTTCATTTGGATTTTAAATATGGAAAAAATAAACATAAAAATAACTAATTATTTGAGGAATGTTGGTAAAAAAAAAAAAAAACCCAAATTACGTTTTTTCTCTCCTAAATATCCAAATTATAATTGTTAAATAGTAATAATAAATTTAAAAGTAATTGTAATAAATTTGAAAATTAATCATGTAATTCAAAAAGTCCAAATAAAGTTGCTTTCATTTTCTAGGATGTAATAATTGATTTTGAATAAGGTAAATGATACCCTAAAATAATAATTATTTTTTGGAGCAAAATAATGCTTGAATAAATCTAATTATTTATTTTGAAAATAAATAACTTTTTTTCCTTGCATAAATGAGGGTATAAATAAGGTTAAGTTCATAATATTTAGATGAGAAAGGTGATGACCATATATGGTCATTTTTAAAATTGATTCAATTAACGAAACAAAAAACCTTGATTTAGATTAATTATTTAATTTTAGGAATTAGAGAAAATTTCTTGATTTAAAATAATATTTGTGTTCTTATCAATTTTTGAATGTTTTCACCTATAATTTGGCAATGAAGCAAGTGATCTTTCAATCTATAATCAATCAGATATACAACTATTAAAAAATATTTTTTCCTTCATTTCAATTTTTATTATAAAAAAATTGTTATTTTCTATTGTCTCAGTTAGTTGACTAAATTTATATTTAAAATCTACTTTGTTATAAGGCACTTAAGAATTTTTAAATTGTTTATTCTCCACAAATTAGTAAAATAATCTAAATTTTGTTATATTTATGTTGTATAATTTTTATTATTTTAGTATCATATTTTATTTATTTTTCTAGTTGAATTTAGAGTGATATGCCCACACCTATAAAAAAAGATGTCCAAACTGTTTGATTCTTGCAAAACTATCAAATAATATTAATGACAATTATAAAATTGATAATAAATTTAAACTTTGATCTTTATTCATAAAAAAATAATATAATTAATTTAATTTAATTTAATTTAAATATAATTAATTATCATAGATTATTTTCGAAATTATCAATTGTAAATAGATATACCGTGCATCGTACGGGATCAATACTAATAGCATATAAAAGATGAATAGTTAGTAAATAAAGCAGCCACATCACCATGAGATAATTTTGGATTCCCTTTAACATCATCAACCAAAAAAAAAACAAAAAAACAAAAAAAAAAAATCATCCATGAAGCAATTATGTTTTTTTCCTTCTTATTTTGAATTTTCTTTTTTTTTTTTCCTTATTATTTAAAAGTGTGACTCTTGAGGATCATATTGTTGTAATTATTCATTTTTTCCATATTGTAAACTTTAATTAAGGAATAAAAAATGTATTCAAACATTTATGTCTACATATATATTAAATATATAAATATATATGGAGGACAAGAATAATAAAATATATACATATATATAGTTTATTCCTTTTTTTTTTTATGTTTTAAGCTTTTTTTTTTTAAATTTACATATCTCTACATATACAACATAATTTTGCCAAAAAAAATTAAATTTTTTTTTTCAGAATATAATTGTTAAACATGGCAAAATAGGATTTCTATATAAAACAAATTATTTGAATTTATTTTATTTACCAAATAAGTCAAATACATTTAGCTATAAATCAGTAAGTGTCACCTTCCGGTTGTTTAAAATTTCTATGTTTAATATTTTGGTTATTAGTGTTTTACATTATTTTATTTTAACATTTTTTTTTAATTCTTTCATATTTCGGTTTTTGTTAGTAGTGTTTTTCTGTTTTTTATTGTTTAATTTTAATTTACTTTTTTTATTGGGTGGATCCAAATCATGATCATCCGAATCATGAATATGGACATAAACCATGCTATAAATCTTTGGTTGAAGTTACAAATCTTAAAACGAAGTTGATAATCCTAAATTAGAATATGTTGCAAAATTGATAAAAAAAAAAAAAAAGATTTTTGAGAAAGATTCCTCACTAATTTTTGACTTTATGTATCAAATTATCAAGATGAGAGAGGATAAGAATATGAAAAGGAGAAAACGCAATAGATTTTTTAGGCCGAATATGTGCAAGAAAGAACAAGATCGTTGTTTTCATAGTCAAGTGGCACTAGAATTCTCAGAAGTTTTCAACAATTGTATTGAAAAAGAAGCAATAAGAAGTGTTTATCCTGACAATTTAGTTTTTTCTTCCTTATAATATTTTTTTTGTCAGAATCTATTGTGTTTGAAAAACCAATGTTTTGTTTTTATTTGGATTGAATTAAAAATCATGGTTTTATTTTATTTAATATATTTTTTTTATATTTCCAATTTATGTTGCCTTGAATATTTCCATTAAACCAATGTTTTCCAATTTACATTGCACTTAATGTTTCCAATAATCCAATATTATCCAATAATACATATTATCTTTTTATTTTTATTTTTTTTTGCAATATTTTTGTAAAATAAAAATGGTAAAATGAATTTATATTTTAGAAATTAAAAATATGTTTGGCAAAATGTTTGAAAATATTCCCAAAAAATAAAAAAAAAGGCATAATCGTGTTTGATAAGTATTAAATGTGATATAATATATATGGAAAAATAAATATTATTATAATTTATAAAATTATAATATTAGTTAAATAAGAGATATATTAGTTAAATTTGAATTCTTTCATGTACAATATAGATATGAAATTTTGGAAAAATTAACTATTTTTATTTTTGACTAAAAATTCAACTATATATTTTTCATTCTTATTTTGAATTTTCCTTCTTTTCCCTTATTATTTAAAACTGTTGTCTCGTAGGATAATATTGTTGTAATTATTACTTTTTTCTTTTATTAACTTTAAATAAACATTATTTAAATTTTTTTTTTAATATCTCTACATATTCAAACGTGTTTATATGGATAATAAATAAATATATGTATAATTTTTCCACCAAAAGAATTCCATAAATAATGTAGTTTATTTTATTGGTGGAAAAAATTAAATAGATAAACATATTTGGATTTGAATTTCATAAAAAATACTGAATTTGAATTCTTAGTCTAAATACTAATTTGATTGATGCTGTAATGAATCGGAATACTATGAGCAATTCGATGTTTTAAGAATGGATGGATGCAAATTGAAGTGAGAGAGCTGACTTATACAGAATTTCCTACTATATTTGTATCAGAAAGGGAGTGGCATCCGAAGAAGAATGGATTTTCAGTTGAACGAATGCTAATTGTGCGTTCAGGATGCTGTGACATGTAATATTTAAGAATACTTCTTAACATAGTTTGGGGACCAAGAAATTTTGAAAATATAATGAATATAAATGGCATTCAATATAATTCATTGAGAGATGCCTGCTATGCACTTGGTTTATTAGACGATGATAAAAAATATTTTTATTGGATAGCTAAAGCAAGGCATTTGGAATATGCATAATTGAGAAATCTATTTGCAATTTTGTTGTTATTGGATTCATTGATGAGACCTGAATATGATTGGGGACAAAGTAGGTGGCATCTATCAGTGAATATATTCTACAGGCAAATTGCATCACCAAGGTTTTATGCATTCATTAATGTTTTTATTTACATAATAAAATGATTAGTATAATTTGTTAGTTTATTTATTCCACTTCACAGATTGAAATTAACTAAAGAAAAGATAAAAAAATCATACTCTTCTTGAGATTGAAAAGATCTTATAGAGCAATGGAAAAAGTCTTTCTAACTTTCCAACCATGCATTTCCTTAATATTGTCGATGTTTTTATCCATCAAAATAGGTTTATACGGATGAGCTATATTACAATATAATTGCTTTGGCTGAAGAAAACAACAAATTTGTATCAAATCTCACAACTGAGCAAAGAATGTTGTATGAAACAATTATGGTTGTTATCGAAGGTGTCATATTCTTTCTATACGGATATGGAGGTATGGGGAAAAAATTTGTCTAGAAACTTTATCAGCAACATTGAGGTCGAAGGTGAAAATTGTATTAACTATAGCATCGAATGATATAGTATCTCTTCTTTTGCTAGGAAGTAGGATAACACATTTAGGGTTTGCTGTACCTCTTACTCCAAAAGAAGATTCAACTTGTAATGTTAAACAAGGTAGTTATCTTGCAAAGTTGATTGTCAAAAATTGAACTTGTCATTTAGGATGAGGCTCCTTTGATGAATATATATTGTTTTGAAGCATTGGGTAGAAGGATGATAGATATTTTAAGATTTAGCAATCCATTAAGTTTGGATCAAGCTTTTGAAGGTAAAACTGTCATATTTGGAGGAAATTTCAGGCATATTTTACCTATCATACCAAAAGAAAGTGGGCAAGACATTGTACTCGTAACTATCAACTCATCATATTTTTGAAATATTATAAAGTTATGAAATTGACAAAAAACAAGAGACTTCAAAGTCACTCAAACATTGATAATAATGAATTAAAGGCTTTTTCATAATGGATATCAAGTATTGAAGATATAACAATGACATGCGAATGATAGTCATGTAACAATTGATATACCCAATCATCCTTTTGTAAAGGATCTAGAAGATTCAATTGCATCTATTGTAAATAACACGTATCCTTTTTTCTCAAAGAATGTTAATGAGCCATCATATTTGCAAAAAAGAGTCATGCTTGCTCTTACTCTTGAGATTATTGAACCGGTAAATGATTACATGGGTTTCCGTAATCAAACTAAGGAAAAGAACATATTTAAATTCTTATGCAACTTGCATATTGAATCCCAACATTGATCTTATAGGAGATCTTTATATATAAGAATTTTTAAATGTTACAAAATACTCAGGGATGCCTGATCATCAATTGAAGTTGAAGGTTGGTATTCTCGTTATACTATTAAGAAATGTTGATAATTCTTTAAGGTTGTGCAATGGGACTAGACTAGTCATACAAAACTAGGGAATCATGTTCAAGAAGGCAAGGTTATTTCGAGAAGCAATGCAGGGTATAAAGCTTTCATTCTAAGTATGAATTTAACTCCATTAGACTCAAGATTACCTTTTAAGTTTCATGAAAACAATATCCTTTGGTTGTATCACATTAGGCAAACAAACAAAGAACTCATAAATTGATGAAAAACTGCTACGTGCCTCTTTCATCAGAGAGTTGAATGGCAATGGCGGGCGTGGTCCTTTGGAAATGCAAAACCCAGTTCGACAAAGCTTCACTTCTCCATATTACCAGAGGCTTTACTTCTCTAACTTCTCCAATCTCTACAAAACTCTTCGCAACTCCTTTTCAAGGTAACTCAAACCCCTCTGTCTCATACCCTCTCTGTATAAGTGCATATAAGCCCATATAGCTTCTAAGCATGCAATGACTATCATGTTCAATCACTTTTTTTTTTCTTTTCTTTTTTAAATATTTTTAGTGGTGTTTTTAGAATGTAAAAACCAGCTTCTATCAGTTTAAAGTAGTGCGGAATGCCCATTACATAGCACAAATATCAAATTTATGAGGCTGTTGGCTTTGATACTATCTTGAACCAGAAAAATAAGAAGAAAATAAAATAAGAGGAGAAGAACAATGTTACAGTATTACAGAGACAAAGGCTGTTACTTTGGTCCAACTGGAAGAGTAAATCCTTTCGAATAGATTAATTTAACATAGAAGATGAATCCTAACAGCACAACTCCATGTTTGATATTATTTGGCCCACCTTGATTTCTTGCAGGAAGATTAGTAGTTGATAATGCTGAAGCTACTGCTGGGTTTGATGAGATAGTTGCTGGGACCCAGAGGAAGTATTACATGCTAGGTGGGAAGGGTGGTATGAGAAAGACGAGCTATGCTTCTTCCCTTGCTTTCAAATTTGCAAACCATGGACACCCTACCCTAATCGTCTCTACTGACCCTGCCTACTCTTTAAGTGACTCTTTTGCTCAGGTCACTCTAATATTATTTATTTATTTATTTACTTATTTTATTTGAAACTGAAATTGCCTCATATTCTTGCTAAATTCTTAGATTTGTTGTCTTAATTCACAGTGGAGGATAATTTTGGTATCTACAATTTCTTGATTCTTCTTTTTCTTCCAGGATTTGGCAAGAAGGAGACTCATTCGCGTTGAAGGAGTGGATTCTCCATTGTTTGCACTGGAGGTAGTGAGTGTGTATATATTTTTCTTTACAATGGGATACCTTTCATGATTGGTCAGTTGCCTCATCTACATACAGTTTGGTTAGTGATTTCAACCCTTAAGTTCTATGATAGATGAACCTAGAGAAAGCTAGAGAAGAATTCCATTGTGCTACTAAAAAATATGGGAGCAATGGTTTTAAAGAATTAATGAGGAGCATGGGACTTGGAAAGCTTGGTGATCAGGTGATTGATTCTGTTGCTAAATGTTACCTATCAATATAAACTTTGTGTAAATACCTTTCCAAATTTATGATATTTGTTTATAAATCCCCAGTCACCTTTTTGGATCACTTTTTCATTATGCCCTAAAGATGTTAAATTTGTAAGGCTGGTTTGATGTTTTAATTAGGTGATAAGTAAGAAAGTTGTCTATGATCACATTATGGAATTGGAAATTGAAGTGAATTATGTTATTTTCTCTACATTTGGTGTATTGCAAAATATAAAGTTTTCTCTTTGCACCAGGCATGTTGGTTCAATTTTAGAATTATAGTCCAATACGGTTTATGTTTATCCATTTTCATTTGTAGCTAGAGGATTTGGATGTGAGAGTTATTGGACACTCCTCCTCTAGGTGTGGATGAAGCTATTGCAATTTCCAAGGCATGTGTTATCTCCTTTATTGAATGTTTTGTTCTTCTTATTCTTTTCCTTTTTCTTCTTTATGTTATTTGTTGTACGAGATTTCATTCATTTTTCCTTTATTTGCTGCTGCACCCAGGTCATGCAATTTCTTCAGTCAGAAGAATATAGTATGTTTAGTCGCATAGTTTTTGATACGGCACCCACGGTGAGTGAGATTTCACCTGCTTCAGAAGTTCCTTTTATTGATTTTTGTTAATTTTGTTATGAATTGGGCTTTTAGGGTCATACACTTCGGCTTCTGTCCCTGCCCGACTTTATGGATGCATCTATTGGCAAAATGATGAAGGTATGAATTTCATCTATTTCTCTGCATGGGTTACTAGCTAAATCTGGTCTTCAAATCAAAGCTTTCTATGAGAATATAGCCGGTCATTCTTAGAAAAATAAAATAAAAGAAAAACAAGAATTGTTCTTGTTGCAAAGAGTGTGAACAGTAGATGCAAGTAAAATAAAAAAGAATATTTGAATTTTGGATCAATTCTTTAGCCAATAGAAGAACTAACTCCGTATTGGACCTTTAGTGATTTTTATTCCATGTACAACGGGTTAAATTGTAATTTGATGAATTTTCCTATAGGAAAGCTCTGTTTTCAAGTTTTATACTTTCTTATGTAGTGGCTATTACTGTATACTACTTTACTTACGTTCAACTTTCAAATTCATTTAAACAATTCAGGTAAAAAAGAAGATGGTTTCAGCAACTTCAGCTATCAAATTTGTTTTGGGGAAGAAAAAAGAAACACAAGAGAACTATGTAAGCCTTGCATTTGCTTTTGAAATGTCTGCTACTTTTAAATTCTTACATATTCTACATTAATTCCACAGCCAGACAAACTGGAGCAACTAAAGGAGAGGATGGGAAAAGTGCGAGACCTTTTCCACAACTCAGATACTACAGAGTTTGTTATAGTGACCATTCCTATAGTAATGCTCTGAGTTCCTTGCATTTATAAAACAGAATGTGGAATTCTAAGTGATACCGATAATATGAAACATGATAATCTGCATTATCATCTATTGGTTCATGTACATAATTAACAGTTTATGCTGTATATTGCATAGTTTTCCGTTATGCTGGCCATTTAAATTAGACACTTGAGGCTAAACTAAAGCTTATTAATAAATTTATTTCATATGCGGTTATGTCTACACCTAAAATTATTACATTGGTCCATATCATTATCTACATTAAACATATTTGAGAGAACTGCAACAATATTTTTATGTTTAGTTGGATTCAGTTCTTAAACATGGAAGCATTAAAAATCTTGTTTGCTTGTTTTTCAAGTACATGATTATCCACATTACTTGATTTGTCTTCATATATGATAAAACCAGTCCAACAGAAATGCTTGTTGAAAAATCCTAAATTTAGAGCTGAACATTGAAGGTCGTTGCTTTTTTACAATGCCATAAAATTTGATTATTTGTTAGCACCCATCTAAGGTTATGGCGATAAGTGAGTCATCAAGGTTGAGAACGTCCTTGAGGAAGGAAAATGTTACAGTTCAAAGGCTTGTTATAAATCAGGTTCTACCTCCATCTGTGTCCGACTGCAAGTTTTGTGTAATGAGAAGAAAGGTACATATACTATTTTTCCTTCCCTTTTATGCAATAGGGATCATAGCAGGTTTATATATCATAAGAATGATAACCTTAATCTGGCCTTTGTCTCGAAATGCAGAACTTAACCGTACAATTTTTAGTCTAGTAGTACAGTCCTACAATTCAAGGTGGTTCTTAGAGTTTCGGATGTTTGGTTGTTATATATGACTATTGACTCCTTTTGTTAATGTTATATGTATATAATTTTTGTGTTTTGTAAGGTTTGAAAATTTTAACATAAAATATAAATGACTTCTTACAATAGAAATTGTTTGTTGTACTTAATAGGTGTAAAAATTCAATAATATTTCAATTCTGGTTTTATAGGTCAGAACGAGAAAATACTAACTAAATATTTCCTTCCATAATACTATTTCAAAATATGATGGGAAAAAAGAGGATTTTCTGCTGAATAAAAAAGCCTGCTCCTTACCTTCCCAAATGTTCTGCCTCATGGACGTTACTTGCTAAAAATTGCAGGACCAGATGCGTGCCCTTGAAATGATCCAAAATGATATAGAGCTTGGCTGTTTGAGACAAATTTAGGCACCCTTGGTAGATGTAGAGATAAGGGGCGTCCCGGCTCTTAAATTTTTGAGGGATATGGTATGGAGATGATGAAGCTCTGTTTCTAGATATTTGTCTGTTCACTTCAGGCCATCCAGGGAAACTATACTGGTGCTGTAAAACTTACTATCCTCTTTTTAAAACCTTGTAATCAGTGCTTTGTTGATGTGTTTGGTGTATTTTTCTAGTGGTAGAAAAATGCAGAAAGAAAATGAATAGTGAGGAATTTTGGGGTTGTTGTGCAAGCTATAGCTCCAAGGAAGCACATATATATGTACCAGTTCTGCTATGATGGGCAATGTGCCCACATATGTTAGGTGCCTGTTGCCTGTTTGCAGGTAATTCGTGGGGTATATTATCTCAAGATACATGTAATCTAGTGTGAGATATACACCATAAGATGGGCACCATCACCCATCATGGCAAAACTTTTGAGAGATTTCACAAATTCACTTATCATCTACTCATTATCATCTAGAAAACCCATGAACAGAAAACAAACAAGAAATTGATCTAAAAAATGTAGTTAACAATATTTGGGGGATTCGGTGCTTGTTTTCTCTGATCTACTTAAATGCACTGAAGCCAAAGTTGTATGTCATAAAAAATGAAAGATGTGATAAATTGCCGGTGTAGTGTAGGAAAAAGTTCTATTCTCATCCACTAAGCTCTCCAAAGAATTTTAAAAAAAAGAAAAAAAAGTAAAAAGAAGAGGGTATGGTTTTTGTAATCCTAAGTTTACAGGTTAGAATGGTACATGTAATATTCACAATATTGGAGAGAAACTCCAAGTACAAATCAAAGAGTAGCCAAGTGATCCTACAGAAGTGGTGTAACACCAAACGCTAAGTAGGAAGAAATGTCTTAAATAATTATATTGACTGCCGCTTTCATCCCGACCCAGACCTGCAGATTGTCACTGCATATTTCTTTTGTGCTACAGTTTCTGAGAGTGTCAATCCCTTAGAGAATGTTCATTTTCCAAAAATCTTCAAAGGGTATGAGCCGACAACTGATTAAAGTGCCTCTATATAGAATTTTTCATTCATGTACAAAAAGACCAGTTTCAAAGTATTGAATCTACTTTTTCTGGAAGGTTACCATGCAAAAGAATGCAACCCCACGACTAAGCACGCCGAAAGCAAGGAGGAAGAGTAAACAACGATACCAATGATTGAGATCATAGCCGCTTTTCATAAGCGAACCGCATCGAGTTACAAGCCACACTCCATCATATCTAGAAGTATAAGGACACAAAATGCAGCAAAAAAAAATTAACATCAAGAATGGCACAGAAAATCACAATTAGATTAAGTTGGTTTTGTCAAACCTCTTAGCATTTGCTATAACAAATGCTTCCAAAGCCCATTTGGTGTAGCACAAGTCAGATATGAAATCAACAACTTTGCTGTCACTATTATTAGTTGCTATGAGAGTCAAAACGACTGGAAGGAGCACTGACCACTGCATAATATAAAAGTTACCTGTGACTTTTCCTTTGAATGCCCTTTTTGTTCTTTCAGTATAATGAAATCAAATTAACTTGTGAGAAAGAAATTCTCACCAATTGTGCTGGACCGGGTTCAAAAAAGATGGCCAAAGCATAAGCAATACCAGTCACGCAATAAACCAAACAGAAGAGAACTGCATAATTATCTGTGACAGATGATCTAGGATTGTTGAAGAAATAGAACATAGAAAGATAAACTAGAGGTTTGATGAATGTATTTAGATGGTCAATTGTATCTTTTGCAAGGAAGTAAGCCAAGCTACTAATCCCAGAAGAGCTTTCTCTCCAGTAGTGCAACTTATCCAGTGCAAAAGATCTCAAAGCTGCAATCTTGCATAGAAGAGCTGTACCCGAAACAAAAATGTGGACATGGTGAGAAGTGAAAAATGCCCTACAATACCAGAAAGATAATGCTTTGGCACTAGGAAGCAAGACATCCAAGATTCATAATGTTAAAATTTGATTAAAGGAGAAGCATTGCAAGAATGAAAAATAAACTGCATATAGATATTAACTTACAAACTGCTATAACGGTGTATGTATAACCAAGCGACCCAAAAGTTTCATCGCTCACTTTAGCAAGTGTTCCTAAGCAGATTCCAGCCAGCAACAGAATCAGAAAATCTACTGCTTGTGTCCTAGCTTCTCGTAATCGTTGCTTACCGACTCTGCAAAGTCCCAACGATAAACAATAAGGTTTGATAACCAAAACTACAACCCTGCTTGACCAATAAAGATGCTTGGCATTCATCAATGGAGATATGGCAAGATATAAAAGAAATAGATTCAGTATTCACCTCCCTAGGAAGTATCTATATTGTTGAAATACACTTGGGGTATTTCGATTGGATAAGTCATTAGACGTCAAGAAATTGTGTTGTATATTGTCTTTCTTCCACTCAACATGACACTTAACATCTTGCCAAAACTCTCCAGCAAAGGACTGTCCATCAACTGCAGCATCACCTTCTTTTGCTCCATTAGCAGAATTTTCACTTGCAGAGGCAGCCATTCCATCAACACTCTGAAGCATATCCATTGGAACTGGGTAACCATTGTGAAGCATCCATCTAACAGGTAGTTGTTTATAGTTTACACCTGAACTTGTGCTTGGTTTTATTATGCCCTCTAAAATGTCGATGAAATGGTCCGGTGGGTTGACACGCTCAGGGACTATAATTCCAAGGCTAGAAAAGTACTCTTCAACTTTCTTTACAGAGCCATGATACACTGTAAGTCCACCTTTAGCTAGAAGTATCAAATCATCAAACATCCTGAACAAGGTGTAGCTGAAACAACCCCACCAAAAAAAAAAAAAAAGAAGAAGAAGAAGAAGCAAATTAAGACTTAAGACATATAAGCTATGCATCTATTCCCAACCTGTGCATAGAATAGATGAATGTATAATGTTTTAATATCCATATCATTTTAGTGATTAATAGTTGTAACTACCAGGCTCTTTCCAAACAATTAGGTGTAAACATGTAAAAGAAAGAGATCACATGCAATCAAGAATGAAAGAAATTCTAATAATAACAAGAGAATGAGATGTGCCTGAAGAGTTAAAAGATGCAGATTATCAAACAGTACGGCTGCTTGGTGTTTGTATTCTATACGAAAAAAAGGTAGGAAAATTTCTTTGTTTTTTCCAAAGAAAATTATGAAATATATATATATATATATATATATAAAATAAAAAAATAAAAAGGAAATGTAAGAATTTCTACCTACTTTACATACCATAGTTACAATTTCTATTGTCAGCATGATTGAGCACAAGGCATAGAATGGGACACAGTACTTGATGCATAATTTGGTCTATAATTAAATAATGGAATAGAAAAGGAGAAAAAAGCATGTCATAGATGTATAAATATAAGGGATAATAAATTTACCTTGGTTGGTGAACAACCATACAAATGTTCACACCTTCAAGAGCCTCACGCCGAAGAGCTTTAAGTAGTAAATTAGAAGATGAACTATCTAAACCAGATGTGGGTTCATCTAAAATCAGAAGTGAAGGTTCCATGACCATCTCCAGCCCAACATTTACCCGTTTCCTTTGACCACCGGAGATTCCTCGTTTCTCCACTGTCCCAACCAACGAATCCCTCACAGCCTGCAGCCCCAATGCCTCTATAACTCTTTCAACAACCAGAACCTTTTCTGGTTTTGGCAAATCAGCAGATAGTCTATAGTAGCCCGAGATCCATGAAGAGGAAAATTATTTTTAGCACTTAGATATAGTCACAGTAGAGAAAAAAAAAAAAAAAAAAAAAAAGAACAAATGAAAGTACACAAAGTTTACAGCACATCAAAGAGTATTTGTAAAGAACAAATTGAAACTAAAACAAATGGTTTAAACCTACTGTTGAATGCCAGCCAGCTTATTGATTTATGTATGAACGTGTGAATGCATTATGCATGGGCTCTAAGAAAACTGATAAAACATAAACCAATACTCCTAATCGATAGTCCTCGCAGACATGCTGTTTTGGTAATGTGTTACCCCAAAATCATGTGAAAGAAATAGAAATATAGTTTAAAAGAGAAGTAAAGATTAGCAACATGTATGAAGGATGGACCCAAAGAAGGTATACCTGCATCTTGCGCTAAACCAAAGATTCTCCTCCACAGTCAAATTCCCATGTACAATATCATCTTGTGGCACAAATCCAATAATTTTCTTGTAGGAGTGGATTGATTCAACTTTTCCATTTATAAGAATTAAACCCGACATGGTACATCCCCTCACTTTTCCTGCCAAAGCAGAAAGAAATGTTGTTTTTCCAGCACCAGATGGACCCATGACAGCTGAAACCCGGCCAGGTGATATTTTTCCAGTTACACACCTCATAAGATGTTTATTTTTCCCTTTCAAAGTGAGAGTTAGATCCTTGAAAGCAACCTCTATTGTTGGCCTTTTCCTGGTTTCAATATCACTGGCCATTGAAATAACCCCAGAGAAGGTTAAGTTCTTATTCTGCTCCTGTAAAGCCTTCTCCTTCTCAATTTGACCGTATGCATACTTGAAAATTTGGCTTTGGGTATGCAGCTGCTTGCCCTTTGGTGCTTGCTTTTTGATATTTTTATCTCCTATCTCCAGATTGAAACCTTCATGACTATCTGGGTCTGCCTCAATTGCATGTATCATATTTGTGAGAGTGTTTTTTTCCTTTTTCTTTCCTTTAGATGGTCCTACCGCACTTTGCGGTGGCATAGGTGGCAATGAATCTGATCCACCTCTACCTAGTCCAAATGCTGCCCTTGAAGAAGATTTTCTGCGAGAAAATGTACGTGATAATTGTGTTTGCAATCCAATCGCGTGTTTCTTAGCAATGTCTCTGGCAGATTTCCATTTTTCACGTGCTTGTGCAGTCTCCCTTACACTTTGAACTGCCTTTTCCCTGGATTTTGCTTGTCTTTTCTCCCTGGTTGCAAGAACTTGATCCGAACAATTATAAATAATTACAAGCAGAAAACTCAATCCAGCCTGCATTGACAAGTGAAGGTTCAATTCTGACAATCTTATGCATGCATGCAATTCAGAGGTGTGCTTTAAGTTAGAAGAAGATGTCAATCTATAATGAAGAAATTATAGTAACTTGTTGTTTTATAGGCTTTATAATACTTTTTATGGGTGGGAAGGTAGGAAACAATGGATTGAGGAATGAAAGCTCAGGAAAAAAAACAATCGATACAACTTTTGAAGTTTTATCAACAACTTTGCTAGTGTAGGTTGAGATCCAGTATTTTCTGAATCCTTACATCATATATAAATGGAATTAAATGATAAAGGGAATTTTTGTAGTTCTATTAACATTTTTATACATTAACAAGCAAAGATATAAAGTAAATAAATGTTATCACAAGTGCAAAGATTATTTTTCAATTAGTGCCTTTGATAGTTATTTTTCAATTAGTGCCTTTGATAGAGACTTTGGGTGTTATAAATGATAAGAGAGCTGAGTTGCCTCAGCCAATATCCATATTTGGCTCCAGTCAGTCATTTGAGAAATTAGTTTGTTTTATAAACTCAACCAATAATGGAACTGCCGCTCATAACTGTTGTCATTTAAATTGTTACAAATTAGATAGTAAAGAACACTCACAAAAAGCATGACACCATAGGCGGTGATATTCTGGTTTGCTGATTTTGGTTCACAAGTTGCCATCCGAAAACATTCTGAAAGCATAAAATATAGATTATTAGTGCCAGCGCCCTGAAACCACCATCTTCTAAAAGGATAATTTACTTCAGTTATATAGATTGGATGCATTATTGATTAGAAATGCTATTATTGATGAGATTTACATGCGTCAACAAGGCAATAATTCAAGATTAGTGAAATAGAGGTAATCAACAAAAATATCTCTCAATCTTACAAGCTCTTTCTATTGTCAAGGTCCAGAACAGTACCTTCCTTTTTTTGGCATCATACAACCTACATTCTTCATTCTTGACAACACAATTTATAAATCCTAATGCTCTCAAAATTTAAGATTCAGTTTTTCTTGTCAAAAGTCTATGATAAGGCAATAATAAGTCCTTTTCCTTGACATACTAATTATACAAGCACATTCACCCAAAAAAAAAAAAAAAAAAATTGTAAATACGATGCTATGGACATATAACTAGTTTGTTAGTTTGAGTTGATCTTCAATATAGTAAATGGCATTCATGAAACTTTGACATGGCTAGCTTGGCAAATATACCAGACTCCTTTCTTGGCAACCACAGTGTATGACCTTTCTTGAGTCAGTATCATCATAAAGTTCCTCTCTATTGAAGCATAGGTACTCTAAATGGTCCTAAATCAGTTCTTAGAAAATACTATAAAGTCATATTAAATTTAATTTATACCCTAAACTGAAATCTTTGGCTGTTTGCAAAAGGAAACTAGAATGCAAGTCATTGTTTGGCATGAAGTAAAATATCCATCTTTTGATCTTAAAAATAATATTTCTTAAGAAATTATCTATGATCATCAAATAATTTTTAGGACATGGCCAAAACAAAGGCTAAGTTTCAGAAACACAATGCTTGGAATATTTAAACAGCCACTAAATCAATGACTTGAAGTTTAAGTCAATAATGGAAATTAATTTTATTTACTACCTCCATACAGGATACCAGAAAGGCAATAGGTTAATTCTCATGGATTAATGCTCCTGTCCTACCGGTTGATTTGATTTTATAGTTGATGTTACAAATTTTTACTTCTTTTTCTAATGAACAAGATAGGCTAATTATAACATTATTGCCCTGTTTGGGCATCTGATACCGAAGCTATGTCCTTATTGTTTTCTGAACTCCAAACCATATACATAATAGTCAATTGAAAACCAAAGTGCACATTTTCACCCGTAGTGAATGGCTATTTAAGAGAAAATACTCTTATATATTTATGATTGAATTTGCATTATTACCTTGCTGAGATGTAGAACCTGTCCTACAGTAATGTCTGCATTAATAGACAAAATAAATGGCATTAGTATTAAAAATAAGTAATATATGGTTCATTTGACGTTATTCAATGATGATGCTGATAATAAAACAAATAAGAAAAACAACAATATAATGATAAAACACCAAAATGTAACACGAAATATCAAGTTTTTGATACATGCAGCAAAGAAATAAAGTTAGAACATCTAAATCTATGGACAATTGCTAGAAGATCTGGGATAATTATCAATACCCCCTACTGCAAGGATTTTTTTTGACAGTAGACGGACAATATGATCCTGCCGAGCAGAATACCTCACTACTACTCAAAATATCAGCCCAAGTGTTTGCTCCTCCACAAGTATGGTTTGGTTCACCAGGAGGTAGCTGATAATGGTATCTGTAAAACAAGTTCTGCTAGTAAATATTAATGCACGATAAAATCAATAGAAAACGAGAAGCAACAAGAGAAGTTTTCAAAACAGGAACTTACGGCTCACATATGCCAGTAGTTTTATTGAGTTTTGCAAGTGGACAGTAAGCACCCAGAGGGCATGCTTCATAGATTAGATGAGATTAGAAGCAGTAACAAAAAGATATAAGTTAGGAAAAAGTCGTGAAGAATGCATGATAGTGAAGTCTAGCCTAGAATATGAAATCTGAGTAACAATTTATAAATATGTATGTCTATTGTGAAAAAATCATGTTGTTATAGTGTAAGCAGGCACCACGTAAAGGGGAAAAAAAAAAAAAAAAAAAATACAAGCAAACATGCAAAGCTTCTTTTATGGAGAATGTCCCAGCTTCATATATTCTATTCTTTCCTTGCTGCCAATCATTATGAAATACGAAAAGGAAAAGCAGAGCCCTTCACAACAAGCTATCCCCTTTGAACACAGGCTTTCCAACTTTAATATGTTGATAAACAAAAGATTTCCTGTGGAACTACGATGATTGTAGACATAATTTGTGTATCATGATATAATCCTATCCCAGCAGGAAAAGTTTACTCAATTGTTTTGATGAGCCTGAAAATTAATAGATAGGCTGATGAAGATCGAAACAAAGGAGGAAGACAAGAGTTTTTATCAGAATCAGGCAACTTTTAGGAATACTCCTTGGTAAATAAAACCATCAAGAGTGACCAGAAGAGAAGCTAATGCATTCTTTAAGCAATGCTATTTCTAGAAGACTAGAGTAGATGCTAATTGGACAATAACATGATAATCAAGAAGAACAATAATTCTTTTATTGTAACAAGGTCCTTCTAGATTTACAATGTTTCACAAGCTCATAATGATTTTCTTTGTCTTACCAATAAAGGGAGGAATGCTTTAAAAAGAAATTGAAAACCTAAAATAAATTAATTCACATGGATTTACAATTAAAATGTTCATATGAATTCTACTTTCAAGTACTAGTGTTTTTAATTCTTTCCAGCATCTTGGATGAGTGAAATGTTGCTACATGATAGGTCTACCAAAAGCTAACCAGTGAGCTTATTTAAACAACCTAAGCAGCAAAATGCAACTTGTATTTCAACTAACATTATAATTTCAGTTATGAAATTTACTTACATTGGAAGGGTACAAGGAGGAATAACTACTACATGGAATATAAGAGATTAAACTAGTAGCAAGAACCTCTATAGTCATAACGCAAATACATAGGAAGAATTGAAATAAACGAAGAAAGTTTTACATCGAAGTTATATCCACAGAAAATTTTAAAGAAAAAAACCAACAAGAGAATGGATAAACCAGTGATGTCAATTTCAGAAACTCTCCTTGTATATAGAACATGATTATTTAGAAGAATTACCAAATACTTACGGATCATGCAAGTAAGACCATGGGGACAGAAGAAACCCTCACAACAAGGTGCACAGGCAGTACTTCTGGTAGGCATATCCTTTGCATTTTTAAGGTCAGCCTTTGTCTCACCAGCACTACATGCCCAGCCAGGCTCACATCCATTAACCCATGATGTCAGATTACAATTCTTGTTGGGTTTTAAGTAATTGGTTTTCTTTGATGATGAATCACTGCTGAAGAAACCATTGAAATAGAACTTTATTTCTGCTGCTGTGCACATCCGCTGCATAATATCTTGGTTCACCCAAAGCATCATCAGAAATCTCAGAATAGATGTCATAAGTTTATAATAAAATTGTAGATTGAAAAAATAAATACCAAGTTTGAATGAAAATTTTTCGGTAAACCAAGTTTCAAGAAGGTAGAAGGGTTCTGTATAGCACTATTGAAATAAAAATTTTTGGTAAACCAAGTTTAAATCTACAAGGAGCTCTCTGAATTAGACAGCTATGAAATACAGAGCTATATTTTATTTTTTTTTCAATTTTAATATCTATATAGTTGATCGAGACTTTTCAATTTTATCCCTCCCAACAGTTTAAACCCTTATTAACACAATGTTCAACTCTAAAATGACATAGCCAAACCAAAAAGGCAAAAATAAACTCCTCACGTGTTTCTCTGCAGAAAATTAAAATAATCAAGCAAAAATTTACAATTTTGTCCTCTTGTTTTTTTTTTTTTTGGGCCCTTTTTTCTCGCTGGTTCAAGCAAAACATTGTTATTTTGCCTTTTTCTGCCACAATTATGGTTGTGAAATTACATTAAAGTTTTCCTTGTATGATACATGATCATAACCTATAAAACATCTACAGTAGTTTCTCAAACACTCCTTTCCAAACTAAACATGAAAAACTGATTTCTCAGACCCAAATTGTGGAGTTGGGAGGGAGGGGTAGGGGACAAAATAATTTTTTCCCTGAATTAAATTAGAAAAATTAAATTAAATGATATTAAAAATAAAAATAGAATAAAAATAAACCGCTTTCACCTTCTAGTTAAAAGATAGAATCATGACAATAACGAATGTAATTGTTGGTACCTCTGTTTTTCTTAGCACAATTGGAAATAAATGTAATATCTTTTGAGAAATTGAATGCAGCATTATAATCAGCATTCCTGAAGAAAAATAAAGATAGAGGAGAGACAAAATTAAACCTTACAGCTCTCTGATTAAGTAAGAAGTCACTCGTGTGTGTGTGTGTGCGTGTAAACATATAAAGAGAGGGCAATTCTCTGATCCGGACAATTTTGTCTGGGATTGTCATAACGATAATGTATGACGTTCAGACAAAATTTCAATAAGACACCAGTTCTGGTGTGACGTTGTCCCGAATAATCTTGGAAAAAAAATTTCTAGATAGGAGAATTTTCATATTCAAAAAGAATAAAAAAAATATACATATATATACACACACACAAAAGACTCACACGTCGGTTATGCAGAAACCGAAATGTTCCTTGATGTCGTCCCAGAAAACGTAAGTAAAGTTGGAAATCTGGGAATTGATAAGCCCAGAGAACATATCAAGAGCCGCGTGATTATTATTGAGATCTTCGGCATTTTGGCTTGCAACGCGGCTAGGCAAGCTCAAAACGATGACGAGCAACACAGGAACAGAGAAACCCTCGCACGCGTTAGCCTTTTTCCTGCTCATATCGATCTGTGATGATCTCCAGAGAAGGTAAAAGAGGCAACTTTAGGGTGTGAGGAAGGACTTGCAATACATGTGTAAGAAAGCAAAAAACAAGGAAAGAAAATGAGAAGTGTTTGGGGAGAGAGAAAATGGAAAGAAAGAGATGGAAAATGGGAAATGGAGAAAAGGGAGGGTATTGAGAGAGAGAGAGAGAGAGAGCAAAGAGAGTTCGTTTGGTATGGAAAGGAGTGGTTTTTTTCCGGAGCAAGAAATGGCGGGGAGGAAGTCATGGCGAGGTAAAAGGGAGGGAAGGAGTTGGTCGTCTAGCACGAGGGGTTCTGATCGTTGGATCGAAGTTCAAAATGCAACAGATCAAATCGAACTATTGGTCTTTCTCACGTTACTTTAAAATAAATAAATAAATAAAGACACTTGGTTTTCAAGAGGATCCTTTTTTGTAACTCAGTTCTCGTTCCATAACATGTTAATTTTTTATTTTTGGTTTTAATTTTTTCTATGTAATTGTGTATAATTTATTCATTTCAATAAACACAATATTATGCTGGTAAAAATAAATAATAAAATAAACACAATTTCATGCTGCTTTTTTTTTTTTTTTTTCATTCCTCCATATTCATATAATCCCCTTAGCTATGCCTATAGTTGAAATTTGATCCTTATACATATTTATATATATATATATATATATATATATATTTATAACATTTTAATCATGAAACTTCAATTTTTTTTGTGCATTATTATTAGTCCTTAAATTATTTTTAATCTAATTGTTAACATTTTGAGCTACAATAATACTAAAAGCACAAAATAGTTTACCAAATAATGTGATATTATTTTATTGATTTATCTTGAGTTATAATTATTTTTGGTTCATTTATCTATATTTAAATTATATTTATTTATTAATTAATAAGATAATAATACATCATCTATTCTATATTATTTAGTAAATCATTTGGTTTTTATAGCACTACTATTTTAGATATGCATACACTTATTGCAACACAAAAAAAAAAAAAAAAAAAAAAGACAAAATTGCAAGATTAGACAACTTCACTTACTATTAAAGCTTTTCAATGCACAGTACATGTCGCAAAAATAGTAGACTTAAAGTAATTAAAGACCAATGTGTCAAAAAAAAGGTTTCGGGATTAAAGTGTAACTATAGACATAGTTCAAAAACTAACAGAGCTAATCATTTTATTGCATATGTCTATTATATAATTAAATATAAAAATAAAAAACTAATACATTACTAAACTACACCTACTTTTTGATTTTTTTTTTTCCCATTTTTCCTTTTTTATTTTTATTATAGAAGATCAATCAAGGTCATCATGCAAGCATAATGTTAAAAAAATTGTTACTTTTCATTATTTTGATGATTAAGGATCCCTATTGATATAACAATTTTAATCTATTTAAATTTTTACTGATTTTGTGAAACCTACAAAACTAGGTTTTTTTTTTTTTTTTTTTTTTTTGTGTAGCATCGATGCCTCATAACCTTTAAAATTGATAATATTTTTGAATTTGACAACAGATGTTACAGAAACCGTGTTTTTCTGCCCCACAACATAGGTTTTATTTATTTTGAGAGCATAAAATTGGCATGTGCATGCTGTGAGCGTAAGGGTGAAACTTTTGTGACAAGGTTAATTTGGTCATTTACTCTCAAATGATACTAAAACCTATCAATGGTTTAGCTGGAATGTACCATACACTCACCCAAACCACCAACTCTAACCAGCACCATTTACGACGAGTGAGACTTTAGCACTACCACTAATCTAAGTAGCCACCATTTACGACGAATGAGACTTTAGCACTACCACTAATCTAAGTAGCCATAATAATATTGTGATCCAACTCCTTTGAAAAATCCATCAAAAACCGCCTTAACAAACATAAAATAATAATAACAATAAATAAAAAATTAAACTCCAAACTCATCCAAAACTATCAATTTCGATTGTCTTTACTTTCGACTAGTGAGACCCTACCACTACCATCTTTTGTGATCCAACTTCATTAACAAATCCAAAACTCAACCAAATCATGCAGTCTGGCCATTATTATACTTCAGGTGTAAAATCTTACCATAACCATAAAAGATATTTATACATTGTAGATCTAGGCAACCATGCATAGTCGTCTTTTGATCCAAGCCCAGTGAAAACCACCTAAACTAACATTAACAAACAATCCGAAACTCACCCAAGCAACCTATTTTGTCTATCGCCATTTCCAATGAATAAATTCTCACCAGCACAAACAAAAAATCAGTAGGCTGTCATCGCTTTATGTAATCAATATGGTTCCGTGGTCCAATGTTAACTGAAAGTGTCTCAACCATGAGCCAAAAAATGGAATTTGGCTAAATCTTAATTTGCTAAATGATCAAAAAGCCTCCCTTTCTTCTCTGTAGTTAGCTTGCACGTGCATAGCTCATAACGAGTTAATGCTGAAATCAAATGAAATCAATGTTTTGGGGCACAACTAACAACATAATTTACCCATTATAGGAGGCACCTATAGTGCCAGTTTTAAAGATTAGGGGGAAAATGCCATTAATCTTAAAGGTTAACGGACATTGGTGTAAAAAAATCTATAAAACTATATAGAACAGTAAAGAGTAATCAATTAAATTATCATATGTTATTATAAAAAATAATAATAATAATAATAAATTGTCTGTGTTTTGATGATGATTATCAATTATGACAAATAGAATTTTTTTTTTTTTTTATGGTTTTGCATTAATTCACTCAACGTAAATTTTTTCCTAATTTGCATAAGTGATAAAAATGTTATTAATTGACCAAAAAAATTAAAAATAGTTCATTAATTTTCTTTTTATACATATATTTTTCAAAAATACTATTTCTCTAAATCTATGATGGAATATTAGTAAAATCTACGTGATAAATGGCTATTTAATTAACTATTATTAAATTTTCTTTTTTCATTATTAGATTTTCACTATTAAAAAATTAAAAACATAATTCAGTGTCCTCAATTAATAGTTGCATGATTCCACTGATAGCCATTATCAATGAAGACAAGTATTAAAATCTTATTTTTTGAGTATAAAGACATTAATTATACGTTTTTATGGAATAGTAATTGTACTTTTTAAAATAATAATGTATCACAATATATTTTTTTTCTCTCTCAAAGGATATATCAACTATAGTCCCTTTACAAATTTTTTAGACGTGTTAAAAATTATAATAAAAAAAATTAAAAATATTAAATTATATCAATTATTTTAAAATCATATCAATAAATTTTACTATTTGTTAAAAATTTATAGAAACATTATATAAAAATACATGAGCGGAGAAACACTCACAAATTTTTTTTTTTTCCCAAAAGGGATAAATAATCCGATAGGCACTCGCGCATCACTAGTGGGTCACTATTGGTAGGGTCTTGAACCTATTATAAATATGTCACATTCTCATACAAAGTGTCATTACCGCCAATTAAATAAACCTCCGACAAGTCAGTAGTCTAATCTAAACTAGATATTTTAATCACAAGACTATGCTTTTGGTAGACCATTATTTCCACACTCTCTCCCAACAATTTATACCTTTTGAAGCAATTTAGATGGATTTAAATTCTTGATCCAAAGTTTGGTGTTAAAATTATCCCTTCATAATTTATTGTTTTTTGGAAAAAAAAATGCTAATTTATCAATTATTTTAATTCTCAATTTATTTATTTATTTTTTTGGTGAATGTTATTAATTGTCAATGTGGAATAAACAGGAGGCTTTGCCACCTTTTTTAGCCAATAGTTTTGAATCTCGAACATGTGTGTGTATATATAAAATACAATATAGTTAATTACAATGGATATTATTTTTATAGTATCTGACATTTATTAATAAAAAATATCTATAAAAGCTGTTGTAAAATGATTGTTTACTTAGATAATGATAATGATTGCATTTCAAATCCCGTTTATAATATTTTCTTTTTAAAAAAAATTATAATGTTAAAACTATATATTTATTAATAACATATTAAATGGAATAATTTTGTTAATATTTTAGTGTGATATAAAAAAAAAAATTAGAAACATTTTTTCTTGAATGGGAAGTTTCTTGTGTCTGGAGGAGTTTAATTAAAAAATAGAAAAAGCATCTCTGAAACATTGAACAAAAACCTTGTGACGTCCGTCAAGCAAGTACCAATTTTGGGCCACCGCTAAGCCCTCAAATTCCCCCACGCTGTTCACATTTACCTTCCATTTGTGGCTTCTCGAACCCGCTCTCTCTGATAAATATATATATATATATATATATTTTTTTTTTTTTGGGTTATATAAAATAAATAAATAAGTATTAATTTCACTGCTCCTTTTTATAAATTTTATGCTCTAAAAAACAAGCTTCTTTTAAACTGGAATTTGGAAGCCCAACTACTCCTGCTCTCGATCTGAATCGGAGGTGAAACATTTATCGATATGATACTGTTTCGATCTTTCATTTATTTTCTCTCCTCTTTGATTGGATCGCAGTTAAAAAAAAAAAAAGTGTTTAATTTTTTTTTCCCCGCTTTCTCAATGGTATTTTTGGTTGCGAAGAAAATGAAGGAAAGATATGAAGCAGAATCATATGCTTTTTTCCATGACTTTCATTTGGTCATTTTCCTTCATTGAATATTAAAATGTATGAAGTGTGAGACAATCCACTCTTGATGACAGTGTTTCAAATGGTATAATAATAGGATAGAAAAATATGCGCATTGTCTAGTATGCAAGCCAAAGTCCGATATGGGTAGGAATATAAAGGGCATACCATATATAACCTAAGTGGATTACTCCATCTATAATCAATTGATTTTGAATTGGAACTTCATTTGAGCTAAATACCATATATAACCTAAGTAGTTTACTCCATCCATAGTCAATTGATTTTGAATTGAAACTTCACTTGAGCTTGAGTATGTGGGTTTGAGTTGAGAGTAATGGGCCAGTCACACTCTTCTTCACACATGGACATTGATGACTTTTTTTTTTTTTTTTTTCCCTCTTTGAAAAGAAGGTGAAAAATTGGAAAAATAATTTTGTTTTATTCTTCAGTATCATTTTGTACAGCTCGTGTAGGTATATATACAAGCTTATCTCTAATTAAATATGGAAAAAATAAAAATTGCTATGTAACAAAATAATGAAATTAAAAAAGTAATGATGGCAGACAGATTCCACCAACTAAGCTTCTATACCTTGAAAGGTTGACCAATCCTAAACATTATTGTAATTTATTTTGTAATAAAAAAGTTGACCATTCCCAAAGATTATTGCAAAATTATTGCAATTGACCTTGTAATACTCCCCCTCAAGGTAGAGCAAGAATATCAATCATGCCCAGCTTGCTAAGAAGACGAGCAAAGAGGTCACTTACCAAAGGTTTAGTAAAAATTTCTGCAACTTGCTTTGTTACTGATACATGTGAAGTTTGAAGTAACCCTCTTTGAATCTTTTCATGAATAAAATGAAAATCTATTTCAATATGCTTGGTTCGTTCATGGAATATGGGATTGGAGGCAACATGTACCGCAGCTTAATTATCACAATATAAAATTGTAGGCGCCAGAAAAGTGAGACTGAAATCTGCTAAGAGAGATTTTAACCATTGTAACTCACAAGCAACTTGGGCCATAGATCTATATTCTGCTTCAGCAAAAGATCAAAAATTTACACTTTGCTTCTTGATTCTCCAAGAGATAGGATTGAATCCACGAAAAGTACAATAACCACTTGTAGAACGGCGGGTATCAGGACAACTTGCCCAATCTGAATCAGCATAAGCCATGAGTGGTAGCTGACTAGAAGATGATTAAAAAATGCCTTTGCCAATACTCCCTTTGAAATAAGCAGAATGCATAATGCAGCTTTGAAATGCGGATGTCGTGGTGTTTGCATGAATTGACTCAATACATTAACAGTAAAAAGAATATCAGGTCGAGTGATTTTCAGATACATCAAACGACCAATAAGTAGTTGATAGGTAGATGGATCTAGTATCAGGTCTCCATCTTCAGCACTAAATTTGACATTTTGTTCCATTTGTGTCATAGAAGTCTGACACCCTAACATTTCCATATCATGTAAGATATCAAGAGGATATTTTCTTAGACAAAGAAAGATACCTGCAGATGAATGTGCAATCTCAATCCTAAGAAAATACTTGGGTAAATTAAGATCCTTTATACTAAACTTAGCATTAAGAATATTCTTTAAGGTTACAACTTGAGTTTTGTTATCTCCTGCCACCAAAATGTCATGAACATAAATAAAAACAAAGGTAGGACCAGATGTTATCTATTTTAAAAAAAATGTGTACTTTGCCTTTCATTGAGAATAACCCACAGAAATTAAAAAAAGAAAAAAAGAAAAACGACTTAATTTAGCAAAACCAATTATGACTTGCTTGTTTGAGCCCATATACGGATTTTTTAAGGCGACAAACAAAATTTTCTGACTCCCCCTGTTTGAATAACCCAGAGGCATTTGTATGTGGACCTCCTCAGTAAGGTTCTCATGAAGGAATACATTGTTAACATCAAGTTGATGCAAAGACCAACCCTTAATGGCTGCAATGGCAAAAAAATAAAAAAATAAAAAATTAAACAATAGTCATCTTAGCAACGGGAGCAAAAGTCTCATTATAATCAATCCCTTCCATTTATGTGGATCCTTTGGCCACCAAATGAGCTTTCTATCCCTCAATAATACCATCAGAAATATATTTGATCTTATAAATCCATTTGCAACCAATAGAGTGCTTACCAGGTGGTAAAGTTGTGATACTCCAAGTGTTGTTTTTCTTAAGAGCACCTATTTCTGCAAACATTATTTTTCTCCATTCCGGAATTTTTACACCTTGATAGAAATTTGTTGGCTCCATCTTAGAGTTAAGAGATATAAGAAAAACTTTTTAGTTATTAGACAAACGAGTGTAAAAAATGACTTTGGATAAAGGATGAGAAGTATCTATACCACAAGTTGACGATGGATGTGGGTAAGAAGTTGTAATAGTAGTGTTGCATATGTAATCATTCAAATATCCTAGTGCCTTTCGTGTGTGCGAACAAGCCGACTATTAGAATCATGAACATCATTAGAAGATAAATGAGATAACGAAGGAAAAAAATTTGCATTGGTTTTATTATGATGCACTGAAATTGGAAGAACAACAAGAGGATCATTATAATATTCAGAAATTGGCAGTGGTATAACCAAATGATGAAAGGACCGAATAGAGACTCACTATCATAAATTTTGTATCCTTTTTGTCCAAAAAGATAACCAATGAATATAGCAGGCTTGGAATGAGCATCAAATTTAGTTTAATGAGGAGAAAGATCATGGGCATAACAAAGACAACCAAAGACTTTAAGGTGAGAGTAAGTATGAGGTTTATCTAAAATCATTTCATATGGAGTTTTGTCGTTCAAGACTTGTGATGGAATTTTGTTAATTAAATAAATAGCAATAAGGACACATTCCCCCCAAAAGTTCAAAGGAAGGTGAGCAACATTAAGTAAATGATGATGCTTTTGCTCCATAATACCATTATGTTGTGGAATGACAACACAATTTTGTTGATGAAGACCCAATGAGTTTTTAAAAAATCTTGTAAATCTTTAGAAAGAAATTCTGTTCCATTATTAGTGCAACCACCTTTGATAGAAAAGCAGAATGCAATTCATTAATGGGTTCAACAAGAGAACTATCAGTTTGTATTTTCCTTATCCTGGTATTGTATTGAGTGGAAACAAAACAAACAAAATTTCAAAATAGATTGAGTTTCATTTTTATGCTTCATTAAAAAAACCTAAGTACAACAACTAAAATCATCAACAATAGTAAAAAAAAAAAATAGTGTGCACCAGAATTATTAGGAATAGCAAAATTTCCCCCAATATCACAATGAAGCAATTCAAAAGGTGAAGTAGTCTTTGTGTTACTTGAAGGAAAATGATTTCTCATATGTTTTCCCAAAGGACACACATCACAAATTTTATTGGAAAAAAGGAACATTAGAGTCAATTGCAGAAATATAATTGGATAGATTAGCAGCAGGATGATCGAATCTCTAGTGCCAAATGTCAAATGAAGGACTCACATTACCATAAAGAATTTTTTGAATGCTGCATACGATAAAGACATTCCAATATTTACAAACTCCAATCGTTTTCTTGGTGGTCAGGTCCTAAAATATGCAATAATTAGGGGGAAAAAAAGAGTTACTGAACAATTAAGACCTTTTTTGATTTGTGAAATTGACAATACGATAAAGACATTCCAATATTTACACACTCCAATCGTTTTCTTGGTGGTTAGGTCCTGAAATATGCAATAATTAGGGGGAAAAAAAGAGTTATTGAACAATTAAGACCTTTTTTGATTTGACATTCCAATATTTACACACTCCAATCGTTTTCTTGGTGGTCAGGTCCTGAAATATGCAATAATTAGGGGGAAAAAAAGAGTTACTGAACAATTAAGACCTTTTTTGATTTGTGAAATTGACAACAAATTAAATTTAAAAGAAGGAATTAGGAGAATATTATCAAGCTTGAGAGAATAAATGGAAGTAGAACCAATATTGGTTATTGAGCAGTAAAACCATCAGCCATTTAGACACTAAAAAGAGAAGTATTTGGTATAAGAGTCTAACAATTGTGGTGAGCAACACATATGATTTGTGGCTCCACTATCAATTATCTAGGTGTCATTATGTAAAAGCTTAAAGTAATACTTACAAAACTTGTCAAGGCATCATTTCTACCTTGTTGGAGAATGGCTAGAATTTGATCACATTGCTACTTTGTTACTGTAGAAGGAGAAGCAATAGTAGGTTGAGAAGCAATGGCAGGTTGCTCAATTTTTGATAATGTTGACTGCATAGATGTTGTTATAAAACTATGAGGTTGAGAATGAGAAGCCTCTGAATTATTGGTGGTGTGTGAGAGATATCCATATATTTTGTAACATTTGTCAATAGTGTGACCATCTCTTCCATAGTGACTACAATCATGTTTTGAATATTGTCTTTGTCCAATCCTCTTTCTAGATCTTTAATGATTTAAATTAGAACCTGATTTTATGCTCTGGTAGTAATTGGTACCTTAAGATATTAACACTGACCCTTCTTGTTGAGTAGATGATAATGCATTGAGTAGTCGCTGTGTAACACCCCGTCCCAAACCACATCGGAATTCTCGTAAGTTGATTGAGGTTGACCGTTGATCGAGTGGGTCAAAAGTTGACTTTTTGTTCCAGTTGAAATTTTTAGTTGACCATGGTATCGTGGCGAAGTACATGATGCCCCGAGTTCATAGACTAGTAGCACGTTGAAAACGAAACTACAGTTTGAAAGTTATGGGCAAAACAAGTCGAGATTCAAACTGTCCAAAAGGTGCCGGGAGTTGACTTTTTATAGTTGTAGAATTTTGTTTTGACTTTCATATGGTTGTAAAGCACTCGTCGATACGAGTTCATAGACTAGTGGCACGCTTAAATTGGACATCTGGTTAAAAGGTTATGGACATATGAAGTTTTTCGAATACCGTAATATTTTATTATATCTGGCTTAAGTGCACAGTGATACCACGTGTCGACATCTGAGAGGTCCACGTGGGTGAACAATGTCACCCATGATGGCTTTTATTTGGCAAAACGACAGGGGAGGAGAGAGGAAGAGATAGAGGAGAGAGAGAAGGAGAGATAAAATCGCCGGCCACCGAAGTTGCGAAAATTTCCAGTCGATTCTTGCCACACGCGCCAGCTAGACAGGAGCGCCTCTCCATTCCCGACCAAACCCCAAAATTTCACGGCCAACCGACCGGCGATGCGCCGGATCGGGGCTTTTTCTGGCGGCCGCGCCGATTCCTTCAACCGCCGAGATCTCCACATTCCGGCCTCCATTCTTGTCATCGCCAGTATCGTTGAGACCCTCTCCCTTCGATCTACAAAACCCCCAAAAATATCAGCCACCAGCCACCGTACGCACCGCCGGCAGCGACGGTTGCCGGTGACCGCGACTGCTCGCCGGAGAAATCCCTATTCCGGCGAGTACCCAGTCCCGTCTCCAGTCCCTCTCCACTAATTCCGACCCCTTGAATCCAAATCCGATGTCCTTTTCCTCCAATTCGTGATGGTTTGAGAGAATCGAAGAGTTAAATCCCGAAAGCTTTCCGGTGAGATTTCGGCCACCTCGAATCTGATCTCCGGGAAGTAAGACCGGATTCGTAATCCTCGTCACTCAAGCTTCGATTCGGTATATTACTCGTCAATTTTGGTTGTCGTTTGTGTTCACTCTCCGGGTACCCATTTGGGTGTTATCCGATTAAAATATTAATATATTTGGTTTGGTGTATTGCGGATGTTTTAGGTGCACGTGTGGGTAGTGGAGTTGATCCTGCGGAGGATCTTAATTCATATGCGTGCTTAAGGTGAGTGACCCACCTTGAAAACTATTTTGAGGTGATTAATTATATTTATTTGGTGTTAAATTGATATCTGGAATTATGCTCATGTGATGGAAATTTAATTATAATTGTGGAAAAATATTATTTTATAAGTACGTATATGTTTATTGCTGCTAAATGAAAATTGGGTTTGTTAATGGATTTTTTATCATTATTGTGATTTAATTGTATTTATTACACATGAGCAAGGTATTTTCATTAATTAATTGTGTCTGGATTTTTATGTTATTTTTTGGGCATAATTGGTTTAAATATTTTAAGAAAAATATTTGTTTAAATTGGTGGTTTCAAATTTTATAATTATGCCCGTGGAATATTATTTGATGGACTTTGTGATACGAGAAAAATTATTTGTATATTGTTATCGATGGTTTTGTACCGGAAATGTTAAAGAAAAATGTGGGAGGTTGAGTTCGAAAAATGGTATAATTCCCACAATAAAGTTTTGGAAAATTGGGTTATTTATTTTAGACGCACTCATACAGTATTGGTTTTCTGGTTGTATATGTGGATTAGCGCGCAAGTTATTATGTCTCCCTTGAGTTGCCATTGGACCGAGGGCAGGCAAGTCTTATATATTGCGCATCAGCCGCCCCCCTCCGTGGTCGGGATGACGGTTTCAGCAGCGGCGCTATTGGGACGCCGAAGCGATCGTATGCAAGTTTCTCTCTTTAATCTCCCCTCCATTCGGTCCTTGGGACGCTGGGTATCGGAGGGCATCACTGGTATATGGTGTGGTGCATCAAGTATAAATTTTCAGATAGAAATTTCAAACCCCAAAGTGTTCAAAAATTATTTATTATATTTTATTACATTTTATTTATATTTGGATTATTTAATTATTATTTATTAAATTTATTGATCCCTTGGTTTTCGGGAAATATGAATAACGGGTTTTGTGAAAATGTTTTAAAAAGGGAACATTTCCAACGGAGTGAATAGTGAGGGTTTTGAGAGAAATTAAAAGTGTTCAGTAGATAGGGTCACTCATTGAGATGATTAGCATATCATATTTTTAAATTCTGTTCCCTTAGGTGCAAGGGGTGGTAAACATTCTTCCAGAGCGAACCTAATCTCCGTCGCTATCTTAGTTCGAGCAGTTACCTTTGTTTTCATTTATTTCAATTGTAATATTTCTTCCATCCTTATTGTATTCTATGCTTAATAGTACTTCATGAAGCTCTGTATACTGTCTCGGACATTTATGTATTAATTATGCACTGGATTACTGTTATTCATTTGGAGTGCTGTAAATTCATGGAATCAACTTGTAGTAATGTGGGAGGAATAAGGGGATGAATATAGAAGTGTGTTTTCAGTGTAGGAAATTTGTGGTAAGTCCAACGTTTAGGGGAGGTTCTGCCGGATTTTCCATTGGAGGGTCCGGTAGGGTTTCCCTAGGATCAGGGCTTATCTAGGGTTCTGGTGAGAAATTTTGGACAGGTTCTGAAAGCTGCCTCTCTACTTGTAATACCAAAGAATATATTTTATTTACAGTAGGGAGATGCTCCTGTAGTAAAAGTAGACTTTGGTAGTAAAAGTTGACTCCTAATGGCAAAATATCCATCATTGAGTCCCTGTAAGAACTTCATTGCACGATCTCGTTGTAATAAATCTGAAACTTCATTTGCAGCTCCACAAGAACAACTTGGAATAGTTATATAAGATGACAATTCATCCCATAAAATCTTTAAACAAGTATAATAACCAGTGATGGAAAGATTCCTTTGTTTACAATCTGAAATTACTTCTTTCACCTCATAAATCCTTGTGCAATTTGGTTAAGAAAACATTATTGATGGTCCTCCCAAATTATTTGAGCTGTATCGGCATAAATGATACTTCTTGCAAGATCCGGAACCATTGAATTCATAAGCCACGAAGTAACCATGTTATTGGCTCTTACCCACTGTTGATAAGTCAAAGAGTTGGAATTCGGAGCAGATTTTTGTTCCATCTACAAAGCTTAATTTGTTCATGCCTTCAGAGTCATACGTGTTGATCAATGCTAAGTACTGTAATTGTCCTCATTGAGTGGTGGAGTCATAAGCACAATACTTGGGTTATCATAGTGATGCAACGTGTATGGATTGGAAAAGAATATCTGAATTAGAAATACTTGGATTAGAAGAAACCATATCTTGCCTTGAAAAAAGAGCAAAGTATGACCTTGAGAAAAAAACAGAGTATGGCTTTAAGAAAAAAACAAAGTATGACCTTGATAAAAGAGAATAGTATGGCTTTGAGAAAAGAGTAGAAAAATAATTAACCAAAAACAAGAAAAGATCTATGCTTTGATACCATGAAAAGAAGGGTGAAAATTTGAAAAAATAATTTTGTTTTATTCCTTAATATCATTTTGTACAACTTGTGTAGGTATATATTCAAGCTTACCTCTAATTAAATACGGAAAAAATAAAAATTGCTACACAAAAAAATAATGAAATTAAGAAAGTAACGATGGCAAATAGCTCCCACTAATTAAGCTTCCATAAACTCTACCTTGAAAGGTTTACCAATCCCAAATATTATTGTAATTTATTTTGTAATAAGAAAGTTGACCAATCCCAAAGATTATTGCAAGATTATTGTAATTTACCCTGTAATACTGTTTTTCTCATTTTGATTAATTTACTTTTCTTAGAATTAGTCAAATCTATTAGGCACATTTTGTTACATCATTTTATTAATTTGATTTTTTTTCCAAGTTACTGTTTTATGCTAATTTTTCAATTTAAAAAATTATTTGATTCATGAACTGAGCTCTTGATATGTTGAGTGTCAAGTTACTAGCCTTATCAGGCAGTTATAAGTTATAAACAATGTAATTGAGCAAACGAACAATGAGAAATTAGTGGTTTTGCGGCTTTTTGTTTTTTTTTTTTTGTTACTTAGATATTTCAAAAAGTCCTTGGATTATTATTATTATTATTTTTTGTTTAACCTTCTAAGTGGATATTGAGTTGGGTTGTAATAGTAGTTTGACTTTTAAGTGATGAATTCCCGCCTTTGGTATGGGTCTCTCTCTGTATATTCATATTACTTCATAAAAGGACATTTATGTTTGTATTTAAATAATTTATGGATAAAATTTATTGGCTCACTTGAATATTTGGTGCATGTTATAGCATTCCGTTGTAAAGTAAAAAGCTTTTGGTGATGTTTTTGTGTCGCAAGATGACCATGGTTGAATGTGGATCAGTATAATAGATTTCAGAAGCATTAAGCACCACTATTACATTTTTTATTTCAGTTAGACTCATTTGGTTGGATACCTATGAAGCTATCAAGTTATATATATTGGGAATGCTTATGGATCCTAATGTTCTTTAGTGGGGTCTCTAGTTGTTTGACAGTGATCTTTATTCTAATTATGGGTACTCTGGAACTATTCTCTAAAATCATGAGAATTATTATCATGGGCAGTATTTTAGGGAAGATACATATGACACATGTAGTAGTAATGTACAGAATGACGAACTCATGGTTCATACTCTTGAAGAAAAACTATCATAACTTGCAATATAATGCACCAGGATCTCCAAATGAAGTAGAAAATTTTCGATTATCTGTTTGCTCACAAGATTGGCTGGATTAATCCTTGGAAAATTATGGTTCTGGTACTTGCAAAGTTGAAGAAAAATCGTGTCTAATTTGTTTACTTTATTAGGTTACATGCGCTTTAATTGTGTTGTTTTCATTTGCATGTAACTTGTAGGGTAGGAGACTGGCCATGAAAGAACAAATGCTATGGTACCTTCTAATTCATGTTCAAGCCCTGATGAGAATTCATATTGTAGGGATGATGAATCATATTCTCTAAAGCTGACAGATGGATATGCTCTCGATGGAGAAGTGGGAAAAAGTTTGAATCAGATGCTGTCCATTCTTATAAGTGGCATCAAGAAGTGTTTGGTCTTCCTAAAAAATTAGATTGAAATGTCATTTGTTCTCTTCAAGGAACTTTTTATGACTTACTGTGATATTCATCATAGCAATCATAACATATTTGAAATTGTTATGTATTGTAGACCTAATATCATTATATCCTTCTGATCTCTAGTAAAAATTGTTTAGACTATGGAGACACATTTTTCTATGTTGTATATATTAAACATTTTATTGTTAAGTAGTCCAATAGTATCTTATGTATCAAGCATAAAAATAAAATAGAAAATGAGACAGTACATGCACTAAGTATAAAATGGTTGAAGGTAACTTCATACTATTTTTTCCTGTTGATGGGGCATATTTATGAAGTTCTTTGGCTTCTGGACTATAGCATCCTTGACTGTAGTTTTTCTTGGTTTTATGCTGCATGTTCCTAGAATCAGTGGTGAAATACCCTTTGTTGACGAAGCAATTTTGGATCACCAAAGGCTTCTGGACAGGTGTTGTTTTCTGTTCATCTAGTACCCAATGTTTGTTAGATGTTTTCCACCCCATCTCCCTTTCGTTTCCTTTTCTTTTTTCTTTCTTCTTTTTTTTTCCCTCTGTATCATGTCTCCTTGCTATTTTTCTGGTGTTGAAAAAAATTATAAGCTATCGTTGTGTTTGCCAACTACAGAAAGCTTTTTGAGGTTATGACTATTAAAACTTATGATATATCAATCAATTGCGTTGCACATAATGGTTAATACAGATCTTAGCTTCCCAATGTGCTCCAATAACCAAATATCTAAGTCTTTATTCTTGATGTTTACTTACAAGTGGCATGACAATTTTCTAATTTGGTCTATTAGTGTATGTCACTTATCCATAGATGTTATGATATTGAACAATTTAATGAATATCTAAATGTTGGTCGTCAACATAATAGTGTACATGGTAGTATCTTATTGTAATTGAAGAGATGATTATGCCATTAATGCAAATATTACCTACAGCCTAAACTTATGCTATAAATCATTTTTCATTCTTCTTCAGGTTGCAGTTATTTGGGTTGATTGAGTGTAAGGTTGAAAGAGATGGTAACTGTCCGGTTAAATTTTTTCACTAGGTTAAAAAAATTTAGTGTGCCTTCTATATATTATGCTGATCAATATAATTTGTACACAAGACATGGTGTCTTATTTTTGGTACAATGTTTCCAGTTTGTGTTCTATCAAATCAATTTTATTGACCTCCTGAATAACACAAGTTTGTGAGAAAACAAGTTGTGAATCAAGTTGGCTATCTTAGCTTTTGAGACTTAAAATTTTAGTTTCCTTTATGCAGGCATTCTTTTTTTTAGTTTCCAGATTTGTTTGTTATTTCTATTTTGATGCAAGTGATATAAATATGATGACAATTTGCATGATCAACTTAAATCATACCCGTAAATATATTAGGGATATGTTCCCTCATGGCTTATGGTGATTATTTGGAGAAGATATCCAAGTATTTTTCTTTTCCTCCTAATTTTACTTGACCATTTATTTTGTTGGTTTAACTTATATTTTGCTTTTATATTTTTTCAATTGCGTGGATGAAAAGAAGAGTGGTGATTAGGTGATCATGTTACATTGCAAGCTCCCACAGATTCAGTATGTTTTAGGAACCTTTTTTTTTTTTTTTTGTCCTTGTATATACATGTATGTATTTATCGCTGAGTATATGAGTTTTCTATTTACTTTTATTTTTTAATTTTGCTGTACAGATGCTTATTGCCAGTATGACTTTTTTTTTGCCCTTTATAATAACAATTATTTGATGTAGCTTTGTTTATAAACTTGTTAGTTCCAGTTAGTTTTTACATGGTGGTATTTGGGAATTGGATCTTATTTAGTTTATTTGAACTTTGTTCATTCTACACCTTTAATAAGTGAAAATTTGAGTGGTTGATGGATGATCATAGGACTTTAACATTTCATTGGCCAGCTAACTAGCTTTAGGACAAAACTGAATAGATCTTTGACCAATAGTATTACAAAATAACCATGTCTCTTAAACCGTGCACTCATCTTTATATATAATGTAGGCTCTTCCAAACATGTCAAGTGATTAATTGGAACAATATTTGGAAATTAATGTTCCAACTTCCAATTTTATTTGATGCTCTTGAAGGATCAATGGTTATAACTTTTTTAAGATTCCTCTATTGTTTTCAAATCAAATTTTGTGAAGTAGGAGGCATTATATTTACAAATATTATCGGTGAGACCAAAAGGCTATGCAAATGCACTCTAATTCTAAAATGCAATGTTATAGAGCCTGATCATTTCTTTCATTCACAGGTGGCATGGTTTGGAGTGAAAAAAAAAAAATGTTTGAATGTTTGAGGCACGTTCAAGGAATAAGTATTACATGCCATTTATTGTTACACAAAGCCTTTCACTTTTTCTCCACTTTGTTTCCTTTTCTAAAAATATTCATATGTACATATGTATACATATATATATATATATATATATATATATTACATAGAAATTGTTTTAGAAGAAGAAGGGGTGATGGTGGGAATTTTGAAAACAAAAATGAGACATTTTCCTTTCTTTCTCAAAACAACTTTTTGGAAGCAAAAAAAAAAGAAAACCCGAATGAATTGAAGAATGAAAAGTGCCAGCCCAAACTGGTGGAACTAGAATGTATTGACCCTTATTGTATTGCTTAAAGGTTTGAAGTTTTTCCACAATGTAGGATCGAATGAAGAATTGTGATATAGGATGCTATGGTCAAATCTGTATTGAAGTATATTGATTGATCATGATGCATCCCACTTTGAGATGGAATGTATAATCTTATATTACGGAATATATAATTTGCTTTTAGGCTAATGTTGCATTACATTCTGTGTTCAATTTGTCAATTCCATACAATTTTTCTGTTATGACACTGTGAATACGACAAGCTTTATTTATAATATTTTGTGCATCAGTGGTATAATGAAGTGTGCCATCTTACTCATGTTCACAATCTTTTGTAGTATGGAGTCAAAATATTAGTCATGGCATCTTTCAAGGACACTAAATACCTTGGGAGTCTACCTGATGTTGAAAGATTAATATGAGGTATTGTAGTTATTTTTTGAACTTTTCCATTTCATAAAATTGTATAAGCATTATTCTTTCCAACTTTCTTTGCATAATCCATTTGCTTCAATCTCATGTTTTCATAACCTTTCTTTTTTTGAAAATAATATTATGATATTTTTGTTAGTTTTTAAATATTTAAATATTTAAATATTGTTCTTGACCTAGTACAGTTATTAGATATGCATGTTTGTTGGGTGCATGAGGATGTTTATGATCACTTTTTTGTCTTAAAAAAAGAAAGACAAAAATTTATGTCATCACTTAATACTTAGATAAAGACATTCCTAAATAAACCATAAATTTTAATAACCTTAATGGGTCCTTGTTGAAGGTGAATGTATAGGGTTTGTTATTTTTCATTATATCCTCTTCATATAAAATTGGAAAATCCACTCAATGTCTATAAATTAGAAAATTTTGGAAGGATAAATACTAGTAGATACATGAATTTGTCCATCATTGGCTCTCTGGAATGCGAAAGTTTTGGATAAAGGTTTGTGCATTCATTTGGTTGCTTATTCTATCTTGAGTTTTTGGTGAATATGTAGGGCTTTGATGTTTTCTTTGTTTCTAAGGTTTTCATATATTGTCTAAGTCATTATGACTAGCATCCTATCTTATGCCGCATTTTTTATACATGGGGCTATTTTTTTTTTTCTATACATTTGTTTTATTGAAAGGAAATCAGTCCACCTATATTTTTTTACTTCCTGGAGAAGATGAAAGCAGCAAGAAAAGAGTGGCGAGCTAGAAATCTTTCTACTTTTAAGTTTTTTCCTCCCCTGTCTATTTTGTTCCTTTCTTGTTCCTCATCTTTACTGCATAGCTAATGTCCTCTATTCCTTATCCTCCATTCCTTCTTAGTTTCCTTTCACTTCTCCAGATGGAGCCAAAATAATGGACAAGGCAGTGTTTTATTCCAATTTTACAATAATAGGAATTTTGGAACAAAGTTTTTAACAAACCTTTAGGCTGCTAAAGGCTTAATTTTTTTTAACTTGATTAACAGTTATTGGATTTATTGTATTAAAAAAAACATAATTTCTTCAGCCAAGACCATGTTCTTTGAGCTTAAATCATTCTTCTAGTAGTTTTTGAAAGCAATTACTGAAATTCATTTAAGCTGTTGTGCACTGTAAAAGAGGGTAGAAAGTATAACGTACACTTTTCGACATGAACCTTCTTGTCATCCATGATGTACAGACATAAACAACTGGGGTAAACTTTAATGATTTGATGGATTTTTTTGCAGTAATTTGGTTAAGCTTTTGGGCAGAGTTGCACTACAGCTCAATTTATCCTAAAGTTGGTGAGTACCTATATATGAGTACCTATATAAATAGGTTATGAACCATTTTTTTAAATAATTTTAATGATTTTTTGTTAAAGAAAATTAAAGGATTGATATTGGAAATTTAGAAAACAATTGTTAAGAACACAAAAATGAAAAATGAGAAATGAAGAAAAAATAAAGAGCAAAGAAATGATAGTTTTGTTGATACCTAAGATGAAGATATCTTTTCTTCGTAACTTGCTTAGACAAAAATGGAGAGAGTGAGAAATGAAGAAAAAATAAAGAGTACAGAAATGATAGATTTGTTGATATTTGAGATTGAAGATATCTTTTCGCGATAACTTACTTAGACATGGGGGGGAGAGAGAAGGAGAGTTATTTGATTACTTTTTAGTTAGAATGGTTACTTGGAACAAAAGAAATGATAGATTTGTTGATTCCTTCGTGGGACGTAAGGAGCGAGGGAGTTATTTTCTTACTTGTTTGGAACAAAAGAAATAACAGATTTGTTGATTCCTTAAATGAATAAAGAAATGATAGATTTGTTGATTCCTTAGATGAAGATATCTTTTCACTAAAACGGGGAGAGAGAGAGAGAGAGAGAGAGAGAGAGAGAGAGAGTATTTGCTTTAGATGAAGATATCTTTTCACTGAAATGGGTAGAGAGAGAGAGTATTTGCTTACTTATTGATTTGAATGGTTATTTGGAACAAAAGAATTTCTAGATTTATTGATACCTTAGATAAAGATATAATTTCACTGTAACTTGCTTAGACAGAAATGGGAAGAGAGAGGGAACGAGGGAGGGAAGGAGTTATTTGTTTAATTTTTGGTTTAAATGTTTGTCTGGAACAAAAAAGTACAGAGAGAGGGAGAGAGCACTACAATAAATATTATTTTTTATAACATGTCAAAAATTCTATAAAAGATATATAATTGTATTTTTAGAAATGTCATGATAGTCCATGTTATAAAAAGTCCAACTTCTTATAGCATTTTTGAAATGTCATACTAAATGCTATAAATAAGCATTTAATAGCATTTGTCTTAAACTATTGTGTGTTTGAAAATAGTTATAAATGTTATGTTATGGCATTTAATATACTATATTAAATATATTTTATAGCATTTAAAAATATTATTTTAAATAGATTTCATAGCATTGGAAATGCTATGTCACAATAACAAAAAAATAAATTTATGACATTTTAAAATGTTCCTAAAGTTATACTATAGTAACATTTAATTAGCAAATGATAATCATTACAAATATCATTAAAAATTATAGTGACAATTAAAAATAGCTCTAAAAAGGACAACTAATGACATTTGAAAATATAAAAAAAAATAATTAATGATATTAAATTGAATTTTAAATATTAATTTTAATATAAAAATTTAAAAATACCAAAAAATATGATTATGTTAGTTCTCAAATGTTACTAAAAAAATATTATAATAATAATAATAATAATAATAATTTAAATCATTTTAACTAAAAATTAATTTCATTATCTATAAGAGAATTTCAAATTTTAATTTTAATAATACTTTTATTATGTTTTATGAATTTAATCGATAGCACCTAGTTGTTTCTTCTTTTTTTTCTTTTTCTTTTAGTGAAAGTTATCGTAAATTTAAAGTTGATAATAATGAAAAACAATAATTATAAAAAAAGATAAACAAATAATAAAAAATTTATAATTGATTTCTTTAATAGATTGTTATCACCATTCAAAAGATAAACAAAAGTACATATGATAATCCAAATTATCTACATATATGAGGCAAACAAAAAAAGATTTACACAACCAAGTTTCTTTCCTACATCTGCAACAATTACAAAACGATCTTTTAATCTTGATCTAGGAACACAAATGACAACAACAATTGCAAAAAATTAATCCTCATTAATGACTCCATCTTTTATTGCTCTTCTTAAAAGACCTGCAAGTAACAAAAAAACAAAAGCTGTCCTATAAGCTTTAGAATTGGAGAGGCAGAGAAATACAGAGGTAAAAGCAGAAAGGACAGCAAGAGGCAGAGAAATACATAGGTAAAAGCAAAGCAGAGCAAATAAATAGAACAATCCACGAATACTACATATGTGTAACATATACTACTTCTTGGCACCAAAAGCTATCCCACATAACATTTCCAAAGAGCTTGCCATCCCCAGCTGAGTATTTCAAAATTCCATAAAAATAAAAAATAAAAATAGAAACATAATAATTATATATATTTTCACAATTTTCTTTAGAATTTTGAAAAAAAATTTAAAAAAAAATCCAAGTAAGAAGTTTATTTAAGAAACAAGTACCAAGAGAACCATAGTTGAACCCAACAACGACAGTGGTAGAATAGAAATGACATTATTTTTAAAATTTTGGAAAGAATTTTGGAAAAAGATTTAAATTTTTTGTTTTGAAAAATTAACAACTTCAATTGATATTATTTTTCTTTTTATACAACTAACAAGATTAAAAAGAAAAACTTTGTTTCAAAAATAATAATCCAATGACTTTGTTTCAAAAATAATAATCCAATGACACTTTAAAATATTATAAAATAATTTATTTAATGATATTTAATAAATCAATGACACTCATAGAAATGACATAAATATAATGTAACTAAAGGATTAAAAAAAAAAAAAAAAACCAAAGGGTTGATGAATAGATAGGCAAATTGAAAAAGAAATTTGAATTTTTTAAGAGTATTGGAGAATATATTAGGGTAGAGATAAAATATGTAGAGTGCTTGTTACAGAGAATATGAATAAAGTATATAGGTTCCTATGTTGTTTTATTAGAGCTCAAATTACAAACCAAATATTATATTTATTATTTATTCTACATATATTTGTACTCATTTTATTCTCCTCCTTAGTGATATTACTCCATCTTAAGTTTTTATTTAATGCTGAAACCGATTTAGAAAGGATAAATTATTATCAGTTATGAAATTTTAAAATTAGTGTGGACTCATTTGTATTTTGTTATGGCTAATTCACCTTAGTTATTAATATTTAATTTGTGACATTTTGTATTAAATTGATGCTAAAATAAGTGTTATTCTATTAGGATTTTCTTGTATAGTAATCAATTTAATAGCAACTATAAATGATATGTTAAGTATATTTGATAGCATTTAAAAATGTTATTTAAGTATATTCATAGCATTTGAAAATGCCATAGATTTTCATAGCATTTGAAAATGTTATTGAAAAGTACAATTTTATCCAACACATTTTAACATGTAAAAAATTAATTAAAAATGCTAGTGTTTTATATTGGTAATAGCATTTTTTTAAAATGCTTTAATCGTAAGCTATAAAATCTCATATATGTTGCAGTGGAGGGAGGGAGTTATTTGCTTACTTTTTGATTTGAATGGTTGTTTGGAACAAAAGAGTATATATAAATATACATATAGAAATATTACCACAAGCTCAAGGTTATAGTATCTAATACTGCATGTTGCATGTCTCAAATGTTGGTCAACTTGGTTAGGGAATTAAAACACAAGCATTGGAGATATATTATATAAACTGCTAAATATTTATTAAGAAAACTGCATCTAAGATGCTGAATGTGCATAAAGTGAAAGCATGTAATCTCGTAAGTGAAGGCAATGCTGTGAAATATATTTAATTATGAATTTTCATTCCAGCTATCAAGAATTGTCTATCTCCTTTATTAGCAGAGCAATGGAAAGTGAGCTCAAAGGATGTAAAGAATAGTTGAAGGTGTTGAAAAAGCAAAATAATACGATAATTTTGATGGGATGAGACATGTGAGATAAGAGATCCAAAACCAACACCTTGCATTAATAACCTGGAAATGAATCAAATTTAATTCGAACAAGTAGCTGAATGCACAGGATATATGGTTTGGCACTTTGGCTTTGGCCGCTGTCTTATCTACATAATGTGTTTGCGTGTGTATGGGTGTGAGTGTTTACATGCGTCTGAGTCCTTATTTGTGGTTTATGCACTTGTGGCTGGTTTTACTGGTCTTTTCAGATTGTGCTCAGTCCACATATGTCTTGCAAACTTGATCATGTTTGGAACCCTTGGACTCTTCGTAAAATCACGATGCTATATATTTTTGTGGTTAATATCTATATTTACCCACATTTGAGACTAAGAAGAAGAAAAAGCGTTGGATGCGACAAAATGAGCATGTGGAGTAATCGGAGGAATACTGATGATTCGTGATCTCGAACTTCAATCCTTTTTTTTTTTGTTTCCACATCCTTCTCAAAAGAACATCAAAATCTCTGACTGCTTTTTTGGCAGGCATTCTTTGTTTTGGATCTAGCTGAAAGATAACATGCCAAAGAACAATTGTTGCTTTGCCTAAGCCTCCTGTGTACATTGTTCTTTGATGTAACTTGTTAAATAAATTAATAATTGTAGACTTAGTCTAATCAATTATTCATTTACAGGGTCTATTTATGTCATTACTGGAACTGGCTTATTTTAATATTTTGTAGTAGGACCCTTGGTCACACACTCTCTATAAGACTCCAGTTGGCCCATTGGATTGGAGGACCAACTCTCTTTATAAGCCCATTGACTTACCCATATTTTTCTAGTATTATTATATTATTAAATTATTAGTATTTTGTGTATGTTAAAATTAATGGATAAGTGTGACTTATAGAGACTATAAAAGATCTAGGGCAAGCAAACAAATAGATTCCATACAGTATTTTGATATTAGGGTTTTCGAAGATCTGAGAGTGATTTGAGAGTAGTGTGTCCATAGGCACTACTTTACATTGTTTTCTATTTTGTAAGATTAAAGATTTAATTTATCAATGGCTACGTTTGGAGGTTAATAATTTATGATTTATGAAATTTATTTAGATCCATAAAAGTGTAACAATTGGTATCAAAGCGTGGTTAATATGCATAATAATTTTTTTTTTGTGATTAGTCTTCATTGTATCTATGATGATCGGATTGAACTGTATGTGGCCATTGAATGATATGTGGGATTCAAATATATGTTCTTTATTTTATTTTTCTTTCTGTGTGCATGGATCTGTGAAGCTATAATCTTGATGTGTGAAGAAACATAATACATGCTCGATTGTTATTTGTAAAACAAAACAAAAAAAGAAAAAATTGTGATTGCGAAACTAGTGGTAATCGGGTTTTAAATCAAATTTGTGCACAATATGTAAACTTCGTTTTAGTTCGAATTAAGACCTGGGCATGGTGGAAAATTGTTTTTCAATGTGTTTTGTATTGTTTAAAATCTTGAATTGGACCTGAAAAAGCCTTAAAAAAAAATTGGAGAAAACTGTGGCCGAATGCAACCTGGATTTGTGAATTGTTTTTGGTTAATTTTTGGCCAAAATTGATGCCAACAATGCTATGACAACAACGGGATCAATTTTGCCCAAAAATTTTCTGCAATTTTCTTGGAATTACATGGGTGTTTGTTTGAGTTTTGGCTGAAATAATTCTTGTGTTGGGTGTTTATTTTTCTGCATTTTTGAACCAAATTAATTTGGGGCAAAACTTTCTCAAGAGGAGACGAATCAAAAAGCACCTATTTTGCTCAAAATTTTCTGGAATTTCTTGTGATTCCATGGTTGTTTATTTTTTAGTTTTGGCCGATTATAATCTTAAGTTTGGGTGTTTGTTTTAAGCTCTCCTTTAGCCAAATTGATACTTTAAAATTGTTGCCCACACCGAAAGGAGAAGAATGGCGCCGGTATTGTAGAAAATGGTGATCGGAATTGTGTTTTATAGGCGGGTTTGTCAAGCGGGTCAAGCGACCCGTTAACCAGAAAACCGGGTCGACCTACGACAAGACTGAAGGAAGGAGAAAGCTAACGTCAGCATCCTCTTGCTGACGTCAATAGCCAAAATTTCAAAAAAATAAAAATAATAATAATAAAAAAAATATATATAGATATATTATTTTATTTATTTATTTGTATGCTTATTTATTTATCTATTGTTTAATATTATTAAAAAAAATGTTATTTATTTATTGTTTATTTATTTATTTGTTTAATTATTCTATTCCAATTTGCTTGAATTAAAAGTAAGTATATATGTTTGGAATTGGAACAAGTTAGCTTTCCCTAAAGAGGCTTTGTGTCTAATTGGTATAGTAGTGTGGAATTTTAGGTACTCACCTGTTGTGAAACTTATTTTGTCTACATTATGTGTACCAATGTAATGTATGATGGCATAGTGGATGAGATGTTTTTTATTTACCTATTTCATGAAATTGCCAATGTGTTATTTTCTCCCACTTATTAATCAGGGTTTATACAGGTAACTAAACTATCCTGTCAGTGGTTTTAGCTGCTTTGTATGACGCCTGAAATGGCAGTGAAAGTTAATTAAATGCCATGTATCGCAGGTTCTGAATTGCGCTGTCGGTGATTCAGTTCAATGCAGTTGATTGTCCCTGGCCCGCGAAAGGGTATCTTTAGTGCTATAAAGACCCTAACGATATTGATATTTTATGTTTTGTGTTAAGGGGCTGGAAAATAGTTATTGTTTTATATGTATTAAATGTTTTATTGTGTTTACTATTTTCACAATTAGTAGCACCCCGAATGTTCTACCTATGACTCCCATGATGAAATTGGATGTGATAAATTATCAGAAGTGGAAAAAGACCTTGGTTATAAATTGGACATTTATGAAATTGGATTTGCTTTTAGAGATAGATTCACCCAAGATACTAACTAATGATAGTAGTGCATTAATTAGGAAACTTATGAGGATTAGAAGCATTCTAACAAGTGCTGCATGATGATGATGGAGAATTACATGGATGAAGCTATATATGCTAGTATTCTTAAGGTTGATATAGCAAAGGAACTTCTTGAGGAGATAGGAAAGAAATTTATCAAATTTGATATGAATGAGAAGCATTATTATTTGAACCTTTTGAATAATACTAAGTATGATGATGCTTATTAGATAGGAGAAAGGAAAGAGTACTTCAATGAAAGGCGTGGCTACTGCAATAAAGTTGGACACAAAAAGATAGAGTGTTGGAATTTAAAGGAAAAGCAAGAGAAGAAAGATAATATTTTAATGATTGAGACCAATATTAGTAATGTGCCTATGAATACTTGGTGGTTTGATACTGGAGCAATAATTCATGTTGCTAATTCATTACAGGAGATGATAAGGCAAAGGAGGCCAACCAATCTTGAGCAGCATGTTTATATGGGAGAGAACTCAAGAGTGAAGGTGGATATCATAGGACAATCAAGTTGAAGCTTGCCACTGGATATGGTTTAGAATTACAAGAAATTTCATATGCACCCTCAATTAGGAGGAATTTGTTATCTATTTCACTTTTGGATAATCAAGGTTTTAATTTTTTGTTCGGGAATAATAAAGTTGAGAAGTATATAAGGATGGAAAAGTTGTTGGTTTGGGAACTTTATGTGGCAATTTATATATGGGCTTGATTTATTTAATAATAGTCCTAATTATTCTGCCGATTCTATTGTTGCCCCTATTGTTGCTTTTAAACATCCAAAAGTTAATGATAATTCTTCAATGTTGTGGTAATAAGCGTTTGGGACATATTTATAGGCATAGAATGGAAAGATTAGTGAAGGATGGAATACTTCATAATCTTGTTTTTTTTTCTGACTTGTCTACTTGTGTTGAATGTGTAAAAAGGAAATTAACTTCCAAGGTAAGAAAGGATAAGATAGTAAGGTGTAGAGATGTTTTAGAATTAATCCATATTGATGTATGTGGACCTTTTACTCCAACTGCTTTGGGTGGTTATAGGTATTTTATTTACCTTTATTGATGATTTTTCTCGTTATGGACATGTTGAGCTTATCCGTGAGAAGTTAGATTCTTTAGTTGCTTTTAGGAGTTTAAGGTAAAGATGGAGCTTCAAAAGAATAAGAAGATAAAGGCTGTGAGGTCTGATAGAGGTGGTGAATTTTATAGCAGATATGATGAGATTGGACCGAACACAGGGCCATTCGCAATTTATTTACGTGAGTGTGGCGTTGATGCGCAATATACAATGCCTGGTACACCTCAGCAGAATGGCATAGCTAAGAGGAGAAATTGCACTTTGTTGGACATGATGCGATCTATGTTGGCAAATTCTAGCTTGCCAGATTACTTATGGGGAGAGGTTTTTTTAAGGATGGCTGCTTATATTTTGAATCAAGTTCCAAGTTAATCCATTCGTAAGACTCCTTTTGAGTTGTGGTCAGGGAGAAAGCCTAATTTGCATCATTTTCGAGTATGGGGCTGCAAAGCTGAAGTAAGAATTTATAATCCCCAAATTAAGAAGTTGGATCCTAAAGCTATAAATGGGTATTTTGTTGGCTATTGTATAAGATCTAGGAGTTCAAGATTCTTTTGTCCATTTCACACCACGAGAATTATTGAATCATACAGGGCTGTTTATTTTGAAGATGATTTTGGATTTGATGATAGTAATGGTCCAAGAGAGCCTCAATTTAGAGAAGAAAATGTATTCACTCCCAGTGTTGTAGTTCCTGATAGAGATATTATTAATCCAGTAGCTGATAAACCAGTAGTTGATCAGGATGAACCCATCATTGAGGAGCAAAATATCCTAGCTATTGTAGATGCTAATGTGCCTTTGAGAAGGTCACAAAGGACTAGGAGGTCAGCTATTCCTGATGACTATGAGGTTTACTTGCAGGAGCATGATTTTAACATAAGTGATGATTAAGATCCAGTCACTTATGAGGAAGCCATAAGCAGTTCGTATTCAAATTTTCGGTTGGATGCAATGGAAGATGAAATGAAATCCACGGCATCAAATGGTGTTTGGGACTTGGTTGAGTTATCATTGGGTAGCAAGCCTATAGGGTACAAATGGGTCTTTAAGATTAAAAAAGACTCTAATGATCAAGTAGAGAGGTATAAGGCTAGACTTATAGCCAAAGGGTTTAGCCAAAAGGAAGGAATTGATTACACACAGACATTTTCTCCTGTATCCACAAAGGATTCTTTTAGAATCATTATGGCAATTGTGGGACATTATGACTGAGAGTTGCATTAGATGGATGTCAGAACTGCTTTTCTGAATGGTGATTTATTTGAAGATGTGTATATGATTCAACCAGTTGGCTTCCAGTAAACAGGGAGAAGTAAATTGGTTTGTAAGCTTAAGAAGTCAATTTATGGTCTTAAGCAGGTTTCGAGGCAATGGTATCTTAAGTTTGATGAGGTTGTCATCCAAAATGGTTTTAAGGAGAATGTTGTTAATAGATGCAAATATATAAAGGTTAGTTGGAGCAATTTTATATTTCTGGTGTTGTATGTTGATGACATACTTCTAGCTACTAATGACATTGATTTGTTGGCTGAGACCAAGCAGATATTGTGCAACCATTTTGATATGAAAGATCTTGGAGAGGCTTCTTTTGTTTTAGGCATCAAGATTGTTCGAGATAGTACTAATTATGTGTTGCAATTGTCTCAAATAGCCTATATTGATAGAATCTTTAAGAGATTTGATATGTATAATTGTTCTCATGGAAGTGTATCGATCATAAAAAAGTGAAAGATTTTGTAAGGATCAATGTCCCAAGAATGATAAAGAGAGGATGGCGATGAGAAATGTTCGCTATTCTTCAGCATTGGGTAGTTTGATGTATGCTCAAGTATGTGTACGGCCTGATATAGCTTTTGCTGTGGTTGTGCTGGGTAGATTTATGAGCAATCCTGGTCCTATTCATTACCAAGCAGTTGAGTAGGTCTTTAGGTATCTTCAGAGTACTAAAGATCATATGTTGACTTATCAACGTACCAACTCCCTAGATGTTGTTGGTTATAGTGATGCAGATTATGAAGGCTGTCGGATGATAAGAAATCTACCACTGGGTATATATTTATCATGGCAGAAGGTACTGTATCTTGGCGCAGTGCCAAACAGTTAGTGACAACATCCTCGACTATGGAGGCAGAGTATATGGCATGTTATGAGGCTACTAGTCATGCAATTTGGCTTCGAAATTTTATTTTGTGACTTGGGAGTGCTTGAATCCATTGAGAGGCCTATTATGATGTATTGTGATAATACTGCAGCAGTGTCTTTCTCCAATAATTTAAAAGGTACTCCTGGTGCAAAGTACATTGATGTTAAGTATTTTGTGGTTAAGGAGAAAGTTGAAGAAGGCCTCATTACTGTAGTTCACACGCCTACTTACAGCATGGTGGCAGATCCACTAACCAAGGCCTTACCCGTAGACATATTTGAGGAGCATGTGTCCCGTATGGGATTGTTAGAGAGCTGAGACTGCTGTGGGTCAGTGGGAGTTTGTTATAATTTCTGCAGTAATATCCATGTTAAGTATTATTTATTTATTTGAGTATTTTGATACATTGATGTATGTGGATCATTATATATTTATAAGATGATTTATTACACATATTATTGCTCTTATGTTTACAGGCCTGTTGAGACTATTAGTCTATATATATGTGTATGTTGATCCACAGGTACCATGGTGAGTCCCTACTACCTAGTTTGGATATATTGTTGTATTCTGTCGATACACAATGTGCTCGGATGAAATGGTATTGTGTGTTGGGGGATCGCACATGGTTAGGTAAATCTCTATTACCTAGACTGAGTTTATGACATGCAAAGTGCTCAGTTGAAATGGTATCATGTTTTGGAAGATTTACTGAGAGAATCTCTACTGCTTGGTCTAGTATATTGTTGTGCCCTATCGGTATGCTATATATTTAGATGAAATGGCATTATGGTTCGGGAGATTCTGTAGTAAGTGAGTTTGGATTATATATATGATGATGACTATGCAGTCCAAATGGGAGAATGTTAAATAAATTAATAATTGTGGACTTAGCATAATCAATTACTCACTTACATGACCTATTTATGTCATTAATAGGACTGACTTATTTGAATATTTTGTAATAGGGCCCTTGGTCACACACTCTCTATAAGACTCCAGTTGGTCTATTGGACTGGAGGACCAACTCTCTTTATAAACCCATTGACTTATCCATATTTTTCTAGTAGTATTATATTATTAAATTATTGGTATTTTGTGTGTGTTAAAATTAATGAGTAAGTGTGACTTGCAAAAACTATAAAAGGTCTAGGGCAAGCAAACAAATAGATGCCATACGGTATTTTAATATTAGGGTTTTTAAAGATCTGAGAGTGATTTGAGAGTAGTGTGTCCAGATACACTATTTTACATTATTTTCTATTTTGCAGGATTAAAAATTTAATTTATCAATGACTGTGTTTGAAAGTTAATAATTTATGATTTATGCAATTTATTATGTATGTTTAAATCCGTAAAAATCTAACATAACTGTCTAAGTTTGTATTCCTATAAATAAACATTTTTTATATGTAAACTGTCTATTTAGCTTTTTCTGCTTTTTTTTTTTTTTGGTAAATGTTCTTTCTAGTTGAAAATTGGGTTCTTCTTTATCTCTTTCGTTTTCTTTTTTCTTTTCCTTCTTATGAATCGTTATTTTTATTTTTAATTTCTTTCTCTGAATCATTTGTTTGTGCATAGTTTTTCTTCAGCTTGAGTTGGGTTCTTATAATCACATGAAATGGGGATAACCATTTTGAATATGGTTGTGTAGGTCCGGCAACAATGTCTAGTTGATGTTTGACCAAGCCTTTGTCAAGAGCCCCAAACAAAAATTTGATATTAAATATTTCAATAAATATGATATATATATATATATATATATATATTGAGATCAAAACAAGGATGCATCATTAGACAATGACAAAGTAGCGATTTAATATAGTGAGAGAATGTGGAGAGAGAAAGTAGATAGAGAAAGTGGAAATTCATTTTTATTAAAGTCTAATTAATCTAGTTTATATTGAATAAATAACAATGAAGGATAATTTTTGTCAAAATAATATCTTTCACCTTTAATTTCATTCCATACCTCATTCCATTCATTCCATTCCATTCCCTCTTCAATTCTTACAACCAGGTACTATTTTTTAGCTGGAGAAAAACACAATCATATACCTTTCCCTCTCCACTCGTCTCCTATATTTTCTGCACCTCTTCTGTTCCTTCGGCCTTTGACTGCTGGATCTGATCTAGTTTATCGATCTCATCGAATATATTATACATATATATATATATATATATATATATAATTAGTCAAAACCCTTGGATTTTGTGTTGTGTGTACGACAAGTTGTTGAACCACGGTTTAAAAATATGGATAATTTATCTTGTTTTAAAAACATAATTTCCATTGATCAAAAAAATAATAATTATAATTTTTATCAAAATTTCCGAAACTTTGTATCATATGTATTATATTGATAATATCCAACATATTTCTTCAACTATAGGAAATCTAGATTCCTAAACTTATTTTCGATCGAAATTTGGCATAATTTCTCCTACCAAGGGCAATTATTTGTGGATACCGGTCACTAGAAGAGAGATTTCAATGCATACTTTAAAAGCACATTTTTTTTTCTTATACATTTACATTTTAGTCAACAATTTTATAATATTTATCAATATTTTCAAAAATTCTATCAAAAATATTTATTAAATTTATTTTTTTAAAATGTTATTAATATTTAGTATAGATTAAAAAATTAATTATTAAGAGATTAGTATTTGATATATACTTTTTTTGCATATTTTTTCATAAATAATATTAATAATATCATATAGCACTTAAATTCTTTAATTAAAATAACTATAATATACATTCAATATTTTTTCAATTTCTATAGTTAAGCTAGTAATTAATTGATTAAATAACAATAAAAAATTTAACCTTTATATTTCTTACACTTCATATCTGCTTGATATAGTTTATCAAATTAAATCTTTTCCTTGTAAAGCTTTTCATAATAAATATTTTGAAAAAAAAAAAAGAAAAACTTTTACTGAAAATCTAATATATATTTAGTTATAAATAAAAAAAACTACATTGAATGTTTGTTAGATTTTCCATATAAATTAAAAAAAAAAACATTTTAAAGAAGTTCAAAATTTTAATCGATTTGAAATAATTTAAAATAAACTATGTTTTATCAATAAATACTTATTAATTATTATCAAACATTTTAATTTTTTTAAAAATAAGTTTTTGACAAACAAAAAGTACTTTTTGACTAAAAAACACTATACCAAACATACTCTTATCTACAAATCTCAATCCTTGCATAAACAAAAGACCGTATAAACTACCTTATTAGATAATTAGTTTAAAATAATAAAAACGCATTTTGTCCATGATCAAAATTTTGTAATTACATTTGCACTACCATGCATCTCAAGTATTTTGGTTCTCAGATCAGCTGGGCACACCCGAGACAATGTTCTTCATGTCGACTATCAAATTCATCTTTACCCTCGCACCATCTTTCTCTTTTTCTCCGAAGACTTGAAGGCATAAGCTGAATGATTATTTTCTCCGCTGATACATACTTGAGTAAATGCAGCACAAACTCAATTTCATACAGGCACCCACCAAAACAATTAAACTCTATCACCTTAAGGCATAGAAATGATTGCTTCCCATTCACCTCCCTCACTTTGTTCTTCGCTTTGTTAGAAGTATGTTTATGTAACAACTGTCATAACCATATTCAAATAAAAAATCACTTCAAAATTTTTCCATACAATAAATATAATATATATATATATATATATATAAAGAGAATAAAGCTTGTCTCACAACCTGATTTTTTAGATCCTTTGCACTTAACAATTTTTTAACCCAAATTTATAAAATTAAAAGTCAGAATTCAAAACCTAAATGGAAAAAAAATCAGATTGTTATAAAGTTATCTTGACCTGAGACTAACCACATATATATATATATATATATATATTTTTTTTTTAAACTAACCATATATATATATATATATATATATAATGGTCTCCCAGGGAATCTAATATTATTGCAGATTTTGTTTGTAACTGGTGCATTAGGAATGGAGTTTCTGGTGCAGTGGACGCTAATATTCTTCCTCATGTCTTTTTGTCCTTAGCCTCCCGGGAGTGTGGTTCTTAAACCACCTCATCTTTTGTTAGCTGTTTGTAGCTTTTCTGGGTTTTGGTTTCAATACACGTTTCTTTTAGCAAAAATAAAAATAAAAATTACTGATATCCTGCGGCTTTTAGAAAGACGAAACAAACTGTTAAAAAAGAAGTAAGGATGTTCACACCGTAAAGATGTGTGTGCGTGTGCGTGTGCGCGTATATATATATATATATATAAATATATCAAATTATTAAAAATATATGGCGACTACCTTTAGGCCATTAAAATTTACCGGGAAGTCCAAATTTGTCGAACTGCCATAAACATAAACATAACAGATTGTTATGCCACTCACAATTTTTCTCATGGTATCGCATAAGATTAAATCACTTTTTTATTTTATTATATAAAAAAGGATAAATTCACTTGAACTAAGATTTATCGTTTGCGAAACAAAAGTATGCACGCCTATTGTTTGGATTTGTAGATTAAATAAATAAATATTTGTATACTGGTACTGACCTCGACTAAAAAAGTATTCAAGAAATGACCAGCCTTTAGGTACCAGCAAACGGTGACTTGATATTTGAAAGCCCAGACTCATAATCAATTCCACATGCTCAAACTTACCAACTCAAAGAAATTGAAGAGACTCCTCCGAAAAGTCCTAAACTTTTATATTCCTACACATAAACAAAATAAAAAATTAAAATTAAAACTAAAAACACCAAAAAAAAATGAAAATAAAAAATAAAAAATAAAAATAAAAAATAAAAAATAAAAATAAAAAACAACAACAACAACAACCTACCAAAATCTGCAGAGTAAGTCTTTTGATTTGTTTCAATGGAGTTCGATAAGAGTCAAATTTCAAATGCCCACAGTCGATGCCAAGAATTAGATGGGAGAGATTTGGAGCAGAAGATATGTTAATGCTTTGCATAGGAAAAGCACCAATTATTTTTATTGTATTGAGAACATTCTTTTCAGAGGAGAATTCAAGGTGTTGCAGATTCATGTTCTCCCTTCCAAGTATCTAAGATTGGGAGCCGAAATAACTTTCAACTAATCAAGTTTACCCGCACGTAAAAGAGAAAACCGTTCAAGAAACGGAGAGTTAGAGAACAAACGGTTAATAACGTTCTGAGTCATATATAAACCGTTTATATACAATGAGGCAATAAAAATTATCGGCAAGAAAATTAGCATCGTAACTCGTAGGATTGTCAAGACGTAGACAGAGCTTTTTGACATGTTTTTTGGCAGCAAAATCCAACCATGTCTTTGTATGATGAGAATCTACCTTTGAAACTAAACTGGTAGCAAATAATGAAAATTCATCCAGTGTTGGTGCCTTGTGCAATTTCAATACTTGATACACCTCATTTATGCAATTGTCTCTAAAATCCCTCAACTTCTTTGAAGGCAACTGTTCTGCGAATTTCAGATCAACCTAGGCATGATCGGAATAGTGGACTTCCAAATCTTTTGTAATCGCCTAGAAACCACACTCATTCTCGCTGCTTCTTTCACCGTCATCCAACACATAATTGATCCAACAATTTCATCCGGTAGTCTACTTAGGTTGTCTTCACCTGCTAATTAACGTGTTTTCAACTCACCTTTTTTTTTTTTTTTTTTTTTTTGTAATAAAAAATTAAACTGCCCAACGTAGAAAATTTTAAAAAAAAAAAAAATTTCTCTAAAACAAAAACAAAACACAAAACAGCCTTGTATTTATTTGGCTGGACTATAATAAAATTTTCCTTTTTGAAAATTTTCAAGAAAGTACTGGTTTATTTTCTTTATTTTATTTTATTTTATTTTTTGTGTAGACCGAGAAAATTCATACCTTCAAATTAGCATGATTAAATAAAAGAATAAAAAACACAACAGACCAGAACTTAAACGCTTACCTTCAGCCCCCAATTTTTCCCCTTCTACATCTGCCCCTCCAATATGTATTTACTATTTTTCCCCTTCAACATGTATTTTTTTAGCTCAGGAGAAAATTCGTATGTTCAAATAGAAAATTAAACTATGAATATGTTGCTTTTATAATAATAATAATAATAATAATAAAGTAAAATAATAATAATAATAATAATAATAATAAAACATTAAGAAGAAATAAATTTAAAAAAAAAAAAAAAAAATACATAAGTTAAACAGTTAGCTACCTTCAGCCTGTTTTTCCCTTTCAAGATCAGCCTCCTCTTCGACATGTATTTATTTGGCTAGAAGGAGGAAATCCGTCCCTTCAGCCTCCTTGTCGCCATGTACACCTTTTTTTGGCCGGAGAAAAAACAAAGAGAGCTATTTATCTACCGGTCCTCTCCTCTCGTCTCCTATCCTCTCGGTACCTCCTCTGTACTTTTGGGCACTAACTGATCTAAATCGATCTAGTTTATCGATCTCATCCAGTTTGTATATAAATAGTTTATCGATCTCATCTAATTCAACGATCCACATAGTCTTTATTAAAAATTTCATAAATACTTTTATTTCTCAAGTTACATAAATTTTTTTTAATATTTAAGAGTTGTTAGATCAATTATTAAATATCTTTTTAAGTTTTTAAAAAAAAAAATATTAATTCTGTCAACCATCAACTGTGAAATAGTTGAAGACAGTTGAAGTTAGTTGAAGTTTGGTCTAAAATATATATATTTTTGCGTTTTGATTATTAAACTATTTTTCATGTACGTTTTACCGGAGTTCAAAGATTATAAGAGCTAATAAACCAAAATCGAAAGTTCAAAGATTATAAGAGCTAATAAACCAAAATCCAAATATATATAAGTCATCATCATCTTTGTTCACTTTTCATATTTTATGAAAATATAATATTATTTTAATTTTATTCTAGTTTAACATTGTAAATATCAAATCATCATTTATGATCAAATGTTAAATTTTTAAAATTTTCTAGTTGAAATTATCTATTTAATTTTTTGTTAATATGATAGTTTTTATCTAAACCTACCATATATATTGTAATAGATTTATTATCTAAATATTTCTTTTGTCAAATTTTATCTTGTTTTCAACAATTTTGTTGTTATTTTTCTAATCAATTTATGTAGGCCACTTTTAATAGAAGGCTATAGGTGGATAATTAAATTCGAGAAATCAAGCAAAAGTCTATACAATAATATATAAAAGTAAGATAGTGAGCAAAAATTTTTACCTTATGTCATTCTTATATTCATTTTGTTTTCCTCCAAAAGCATTAAAAAAAAATTAAAATTCAGAAATAAAATTATCTAAAAATTCCACAATTGTAAAATCATTATCATATATCATCTTTATATTTATTTTATTTTCTTACAAAAGCATTACAAAAAAAATTGAATCCAGAAATAAAATTATTCGAAAATTTTCATAATCTTAATACAACTTAAAAAGAATAATTTGATTTTGATTTTTAAAAATTTTCATAGCGTGTGGGTATTATCAAGATTCTGCTATAAATCCTTACAATAACGTGTAAAACGGTTTTAGCATAATTTATATAAATAACATCTCCACAAATAATTTACATAAATAATATTCCCACAAATAAAAATTCCACAATTTTCATAAAGTTTGGAAGGAAAAATTTAATCTTGATTTTTAAAAATTTTCATAATATGTGGGTATGAAGATATAATTTTGGTAATGGAACGAAACTTGGCAAAAAGAATTTTTTTATCTCCTTATTTGGTTTCTTTTTGAATTTTTGAAAGATAAGATAAAAAAAAAATGTATATGATAAAAAAATATTTTTATTATTAAAAATATTTTACACAAAAATTCCATACACTAATACATATTTATATGTGGATATGCAATAAATGTAACTTCATTATAAAATAATAAGATTATTATATTGCAATTAATAATGAGATTGATTTTTTTAATCAAAAATTTAAAATGATAAAGCATTCGTTTCATTATTTTTCAAAAAGACTCAAAATGTACTTATATTTATATTTACATATATATATATATATATATATATATATATATAACAAGATTTCAATAATGTGGAACAATATAAAATTGATTTTATATAAAATGTGGATCTCGTATTTAAAAATATAATTGAATATTTTTGGGTTTTGAGTTTAGGGTTTAAGGTAATACAAATTTTTTTTTTTTTTTTTTTTGTAACTATACAATGTCATGAAAATTTTATAAGATTAATAACTATCAATTTGATTTGTAATTATGACTGAGTTGATTTTATGGACTTATTCAATTTCGAATCTTGATTGCTATCTCGTGCTAATTTTATTTTATTAACAACAATGATAATATTCTACTATCTAATTATTTTTATAATTATGTTATTATATTTTTTAATATAAAAAATAGATAAACTTGAACAATAATAATATTTCTTAAATTTAAATTTAAATTGAAGAATTGATAATTATCTATAATTTTAGTGTCAATATAAAAGATAATTGAACTTTTTTAAGGAAAATATGTCAAGGCATGGTTTTTATTAATTATAAATATTAATATTTAGACAAGATTTGACTAATATCTACAAAGTAAGATATTTTATATATGGTATGAATAATTGTAAATAGAAATAATGAGTTATAAAATTTAATGAAAATAATTATTTTATTAAGAACATTTTAAAATATATATAAAAGGAAAGATCCTAAAATTAAACCTAAAATTTAAAAAAACAAATATCAGATAATGGAAGAGATTTATGGAAATACAATTATTACATTTAAATCGAATTCTTTATCTAATCAAATTAAATCTTTTACATGGAAAAATAAAGTATATTTTAAATTTATATTTTGATGGAAAGATAAAGATATATTTTAAATTTATATTTTAAAATATAAATTTCGATAATCAAAATTTGAAAGTCAAAAAGTTGAATTAAAAAAATTGAAATTCAAAATCATGTTTTATCAAAAGTCTCACAACTTTATAAATAGAGGGAGAAACCAATAAAGAAAAAAGATATTGAAAAAATAGTAGAAAGGTTAAAAAATACATAGAAGAGAAAAAGTGAAAAAAAAAAAAAGGGAAGAAAGGAAAAGTATAGAAAAAAAATATTGACATAGATATAGGTGTTATGCGAAAATCTAATATTGTAAATGCTATAGATCGAGATTTTCTAATAGAAAATTTTATCTTCAACTTGTTTGTTGATATTTTAAGTGCAATTGAACATAATGAATATGAACTGTTTGGTAAATATTAAATTGATTATGCAATTATTTATGTTTCTATAATTGATATTTTTTTTCAATTTTGTTGAAAATATAATTGAAGAGGTTGTTGTAAAAAACAATGCTAAGTGTTAAGAATCTTGTGGAAAATGCGAGCAAGTTCATTGATATTGTACTTCAGAGCTAGGAGTTATTTTTGTTGAAAATGTGATAATCTTGCCACCTTGAGCAAACTAAAATCCACCAAGGTTTGCACTCTCTTTCTTTCTTTAAAATAAATATTTTGTTGAATGACCTAACGCAATATTTATGTCTATGTTTTATGTTCCTTTTAATTTCTTTTGAATGCCTAAGTGTTATTGTATTTAGCTTAGAAATTGTCTGTTTGTTGGGTATTGATTTTATTTTGTAAAATGGCTATGTGCTGGAAACAGTATTTTCAGTAACATAGGTTCATTTTTGGGGCTGGCATTCTCTGAGCTTTTAGAACGAGGTTATATTTTTAGATATGTTGTAATAGACATGTAAAAGAAAATATAGAAAAAATAATAACTCAAAAAGGCCTTGGGAAGCCCAAGATATGCGGGTTACAAGTTGGCATAACTGTTGAGATTTCCAGCAGTTATGGCCTACGGTTTTGAGATGAATTGGAGGCCTTACCCAATTCTTTTGGACTTTGTCTTCTCCAGATTTCATTCTTAATATTCAACATGTCACATGCCAAAATTCAAGTAATTTGGATGAAAATATCCCAACCTTATATCTGGTCAAAGTAATAGTACACGATTAGATGAAGACAGCTTTTTCTAAATTCAAAATCTCACCAACCCTTGTCATAATTATGCACGCACATGTGAGTTGGTGGTTAAACGGTTATGTATCATAATTTTGAGTGGAAAATGTGTAAATTTTGAATTTTAAAGGCTTCCATTTTGTCCCACACATACCTCACATGTATAAGACAAGTTTTGTATCTATATATGCAACAAATGAATGAAAAGAAAAATGAGTTAGTGTGCTATCTAGTTTTGTATGGCCTACTCTAACATCTTCTCTTCTTTTTCATCTTCATCTTCTTCTTTCAAAACAAAAACCCTAACAATCCTAAATATCACCATACCAAAGACAAACACAAAAATCACCTAAACATCAAACAAAAAACCAGATTAAAGGTTGTGCACAAGACTAACACTTTGTGTACAACACTCTTGGCCAAGTGAACCCAAAACTATACCAAACTCCAACAATTTTATCCATAATTATTTTAAATGTTAAATGATAATCTTATTTATATATATCATTGAACGAGTTTTGATATATATATATATATATATATATATTTTATTTTTTCAAATAAAACAAACTTAAGTATATTTTGTAGATAAATTTGTATGCGAGATTAATGATTATTTAGAAGTAATTATCATATTTATCATGCCAAAAGATTCAAAAGTTATATTAATTTATAATTTTTAAAATTTACATATATTCCAATTAGGTATGTTTAGTTTATAAAATAAATATTGGAATAGAATTCATATTTCATAGATTTCGTTTTCCCTATATTTGGTAAGTTTTTGAATTTGGCAATAATAATTCCACATGAGTATATTGCCTTCATTTGATGGAATAACAATTTTTTTTTAAAACCTTAGAATTCATATTTCTATGTTTTAATTTGAATAAATTTTGAAATATCTTTATCATATTTAGATTTAAATTGATTATCACATACTAAAATATATAAATAAATATAAATTTTAATTTTAAATTAATTTGTACCAAATTTGAACATTTTTTGAAAAAAAAAATTTATAAAAGCTAAATTTTGATTTTAAGTCAATAATTTTACCAAATATATAAATAGAAATTATTAATTTTTTTTCCATTTTCTATTTTTATGAATAACTATTTCTATTTTTAAAAAAATAGTTATTCTGTATATTAAACATAACCTTAAAATTATATTTATAAAATGCTATTTATATAATATATTAATATTAAATTTAACTATAATTAATTAATCTTTATTGATAATTATCCAAATCATCTATTAGCAGTTACATTTTCGATGCCGTGCATGGACTTCACGTTAGTAAAAGTAAAAGGATAAAAATAATTTAGGAAGGCAAAATTCTAATTTAAATGACAGATAAAATATGTATAAGAAATATTATAGAAAAAAATATTGTAAAATGAAAATTGAATCCTCCCATTCTCTATAAGATATACTTTCATCTTTTATTTTAAATATGTAAAATAATAAGTAACTTTATTTATTTATTTATTTTGTTATTTTTCTAAATTGTTTAACCCTTGAGTTTGATTAAAAATAAATAAATATAGGAATTCATATTAGAATTCCCGAAAAAGAATGGGTTTCAAGAAAAATTAAAATTAAAAATAGCTTTAAAGATCACGTTGTGTATTAAATACTGCTCAACTAAAAGGTAACAGTTTTACTTTTGGTTTCAAAAAAACTGAAAGGTAACAAAATGGCAATTTCGTTATTAAATGCAAAAGACATGGTAGTTGTCATTGTCTTATATTCACAAAAGCTGCAAGACACATTTCACTTGATAAAAGCGGCTAGTGTCTATGCGAGTGTATGTAGAGAGTATCGGCAGCACCCCTCTTGTTTGTTTTATTCATTGCCTCAACCTTTTTCCACGCAATTCTTTGTATAATTCCTCTTTTGCCCTCTTGTTCAATGCTCAAAGCTTATTGTTTTATTTTATTTTTTTCTAATTTCTCATTTATTTGAAAATAATATGTTGGCTGCAATGCTTAGAAGAACTGGTTGAGCAGCCGGCCTAGTTCTTGCTCAAAAGCTTTATATGCTCGATCATTCTCTCAAATTAAAAATTCGTTTTTCTCCTTCCACACATTTCACCATTTATTTTCCCTTCTCGATCGAAAAAAATCATTGATTTTGCCTTGTCAATCCCTTAACCATCAATTCAATGGAGCAAAGAATAATAAACAAATTCTTCAGTTGTGACACTCACTACTGAAAGGAGTAAAGAATAAGAAATTATAGTCATCAGCTTTTGTACTAATCCATAGCCGCACCAAGACACAAAGCACAGTATATATTCTTGAATGAAAGAGAGGAATAAAATTGAAATTGAATAGCGTCATTAGATCCAAACTAAAATCGGCTTGTATCATTGCAACTTCTTGTCTCAAAGACAGAGAGGTTCCGTAAAAGAAGGGGGAAAGGATCATGGGAGTAGAAAACTAAATAATAATAATAATAAAATAATATTAAATAATAATAATACTAAAAGGATAAAAGAGGAAAAAAAATATAAACAGTCAAAAGTTTGAAAAATATTGAAAATTTTGATATTCATAACTTAAAATATTGATAAAATTGCATTTAAAATTTTCATGATTTTTGTTCAAATTTTGATATTTATAATTTAAAGTGTTGATAAAATTTCATTTAAAATTGTCATAATTTTCGTCTAAATTTGTATATTTTATCCAAAATTCTCCGTGTATATATATATTTATATCAAATTCCTTTCACATTCAAGTAAACGTTTTTATAATATATATTGATATTTTTGAAAATTTATGAAAATTTTGAAAATATTTATTAAATTTAATTTTATTTATAAAAAATTACAAATGTTATTAATATTTAATTAAGTTAAAACAATTAATTATTAAAATATATAGTATTTGATTAGTTCCTTCTATGTTACACATTTAGAAACTAAAATGAGGAAGACAATAATAGTTTTCAACCACCACGATATCACTGTGTGATATTTATGAATCATAATTTAATTATATTAGTTATATTATATATTCTAATTAATAATAATATTAATTAAAATAATTTTAACGTTTTCCCCTTTTTTACACTTCGTTTTTCTTTTTTCTGTTTATTTATCTTTGTTTCTTTTTTCTCTCTAATCATTATTTGAGTTATTTTATATGCAATATACAAAAATATGTGGTAAATGTTTTAATGTCTAAATTAAAATGTACAATTTTGATAATTATTACTAATTATATAATAAGTTAATAAGATAATCTCTTTCAAAATAAATTATCAGATAAAATGAGTTGGCTAATTAAAATTTAAATCTTTTTTTAATTTAAAAATCAATAGATAGTATGATAAATTATATTTTTTAATCATAATTTAAAGTGCCATAACAGAGATATGAAAGGTTGTACACATTGCTTAATCGTGATGCTTAGAAATAAATAGAGAAATATGGAGAAAAGAAAAAATTATTTAAAAAAAAAGTAAACTGTCTAAGGAACTAGTGGTTTTGGTTTATTTTAATATTAAACAATCTTAGCTAGATAGTATGCGAGTTAGTTATTAAATATTAAGTTGGTTACTATAATTATTTTGTATTTTTTGATATCTGTTTTACTGGTTTGGATAATAATAAATAAATAAAACTTTGATTTAATAAGGAGTAGTTTGAGTTAGGAAAGAAAATGACATAATATAATAATGAAAAAAGTAGATATGTGTTGTCTTTTACAAAAAAATGCTTGAGTAAAAAAAAAAAAGTTTACGGTAAAACAAACAGATATGTTAAGAAACTAAAAGAGATCATGACAAAAATTAAAAAAAAAAAATTTTTGAGTAAAAAGAGATAGCAAAAAAGAAACAGAACTGAGTAGCAAAAAAACCTTTGAGTATCGGGGGAAAAAAAAAAAAAAAAGGAAATATTGTGTGAGTACTGCAGGTAAAAACAAATGACAAAAGAAAAAGAAATAACCTTTTTTAGTTTTTTTTTTTTTTTAAAAAAACGCTTGAGTACCAAAAAAATGATATTTTATAGAAACATATTGCAAGTAAAAACTAATGGCCAAAAAAATGAAATTATTATTATTTATTTGGTTTTTTCATATTACTAATATTATTTTAAATTATATAACATTTGTACAAATTATAATATAATAGTATGGTTATTTGATATTCAAAATTCTTTCCTTCCCTTCATTTTTCACTTTTATATTTAAAACAAAGGATGACAAATAGTTTTCCATCCTCTATGACACACCAAATAATAGAAGGTTCCATCTCTCCAATTTTCCACCTTTCTTCAATTTTCCATCATTTTTATTTTCCATCTTTCCTATTTTTCATCCCTCTCATCAAATAAGAGCTGAATGTCAACCTAAATATGATTGAGATAGTAAACTTCCAAAACTTTTGCAATCGCCGAAAAACCACATTTGTTTTTGCTGCTTCAAACAAAACATAATTGATCCAACAATTTCATCCATTTCATCTAGTAATCTACTCAGGTTGTCTTTATCCTCCTCCACCTGCTGATGAAGGTGTTTTCAACTCAGTTTTGTATTTTCTTATCAAAGTTAAACTACCCAATGTAGAAAGTTTAAAAAACAATTTAGAAAAAAAATTTAAAACAAATATCAAATACGTCCCTGATGGTTTGGTAAAATGTTAAAAAGGTCCTTTAGGCTTTAGAAATGTCATACCTCCCTACTATTATCACGTTGCCATTAAAATTGATAGTAGAAAGCTGTTTTGGTAATTGCACATGGGAATATGATGTGTAGGGGTGTAAATTCGAGTTATCCAACCCGACCCAAGCCCATAAATTCATGTTCGGATTGAAGAGAGAAGGGATTTTTTTTGAAAAATAACCATTGCCCGCATCAAAAATCAAAAAATAGTACAGAATACTAGTATTATTCTATGGTACATCTAAAACCACAACAATCTTATGCATCACACTATATACCAATAGTGTCAGATGATATCTACCGTCTTAAGTACCACTTTGACAGGGAAGTTAAAAAAAGAACCTGCAAAAAGTCGTCTTGTCCCCCCAAGAGTGCCTATGTTAACAATAGTCATCTTGGTCACATATGAGGGCGGTTGATGTTCACTATGCATCAAACCTTACCAATCCTCAGGTCCATAGCAACCCACATGACGACTATACATACTTGCATGCTAACAATAATACAGTACAAAATATCAATATTGTATGATGCGTCTAAAAACTATAAAATTTTATAATATTACAAATATCAAAATTTGATACAATATAATTGAGTTTGTACATTTTTAGTAAATCCATAAAATTTCATATTTTCTTTTAAACTATCGCATAACTCCAACGATTTTATAAAATTAATTACTTCTACAATAATTTCAATTTCACAATTTTTCCAAATATATGTGTATTTTTATACGCTAAAAATTATTATCTTTCTTAAATCCTTAAAATTTATTTATGCAAAAATTATATCAAATCACATATAATTTAGATATAATTTAATTTCACATCAATACGTTTTATTATACAAAATAAATATAACATTGAATTCAACAATAAATAAACACAATTAATTTTTCTACAAACCATATAATAAATATTATATAACAACTATATTTAAATCGCATAAAATGGAATAATAAAATTAAATAACAATCTTCTTAATTTTCAAGTAATAAAAGTGGAAAAATAAGGTTGTCGTATCAAATGGATTAAAAGTTAAGCACTAAAAATAATTAAGTTTTAATAATATTTGAACTAGCAATTAAGGTGACAATTGAAAATTAATTAACTAAATTAAACTAAAGCACACAATTAATACTAAATCAATTTCCAATAAGAGAGTGAATTTAACAATTCTAAACAATGGGGCATTTAATTTTACCACTAAATATTCCAATTTAATTACTTAAATATATGAATTTAATTAACTAATAACTTGGTTAACCGCATTTAATTTAAAATATATCAAAAGTAGTTTCCATTCACAATTAATAATATTTATACAACATAATTTATTTATTCCGACCTATAAATTCAATCATGTAAATTAATTAAATATAGATTAAGCAAATAATATGGCATGAGACATAACTATTTTTCAAGCAATTACACATTCATGTAAATCATTGTAGATCCATAATATTATTATTTTCCAAGCTCAAATATTATTAGAATCGTTCATTACTTCTGATCTATGAAAGGATTAAGCATGCCAATGATTTATCAACATGATGTGTTACTATTCACATAAAACTCAAACATATATTAAATTAATTCAACCTTCATGGTTAGGGCTACATCATATCCCTAGCTATGAAAATTAGTTCATGACAAAAATAAATTCAACATTCATAATTATTAAAAAATAAGGTTCACAATTAAAAAGATAAGAGAAGAGAATAAAAACCAGTAAAAAAATTCTTTAAAAGCTCTCCAAGTCGTAGCATTCTTTTACAAGCAAATCCATGTCTATGCCTTCTCCAAACTCTCTAATTTATCTCCAAAAACTCTAAACTCTAAAATCTTAAAACTATTAAGAGAACCTAAGAAATTCTCAAATTTTGGTTTGTTTCTATTCAAGCTTCTAAACAACTCTCCAAAGTTCTATGTCTTCCTTCAATAAGGTGGGAGCTATATATAAAGGACTTTGGAGACCTTTTTCACTATTTGTTTTTAATGTAGGACTTTTACAAAACACTTTTTTAAACCATAAAAAAAGTTGAACAAATTTCATGTGTAAAAAGAAAACTTCTTGATATTACTTGCTCCACATAATTTTTTTTTCTAATTCCTTCTAAAAAATTGTTAATTAGTCTAATTTGCCCTTAATAAAGTATTTAACATGACATGTGCCTTATTAATGATAAATTAACCAATTATCGCCGCTTGTTCTTATTTTGACATTTAGATTGCCTTGATTCCTTCTCTTGATTAATAGTAGATATTTAATTGTAATCTTTATATATATATATATATATTAAACTTCAATTGATGATATCTCTTTGCTTGCACATTGAAATTCAAAAATAATGTGATATGTAAAATTGTCAGATCGTGACGATTTATATGACATCCACTTCCACTATGAAATTATTAATGGAATTTTTATGGAATCTTCAAAGAATCTTTTTGAAATCTTTAAGAATCTTCTTCATGCTTGGTCCATTTGAGTTCAATTCTCGATTCCCGTCATAATTCAACCTAAGGAATCCATTTTTATGTTTATTTTCTTAAAATTCTTCCTCATTCACCTAGATTTAAAAAAATATATAATTAAGTATATTTTCATAACAAATTAACACAAACTAACAAATATTAAAATATAAATATGACATAAAACCATCAATATTTTAGACCTAACAATCATTAAGACATGGAAGATCCAAGTAGAGGTGAATCGAAGAGGACATTTACAATGGTTATGACTTATTTTGACAAGGACATAGATGCTATCATTGCTGATCGATTCATACAACATAGAGGCATGCCTAACTATACGGAATACTTAGTGAAGTGGAAGAACCTATCGGATATTAAAACTAGTAAGGAGCATGACGAGGCTCTACGGCAATTCACCAATAGCATTTGGAGGTTCAAGGATGAAGGCGCAACAAGGGCGTCCTGAGCTTAGGTGGGGGAGAGTGTCATGCTCCGCTCAAAAGGGGTGGAATCCTTGAAGCTTAGCTGAAAGGTTCTACACTCTTCTTAAAAATTCACGAGATGTCCAGAATATTCTAGATAACTCAAAAGAAACTTAGACTAATGTAAAAAGAAATCTTTCTAAAGTATTCCATGTAAATATCTAGTAAAATAGTCTATAATCTTAACTAGATTTATGTCATGTGTACATATCTAGACCTTGCATATCATTGTGATATGAGCTAAACCATCTACATAAAGGGGTTGAACTTCAATTGTAAATTGTGTTTGCCTCAACCATCACTGTCAACTGCTTCTTCATCTCAATTTTAATCTGGGGCTTAGATGAAGCAACATCTCTTCCATAAAAAAGAAAAAAAAATGAATCCATTCAAAAAAATCATGAGGTACCAGACCAAAGACAGCTGCTTCCCTTCGTAATAGACTAAGATAAAGCTGTACATATAAAAACTCAAGCTTTTAACTAAAATTGAACTTACTATTCCTATACGGGTTTTAAAAAAAAATCCGTGCAGCCTTACCTCACTAAAATTCACATCCTCTTAAAATGCCTCAAAAACAAATTTCATCCATTTCCTCCATTTTGATAGACAAAGACTATGAAACTTTCACCTCAAATGATGGTATAAACTTGTGTGTGACCAAAACTCGAGGACCTCTGAGTGGAAGACACCATGAATAAATTGTAAATGAAAATAAATTATGTTAATACATTATTTAATTAAAATTAAAAACAAAAATTTAAAATGAGACCTCATTATTGACCATAGGAATTTCAATCATTGGGGCACGAGGTGGGGGAGGGGCACCACCATGTACAAACCATTCTCATAGCTACCAGAACCATTTTTAACCAGTTTTTTAAGACTCCTATTCACTTTCTTCCTTAATTGAGCTCTGATTATATTACCGTAACCATTTTGCGCCAAATGGTTTAGCATAGCTGAAACAGATGCAGCCGCAACAACAGCCGAAAATCGCAAAATAACCACACTCATTGATGGATTAGCTGCATGTCAACAACTCTTATCTGCTGCATTTCCTCAAAAATCTATTTGAGGAATCATTTGAAAAAAGAAAAAAAGAAAAGAAAATTGAGTGTCAGCCTTCTTTTTGTCCAACTGACTTCATTTTTGCCTTAAGTCTATAAGAAATTTATGAATATATACATATATAATTGTAACATCTTATACACAAAACAAAAGCTGGAAAACACCCCAAAATGTAAACAAAGCTAGCCGAAGAACCCATTGAAACAAAGAAATCATGCACAGAAGTAGAAAAATTAGATAACAACAAAGAGATTGGCAAATATAAATAACTGGGACAAGGTTTGCGGTACAAGCAATAAATCCACAAGATATAGGGGTAAAAAAACGTTTGTTGAGGTTCATCTAATGAAACATTAATAAAACAGCATGACAAAATTAAAATATTTTGTAGCAATTATATATTGAAAAAAGATACATTAGTATTGTTGACAATTAAAATATTTTGATAAAGTCGTCTCTGCGAAAAACAGGATGACAAAATTTATTATCCAAATGACAAAACTTAAAAAGAAAAAAATAGATAAATGGGAGAAAGTTAACACCACTAAGATACGAGAAAATAATTAAATTGCTTCATATATTGTTAAAGTCCTGTTTCCAATACAAATTTTGAGTTTCATATAACAAAAAATTACCAAAGGAAGTAATGAAGAAATAGTTTGACATAAAAGATTAATGTGTATATATTATTAGCAATTCAAATATTCTAATAAAGTCAATGTTGATACATTGTTTAAAACAGTCTCAAGTAGTTTACCAATACTAATTGGATTTTATTTTTATTTTAAATTTTTGGTTGTAAAAATTGGTGAAAGAAATGATCCATTCGTGGGTTTTCCCTTCACAATCAACCTGATCAATAATATATATATATATATATATATATATATATATATATATATATATATGTTTTGTGGGTTTTTTTTTTTTTTCACTTACATTCTTGTTTCAATATTTCTGCAGTGGTTACTAGTAAAAAAATAATAATAATAATAAATAAACTTTGAACTATCCACTATATAAGTTTTTTTTACAAATTTTTAACATGTGATAAAAATTGAATGATGTAATTTAATATTTTTATTTTTTTATTACTATTTTTATCCCATATTAAAAAGTTATTGAAAAAACCATACAAAATAAAGGGTCAGAATATTTTATCTCGTGGTTACTGACTCATGGTTGTCTAATTTTTTATGTTTAATTTATATAACGAAGATTAATTAGATGGCTGGCGATTTTGAAAAAAAGAGGGGAAGATTGTGGTTTCCAGCTGGGCAACCTTAGAATTTTGACGGGGCAGGTTGTCTTTGACCAGAAGTTGTCAAAATCTTTATAAATTTATTGAAATTGTTAAATATTATTATTGTTATTATTATTTTTTGAAATAAAAGAAAATTTTATTAACACCTCAAAAAATTACACCTATTATTGTTATGAACACATAGGAGCCATTGAGGACTTTCTTCCAACCAAAACTCATTGAGCTAAAGAGATAACATGTTGAGCTACTTTGTGGCCACTCCAATTCTCGATTTGCCTAAGACAAATAACAATAATAATAATAAATATAAATAAAAAATTATGAAAAATATAAAAAAATACTTAATTACCTCAATTAAGTAACAATGCTCTCCCAAATTCGAATTGGAGTCATCAAGAAGCCTCCTTACCATTTGTGATGCTATCAGTAGTTCAGCTGCTAACGCTTCCTGTCAAGCATCAAAAGGTTGTGCGAAAGCTCCCTTTAGAAGACCATTTGCATTTGTGACTACTACAACAACTCCAACAGAGCCCTTCTCCACCCGAACTGCCGTATTGGAACCCACCCATGTCGAACACCAGACAAATCAGGCATACAAGTTATACTTGCTTAATTAATTAATATTATAATATAGTTAATTGAAAATGGAATATTGGCTAATCACTTACTATCTTATGAATTATGCTTTATATTTCCAACGTGAGTGAAAGTGACGGTGCCTCGGCTTAATTCTTGTTTTATATTTCCCCTATGTTCTTCAAATGCAAACTGCAAAGCTTCTTATCCTCCCACTTAAAAAATTATATATATATATATATATATAAAATTATATATATATATATATATATAATAAAATAAAATTAAAAAAAAAAAACTGCAAAGCTTATTATGACCAAAAGCCATTAAACATCACTTAGTTTTATATAAGCCAATATATATTACTAAGTTTTACATAAGCCAATATATGTACATATATATATATATATATATATATATAAGGTTTTTCTTTTCTGGTTTCGTTCACATTTAATTATTTCTCTTATTTCGGTAATTCTTTTGTGTTACTAAAAATGAATATCAATACATATGGCCTCTTTTTTTCTTTTTCTTCTTTTCTTTTTTGGGTTAGGGATTACAATCTATATGGTGTTGATCATGTGGAGAAAATTTTCTTTTCTTTCTCATTATTCATATGGCCCATTAATTACCTAGTAAGAAAATGCGGAATTTTGGATATATATTAAATAAGAATATTATAGGATCATACGCTATCCTAATGGACACATATGAAGGAATCAATGTTGGACTTATTGGATCACTAGCAATTATGTGAGGATTGGTCTGGATTGGTCGTTGGGCTTCTGCAATTGAAGCAATCCCGAGATCTTTAAAATTTCCTTTTGGCATAGTACACTAGTGTGACCATTTAGCTCATCTTGATAGCCAGGGCTAACCCTCTCGGAGTATGTATCAGAAAGAATTCTCGATTTTTTCATTTTCATAAGCCAAAAATGAAAGCAGATATATAGAAAGTGTGCAGTGGGATTTTTTTTTTATTTTTTTAAGGCAGCCAGTCTTTACTTAACTCTACTCAAGCTTTATAAGAATATTATAGGATCATAATCTTGACTAACTTGACTAACTTTTGGTACGTACAGACTAGTTTGGTGGCCATTATTCTAAAATTAAACTACTTTAAAAGTTGCTTCAGTAGTCTTAGGCTCTAGCAAATAGTAACCCTAATAAAAAAAATTGAAAAAAGCCAAAAGATTACTGTTTTTCCAAGTAATATCTTGATTTCCAATCCTCACATATATTGTTCAAAATTATATTATATGACAAATGTGTAGGTTCAAATATTATAAGAAAGATAATAGTTGAAAGAGTCCAACATAAAAGATGAGTTTGTGCTATTAATGATTCAAATATTCTAATAAAGTCATCTTTATGAAGACAATCAAGTGACAGTTTACTGTTTTTTCAAATTATATTTTGAGTTCAAATCTTTGTATTTTAAATAAATAAATAAATAATAATAAAAAGTAATTAAGAAAAGTCAAACATAAAAAATAAACATGTATTATTAGCTATTCAAATATTCTGATAAAATCGTATCCATAAAAGACAACCAAGCGACAGAGAACTTACTATCTTTTGGCAATAATATCTAAGTTTGAACCCTCACGTTTTCAATATTGAAAAGAACAAAAAAAAAAAAAAAAAATCACTGCTAAGGTATGGGAAATAATTAAAATACTTCATATGAATTGTTCAAAATCCTGCAAGGGTCCGTAAAAATATATATAAAATTTGAATTTTCATCGAACATAAAATGAGCAGAAACTTTTTTTTTTTTTTTTTCAGTTTCCAGATCTCAGAACAACTCAACGAAAGAAGAAGAAGAAGAAGAAAATGATGATCAGTAAATCCCTCGATTAAATACAAATTCAGCCACACAGAGAATTTCCTTTGCAGCTAGCACCATTAATCAATGAGCTACATAGAAACAAATTAGAGTTTCAATAATTGTACTCTTCCATCTCACTTACTAGTTTCAGTCACGGCTCGCAACATTGCAATCTCATTGGCAGAAAATTCCATATCAAAATTTGTCAACAAATCAAAATCAAAAGGTGGTAAACCACTCTCACCCCTTGAAACCCCAAACCTTTTCACAAATTCTTTGCTTTCACAACCACCACTAGTACTAGTAGTACTACTTTTTCCCTGACAAGAACTCAGACTACCGCAATAATCCGTTGAACCCGCTGTCGGCGGCGGCAGCGGCGGACCGGGATCGGAAATAGTCGGAGCAGTAGAAGCAGTAGTGGTAGAATATGAGTTCCTTGTGGCTGCAATAATGGAAGGCTCCGCTTGTTGTAAAAGCCACTCAATGGTCTGGCCATCTGTTTTGTGACCTAGCTCACGGGTGAGCTGAAAAATCCTGGCGGCACACAAGGCCGGCAACCGGATTCTCCGGTCGCGGCCATTAACCTTTGCATGGCGGTCTTTGGTATGTTTACAAGGCAGGTTCTTAGTATTTGAAGGGTTTTGTGAGATGTGTGGTTTTGGTGGTTTTTCTTTTGAGCTTAAGAGACTTATGTCCAAGTTCATATTCTCCAACCTCATGAAACTCTTTACTAATAAGGGTTTTAATATTGGGTTTGGGTTTGGGTTTTATATATACATATACATGAAAATATAATGAGCCTGGTTTGTTTTCTCAGCACACAGAAATATAATTTGAATGCAACTCCAACACCAAGAAAACCTATCTGTAATCTGTCGTCATTTTCTGGTTCCTCTATTAATGTAAATGTAATCTTAAATTCTTGAAATGCAATGACAACCGTTGGATTGGATGTTGATGAAGATTTATGAAGATCCAAAGGTTGGGATTTCGTGGAGAGAGAGACGAGTTTTTGTTTTGGTCTTCTTGGAAAGGAAAGTGGATGGAGTTTACTTGCTTGCCTTATTTATGACAGTAAGGAAAATGACAATGTATGTTTGAGCTGTATTGGTGAGACTCTAGCTTGGCTGCAATTAAATTTTTCGTTACATATAATTTTGAGTCTTTGACTTGTTAATGAATGCCAAAGTATTCCTTAAAACGTTTATATATCTTGTGTTCCTTTTTTTTTTTTTGTTTTTTTTTGTTTTTTTTTTACACACTGGGTTTTTCAATTAGAGATTTCACACCTTATTAGTACCGTGCTAGCTTTCGCTAGAATTTACACGCAAGAAATTGAATATATAGTTTGTAAGTAAAATTCTTTATTGGAATTTCCATATAACCGATATACTTTGAACGCTATTCACCAAATAACAAGAATCATAATAATAAATAATATACTTTGAAGACATATAGCTATTATCAACTTTTTTTTTTTTTTCCCTTTGTGGGACATTATTATCATAATTAATCTCGATTTACTTTATTCAAACTTTAATTCTTTTGAGACAACTAAAAAACATAATTTAATATCGTCATGAAACCATTTACTCATTCTAAAAAATTATTATATTTGTAGGCTTGAGTTAATAGAAAATTCATTAAAAATACCTTTCATCAAGTGAAAAATCCTCTTTGTTCAAGTTGTTAAAAAAAAAAAAAATTTGTTGAAAAAATAAACTTAACCAACCCCTAATTATAATTTTTTTTGGCTTTTTATTTTTCTGATATTGTACAATTCAAACCTAATTTTAGTTAGGGCTCAAAATCTATTTTAATTTGCAAAGGTCCAGAGTTTAATCAGCTTTAAAATGAAAAGAATATATATCTAGTTGCACTATCAAACGAACTCTATATAGTTCTATTATAAATTTATATTTTTACCCCATTTAAAATTACTACTAAGAATATTTAAAAATTAAACATATTTATATTCAAAAGTATAGGATTGAATATTTCAAATGTATTAAAAAAACATGTGATTAAATATTTTAAATGTATTTAGAAGTATACAATCGAATGTTTTTAGATATAAATATCTCATATGTGATTAGAAATATGCGACTTAATATCTCAAATGCATTGAAAAGTATGCAACTGAACATCTTCAGATATGAACATCTCAAATATGTTTAAAAATATATGATTGAACGTCTCAAATGTGTTCATAAGTGTATGATCGAATATCTTTTAGAGTCGTTCATAATTTAAAAACCGAATACTCCTACGACTACATCTTTTCATTGCTAAAAAAATATTCTAACCAGAAAAAAAATTTTATAGAACTTTTATGATTATCAGTTTTGTCCAAAAGTATTGTGAAGAGTTTTTATGACGTCGTATTTGATTTGTAAGCAATTTGTGTAAAAAAAAAAAAATTGTTTTTTGGCTTAATTAAGATTCAATAAATTGTAGGTATTTTAGGTATTAAAAATATTATACAAAGTTATTTTACATTTTTTTATATATTTAAATGTTAGTATATAAAAAGCGATACTGTATAGAGTTATTTTATAATTGTGAAAAAACTTCATATATATATATATATATATATAATATATAAAAGTAAGATAGTGAGCAGAATTTTTTACCACATATCATCATTATATTCATTATGTTTCCCTCCAAAAGAATTATCAAAAAAAAAAAAAAAAACCTAAAATTCAAAAATAAAATTGTCTACAAATTTCATAATCTTAAAATCATTGCCATATATTATCCTTCTTCCAAAGGCATTACAAAAAAATTTAGTTCAGAAATAAAATTATTTGAATATTTTCACTATTTTAATTAAACTTGAAAGGAATAATTTACTTTTAATTTTTAAAAATTTTCATAGTGTGTGGCTATTATCAAGATTTGGCTATAAATCCTTGCAATAATATGTAAAATGGTTTTAGCATAATTTATATAAATAATATAGCCACAAATTTACATAAATAATATTTCCACAAATAAAAATTCCATAATCTTCATAAAGCTTGAAAAGAAAATTTTGATCTTGATTTTTATAAATTTTCATAATATGTAGGTATGAAGATTTTATTTTGGTGATGGAATGAAACTTGTCGAGAAGAAATTTTTTTTTTTCTCCTTATTCGATTTCTTTTTGAATTTTTTAAAGAAAAAAAAAACATGTATATAATAAAAATATATTTATTATTAAAGATATTTTACACAAAAACTCCATACACTAACACATATTTATATATGAATAGCAATAAATGTAACTTCATTGTAAAATAATAAGATTAATATGTGATAATTAATAATAAGAATGATCTTTGTATTAGAAATTTAAAATGGATAATGCATTTTTTCAATATTTTTCAAAAAGTGGTCAAAATGTACTTATATTTATATATATGGATATATATGACAAGATTTCAATAATGTAGAGCAATATAAAATCAATTTTATATAAAATATGGATTTCATATTTAAAAATATAATTGAATATTTTTGGATTTTGAGATTTCTTAAAGATTCACATCCTCTTCTCATTCTTGAATCTATCATATTAGTAAAAATAATGCAAAAATCCTTACCAAATTCACACCCTCATTGTTTTACTTAAACAAGGTCTCGGTACTCGTGTTTGCACACTAGTTTCGGCTTTTGATTCTCTTTTAAACCCACTCTCTTGGATTTTTACACTCAAAAAATTATCTCAAAGTTCTAATTAGACACACTTAAACAGAAACTGGATCACAAGTATGCCTTAATGTCAGGACCCGTCCAGAATTCCTTCCCCGGAACCCTAGACAGCCCTGATCCCAGGGAAATACCACCGAACCTTCCAACGGAAAATCCGGCAGCACCTCCCCTAAGGGATTTACTTACCACAAATTTACCTGCACTGAAAACACACTTCAAAAATATCCCCTTATTCCTCCCACAAACTACAAATTGGTTCCACAAATTGCAGTACTTAAAAAAAATAAATACAGTAATCCAGTGCAAAATAAATACAACAAGAGTGAAAGAAATATTACAACTGCAATAAAAGAATAACAGGGTACTGCCGAACTAAAACAGCGAGGAAGATCAAGTCCGCTCCGAGTGAACACCGACAACCTGGTACCTAGAGGAACGGAATTTAAGAGTGTGAGATGCTAATCATCTCAGTGAGCGACCCTACTACTATACCATATATTATCACAGTAATAAGTATAAATAATAATTATTTGGAAATAATAATATTTTCTCTCAAAACCCTTACAATTCGCTCAGTTGGAAAGGTTCCCCTTTTTAAAACAATTTCACAAAACCCTTTATCCATATTCCCCGAAAACCAAGACATCAATTAAATACCAGAAGCGGTAACAATTATATTTTTCATTAACATTTTATTTTTAAAACACAGTTCTGAAAATAATTTGATGCACCCACTATATACCAGTGGCGCCAACAGTACCCAGCGTCCCAAGGTACCGCCAGACAGGAGGTTATAGAAAGAAACCGGCATACGGTCGCGTGGCGTCCCACTGCGCCGCTGCTAACCTGGTGTCCCGGCCAAAGGGGGGTGGCCGCCCTCTCCGATGGCATCCACAGGACACCCTCATAATATCAACCGCGCGCTACTCACACCCACCTGCGCGCTAATCACATCACCTGCGCGCTAATCACACCCACCTGCGCGCTAATCACAACCGTGTGCACACTAACCATATCACATATACCATATCACATAATCAGAACACCAGTACGTGCACGGTGCATCTAAAAATCATAAAATCCACAATTTAAATTATAAAACAAATTTCACATTTTTCATAAGCATAGCGGGCATAATCCATCCGCTTGAACCGGGAATTTTCCCACAATTTCTTTGTAATCAATGCCATAAATTCCATGATTTTCAAATCCACCAACTCCCAAATCCATCAATTCAAATATCCACATTTTTTCCAAGCATAAATAATTTCTCGAAATATCATAATCAAATCCCATAATATTTTATGGGCATATTTCATAAAAATTGAAATCACCAATATAACCAAATATTTTCTTTGAAATATTTGAAAATCAAATCATGCCCAATTTACCATTAAAACCACACCAATTTCAAAATCCTCAAAACCATAAAATAATTCCACATGGCACAAATTTGTAGAATTCGCATTTTCTTAAATCCAATAAATTCATAAATAATTCTACAATAAATCCAATAAATATTTGGCACATAGATATTAAATTCCAAATATTTAATTCACACATAATATATTCATCAATTAAATTCCCCAAAATTAATTTGAAGGTGGGTCACTCACCTTGTGCACGTATCTCAATCAAGATCCTCCGTAGGATTGACTCCGCTACTTGCACGTGCACCTAAAACATCCACAGTACCAAAACCACAAATATTAATATTTTATTCGGGTAATCCCTAAATGGGTACCCGGGGAGCGAACACCAAACGATAACTAAAATTTACGAATTATATACCGAATCGAAGCTCGAGTGATGCTAATCACAGATCCGGTCTTAATTTCCGATGATCGTACCCGACGGGGTCGGAATTTTATCGGGAAGCTTTTCGGGTTTCGGCTCCGCAATTCTCCCAAACCGTCGCGAATTGGTGGAAACGGAAGTCGGATTTGGGTTCAGGAGGTCGAACACTGCGGACTGGAGCTGGCCGGAATTTTCGGGGTACTCGCCGGAACAGTGATTTCCGGCGGCCGCCACGTCACCGGCAACCGTCGCCGGAACAGTAATTTCCGACGGTGGCCGTTTGCTGTGAAATTTTGCAGATTTGTAGATCGTGAGGAGAGCAATCCAACGGGACCGACGGTGAGCAAAACGGAGGTCGGACGGCGGAGAAATCACCGTTTGAAGATTTTCGACCCCTCGCCGGAAAACGCTCCGATCCCGGCGCGTCGGTGGTCCGATGGCCGTGATTTTTGGTGGGTAGGCCGGACTTGAGGAGAGGATGCTGGGTGTATGGCGCGTGTACTGTACATCGGCCGGAATAGTGCCGATTCGCGGTGGCCGGCGGTGGAGGGGAAAAATCGCCGCCAAACTTCGGACGTCCGATCCGGGCGCGTCCGGCGGCCGTTCGCCGTGAAATTTGGAGGTTTTGCCGGAAATGAGGTGGGCAATCTGGCTGGCCGGCGCGTGTACAGTAACTAGGCCGGAAAAACGTGAAAATGGCCGGCGGCCGGCGGGTCCTCTCTCTCTCTTTCTCTCTCCTCTCTCTCTTTCTCTCTCTTCTCTCTCTTTCTCTCTCTTCCCCGAGAGTTTTTCAAAATTAAAACCCTGCGTGACACTGTTCATGCCACGTGGACCAATCAGAAACTGACACGTGGCGTTTCACTGTTCACCGACCAAAAAAAATATTAAAATAATACGGTATCCGGTAAACTTCAAACGTCCATAACTTTTTAACCGGATGTCCGTTTTAAGCGTGCCGCTAGTCTATGAACTCGTATCGACGAGTACTTTACAACCATACAAGAGTCAACTCACAATTACATCACAAGAAAAAGTCAACTCCCGGCACCTTTTAGACAGTTTACACTTCAACTTGTTTTGCCCATAACTTTCAAACCGTAGCTCCGTTTTCGACGTGCTACTAGTCTACGAACTCAGGGCGTCATGCACTTCGCCACGGTACCCTAGTCAACTCAAAATTCTTACCGAGTCAAAAAGTCAACTTTTGACCCCTTTTGGTCAACGGTCAACGGTCAACGTGCACGGATTCCGGTGCGATTCGGGACGGGGTGTTACAGCCTTCCCCCCTTACAAAAATTTCGTCCTCGAAATTTCCGCACGTCACTGGAACAGATACGGGTACTGCTCACGCATCTGTGCTTCGGGTTCCCACGTTGCTTCCTCGACTAAGTAGTTCCTTGCCAACCAATCCATGCCCAACACTACTTCAAGTCCGGATAGATCCAACAGGATCAGGTCTGCTTCCATCCCTTGATCTGTGAAATCGTCGGGCGTAGTCCTGGCTCCCTGCTGCGTCATAGCAAACACCCGGCCTTGACTTGTCTGCTGGGTTCTCCTTCCTCTACCTCGACTCGATCCTGCAGACGGCTGTACTGATCCCGAAGAAACTCCTACTGGCTGACTCCCCTGGGAACTCTGTCCTGGAAATATCCCCGTACGCTGTGTCCGTCAACCTGCTTCTAGCACACTGCTGCTACCATAAGGGCAATCCCTCCTTATGTGGCCTGGCTGCCCACACCGAAAGCATAAACCATCCATCTGACACTGCCCAGAATGATTCCCCCTACAAAGTGGACAAACCCGCGGAGAACCAATGCGTGACTGCTGATACGAGCTTGCATCCACACTGATCGAATGGCGAGCTGGCTGGGGCATGCGATAACTATCTCTCCTCTGGAATCTGCCTCGTGGGCTTAACCCATCACTGTCTGAGCCTGAGCTATGGCTCTTCTTAGCTGCCCCCTGTCGAGGTACTTCGCTATACGAACCTTCGAATGATCTGCGCCTCGAGGGTCTGTGTATCTCCTCCTGTCTCTCTAGCTCGAGCGCTGCATCCCTGGCGGACTGATAGGTGGGATGTACTGATCCAGAAAGGGTGTAGCCGATGCTCTCTTTCAATCCGTCTATGAACCTCACCTTCTTCGTGTGATCGTCGGGAATCAGGTGCATGCAGAATCCTGATAGTTCTCGGAATCTCCTCTCGTACTCTGTCACCGTCATGTTCCCCTGTCGTAGTTCCTCGAACTCTCTCCTTCTTGCTTCACGGTAGGCAGGAGGACAAAACTCAGTAGAGAAGGCCATCTTGAACTGATCCCACGTATGCCTTGCACGAACAACTGGGCTAACTTCTAGGGCGAAAAACGTTCTCGTACCGGTAGGAAGTGTCCCGACTTGGTGAGACGATCAATGATTACCCAAATGCCGTCGTACCTTCTAGGTGTGGAAGGAAGCTTGAATACGAAGTCCATGTTGAGTTCTTCCCACTTCCACACGGGAATCGGTAAAGGTTGGAGTAGTCCCGAAGGCTTCTGTCGTTCTGCTTTCACTTGTTGACAAATCAAACACTTTGATACGAAGTCTGCCACTTCTCTCTTCATACCAATCCACCAATAATACTTAACAAGCGTCCGTTACATCTTGGTACTCCCAGGATGCATCGCATACATCGAGCTGTGCGCCTCCTCTAAAATCTCCTTCTTGAGTCCTGGGATATCCGGAACGCAAAGTCGTCCTTTATACACGAGGGCTCCATCCCTCCTTATGGAAAATTCCGGATCAAGACCTTCTTGTACCTTGCCCTTAATTGTCCTCAACTTAGGATCTTCCATTTGGGTCTCTACTATACGATCCACCAACACCGGTCGTACCTGGAAGCTAGCCATAAGAACTCCTGAAGGATGCATATGCATTAACACCCCCATCTTCTTCAACTCCACCATGAGAGGTAGTTGGATGACTTGGATGTGAGCAAGGGATCCAGTAGCCTTCCTACTCAAAGCATCTGCCACTACATTCGCCTAATAGTGACTTTAACTTCCCTCTTGTGCAACTTTCCTTCTCATGCCCACTAATTAAGGATAGTCAAATTGGTCCACGAGAACACGATCTACAAGTCTTGGTCATAGTCGAACGCTAACCATAAGGTGCTTCTAAAGTATGCATCCTTAAACCAACAACCAACTCTCGTGACTCGATCAGCACTTTAAAAGGTTAGATTAGAACTTAAGTCTAATTTCCTCAAATACTGGTATCACCAAGTTAAGGTTGAGATTAATTCACTTATCTTCGATTACCCTCCTAGTACTTACAATTATAAAACCCTTGCTCCTCATTGATTAACCAATAGTCTTAACCTCGACAAACATCAATCTTTCTTTTAACTAAATTCATCAAGGTCATGAATAAAATTCTCAACATCCAAATATCATTCTTGAAAACCCTAAGTTTCCCTTATTTCAAATAAATTCCATGAATCCACACCTCAAGCAATAAGAAATTTAAATCCTAATTCTAGCATCACCACCAAGACTATGAACAAATCACTAGATCCTTAACCCAATAAAGTATTCCACACTTCTCAAATTCTAACTACGTCCCAAAAATCATACTCCTGATCATTGTAAATTATCACCAACAATATCAACCACCTTGAATCGATAAAGCACCACCAATACGAACCTTAAATCTCCAAGGAAATAAGATATCAAGATCTTAGCTTCTAGAATGAAAAATAACCATGCTTAAACATCCAACCATGCCTAAGGAATCATCCTCATCTCATTAACCTCATCAACCACCAAGTAGAACTTTAGTCGCTGTCCGGAGCTTGCTTGATTCTCTAAACGCTGTCGTACCTTCTCTTTGTGAATGATAGTTTAAGCACGAAATCCATATTTACATCTCCCTACTTTTACTTATCGGTGACCTAAGTACCTTTATTCGGATCTTGCAACTTCCTTTATCGTGCCAAACCACCATGTCATCCAGTGAGCATTCCATACGTCTTGGTACCCTTGGGGTGTATCGCATACTTTGAATCGCGTGCTTCCTTTAAGATCTCCTTTTTGAACTCAACGATACCCTGCTTTGGATTCTCGACTGGCGATACTTAACCCTTAAGTCGCTCTTGGAAAAACCATAACATAAAACAAATAATAAAATATATTTTTCAAATATACCTAACTTGCATAGGCAATTGTTAAAACTCCACATTGAAATTCATATCTTAAAATCCATAGCATAAAATAAAATATGCACGCTTGTAATGGAGGTACGTACAACACCTTCTACATGTTACGTAATCCATGATTCCAACTGTCGCCGACACTCTGCTACCAATACAAACCAGGGTGGTTGCCTATATTGGCCGTCCAATCCCCTGGACTCGTAGGCAACATGATCATGGGGCTAGCTCTACATGGACCACATTGGTTCGCCGCCTCCATATGGTGCAGTATAGTATCAAACGTTATAACATACAAATACATGTACGAACACAAACCAAAAATACTTGAATAAAACACCTTTAATTTCAAATACCACTTTGAAAAGTATTTAATTTTGATAATCGATCGGGAAAATATTTTGACGCCTTGAAATCGATCGATCGACACACATCCTTAGACAATCATCATTCTTCTCCATGAACGAAACGGATACCATTCACGATGATAAGCTTGACCTTCAAAAAGAAAAGGGCATCCTCGACCATCGACTAGGCCATAGGAATTTCCCGTTAGGCTAGATGATCCTCATTGACACCCTCGAAGATTAGAGTTATTCAAACTCGGGCAACGAATTTACTTCGAGACAAACAGAAAGAATGCTTTCACACGGGTAAAACGAGAGATTAAACACGGATAGGATGCACAACAATGCACAGTCCCTTAGGAATACTAGAACCTAGAGCTCTGATACCAACTGTCAGGACCCGTCCAGAATTCCTTCCCCGGAACCCTAGACAGCCCTGATCCCAGGGAAATACCACCGAACCTTCCAACGGAAAATCCGGCAGCACCTCCCCTAAGGGATTTACTTACCACAAATTTACCTGCACTGAAAACACACTTCAAAAATATCCCCTTATTCCTCCCACAAACTACAAATTGGTTCCACAAATTGCAGTACTTAAAAAAAATAAATACAGTAATCCAGTGCAAAATAAATACAACAAGAGTGAAAGAAATATTACAACTGCAATAAAAGAATAACAGGGTACTGCCGAACTAAAACAGCGAGGAAGATCAAGTCCGCTCCGAGTGAACACCGACAACCTGGTACCTAGAGGAACGGAATTTAAGAGTGTGAGATGCTAATCATCTCAGTGAGCGACCCTACTACTATACCATATATTATCACAGTAATAAGTATAAATAATAATTATTTGGAAATAATAATATTTTCTCTCAAAACCCTTACAATTCGCTCAGTTGGAAAGGTTCCCCTTTTTAAAACAATTTCACAAAACCCTTTATCCATATTCCCCGAAAACCAAGACATCAATTAAATACCAGAAGCGGTAACAATTATATTTTTCATTAACATTTTATTTTTAAAACACAGTTCTGAAAATAATTTGATGCACCCACTATATACCAGTGGCGCCAACAGTACCCAGCGTCCCAAGGTACCGCCAGACAGGAGGTTATAGAAAGAAACCGGCATACGGTCGCGTGGCGTCCCACTGCGCCGCTGCTAACCTGGTGTCCCGGCCAAAGGGGGGTGGCCGCCCTCTCCGATGGCATCCACAGGACACCCTCATAATATCAACCGCGCGCTACTCACACCCACCTGCGCGCTAATCACATCACCTGCGCGCTAATCACACCCACCTGCGCGCTAATCACAACCGTGTGCACACTAACCATATCACATATACCATATCACATAATCAGAACACCAGTACGTGCACGGTGCATCTAAAAATCATAAAATCCACAATTTAAATTATAAAACAAATTTCACATTTTTCATAAGCATAGCGGGCATAATCCATCCGCTTGAACCGGGAATTTTCCCACAATTTCTTTGTAATCAATGCCATAAATTCCATGATTTTCAAATCCACCAACTCCCAAATCCATCAATTCAAATATCCACATTTTTTCCAAGCATAAATAATTTCTCGAAATATCATAATCAAATCCCATAATATTTTATGGGCATATTTCATAAAAATTGAAATCACCAATATAACCAAATATTTTCTTTGAAATATTTGAAAATCAAATCATGCCCAATTTACCATTAAAACCACACCAATTTCAAAATCCTCAAAACCATAAAATAATTCCACATGGCACAAATTTGTAGAATTCGCATTTTCTTAAATCCAATAAATTCATAAATAATTCTACAATAAATCCAATAAATATTTGGCACATAGATATTAAATTCCAAATATTTAATTCACACATAATATATTCATCAATTAAATTCCCCAAAATTAATTTGAAGGTGGGTCACTCACCTTGTGCACGTATCTCAATCAAGATCCTCCGTAGGATTGACTCCGCTACTTGCACGTGCACCTAAAACATCCACAGTACCAAAACCACAAATATTAATATTTTATTCGGGTAATCCCTAAATGGGTACCCGGGGAGCGAACACCAAACGATAACTAAAATTTACGAATTATATACCGAATCGAAGCTCGAGTGATGCTAATCACAGATCCGGTCTTAATTTCCGATGATCGTACCCGACGGGGTCGGAATTTTATCGGGAAGCTTTTCGGGTTTCGGCTCCGCAATTCTCCCAAACCGTCGCGAATTGGTGGAAACGGAAGTCGGATTTGGGTTCAGGAGGTCGAACACTGCGGACTGGAGCTGGCCGGAATTTTCGGGGTACTCGCCGGAACAGTGATTTCCGGCGGCCGCCACGTCACCGGCAACCGTCGCCGGAACAGTAATTTCCGACGGTGGCCGTTTGCTGTGAAATTTTGCAGATTTGTAGATCGTGAGGAGAGCAATCCAACGGGACCGACGGTGAGCAAAACGGAGGTCGGACGGCGGAGAAATCACCGTTTGAAGATTTTCGACCCCTCGCCGGAAAACGCTCCGATCCCGGCGCGTCGGTGGTCCGATGGCCGTGATTTTTGGTGGGTAGGCCGGACTTGAGGAGAGGATGCTGGGTGTATGGCGCGTGTACTGTACATCGGCCGGAATAGTGCCGATTCGCGGTGGCCGGCGGTGGAGGGGAAAAATCGCCGCCAAACTTCGGACGTCCGATCCGGGCGCGTCCGGCGGCCGTTCGCCGTGAAATTTGGAGGTTTTGCCGGAAATGAGGTGGGCAATCTGGCTGGCCGGCGCGTGTACAGTAACTAGGCCGGAAAAACGTGAAAATGGCCGGCGGCCGGCGGGTCCTCTCTCTCTCTTTCTCTCTCCTCTCTCTCTTTCTCTCTCTTCTCTCTCTTTCTCTCTCTTCCCCGAGAGTTTTTCAAAATTAAAACCCTGCGTGACACTGTTCATGCCACGTGGACCAATCAGAAACTGACACGTGGCGTTTCACTGTTCACCGACCAAAAAAAATATTAAAATAATACGGTATCCGGTAAACTTCAAACGTCCATAACTTTTTAACCGGATGTCCGTTTTAAGCGTGCCGCTAGTCTATGAACTCGTATCGACGAGTACTTTACAACCATACAAGAGTCAACTCACAATTACATCACAAGAAAAAGTCAACTCCCGGCACCTTTTAGACAGTTTACACTTCAACTTGTTTTGCCCATAACTTTCAAACCGTAGCTCCGTTTTCGACGTGCTACTAGTCTACGAACTCAGGGCGTCATGCACTTCGCCACGGTACCCTAGTCAACTCAAAATTCTTACCGAGTCAAAAAGTCAACTTTTGACCCCTTTTGGTCAACGGTCAACGGTCAACGTGCACGGATTCCGGTGCGATTCGGGACGGGGTGTTACACTTAATTTGACTTATCAATAAAACTTAAGCAAAAGAACAAGTAGCAAGCACTTTCCGAGTGAATTGATAAAACATAATCTCGGCTTTACTAACAAAAAACAATGAAAATTAACAAGAAAATTTTCAGATTCAATAAGGAATAGACCAAAATATTAAGGATCAAAAATTTCAAAGATAAAATTTAGAAAAGAGATTCAAACAACGAACAAGAAATAATTTGAACAAAATATAAAGTAATTGTTGGTTGTAGTTCTTGTAATTTAGGTCTAAGTCTCAAATCCCTTAACCAATTTTAATACAATCAAGTTAGCACACAAAGATTGATTAAACAGCAACTCGAACTTATCACAATTGAATTTTCTCCAAATACAAACACTCCACACAAACCGGCCTTTTACACAATTTTTTTTTTTTAAATTTCAGCCTCCTTTTTTTTTTCTTTTTTTGGATCACTCACAGAATTATATCAACACAATCTCCAATAAAAATAATCACTACAAACCGCAACCCAAACCTACAAATTGACAAAAATCCAAGCCAACTTCCAAAGCCAAAAACAAATTGCAAAAATTTAGGTTTATGCAATATGTTCTTAATATTCATCTTCTTTTCTTTTTTTTTTTTTGGAATATATGAACGCAAATAATTAAGATTAAAACAGTAAAGAAAAATCAACAATAAACCAAATTACTAAGAACTAATATGAAAAACAACCAACAATCTAGTAAGCAAAAAATCGGCTAAAACAACAAAACCTAATTCGGCTATGAATGAATTTTTTATTTTATTTTATTCAGAACTTGAATAGATAGGAAACAACCTTAACCTAATGTTAAAATTCTAGATTAACACAAAAATAAAACAAAGCAAATAAGATAGATCAAACCTAAATAAAATTCGGCTATGATACCAAAAGTCGACTTGCTCCTAAACCCTTATTATACTGGCCCATATCGAAATTAAGTTCAGATTTTTATGGTTATCTTGACTCCTAATCAACATGTGATCAGAAACCTTGATATATGATGAAGATGCCACAATAGGTGATGGATGTCCTATTGATAAGTCAAACTAAAATACTCGATCACTAATTGATGTTTTAGGTGTTCAAAGAGAACAAAGAGAATTCTTTTCACAAAAATTTTTCTGTATGAATATTGTTCTAAATATTATTTAGAAAATAATCCCTCAAATAATTTGGAGTGACAAAAAATAAACCCTAAAACAACTAGGTTAGGACCAGCCATGGATAAGGAAACAAAGGGGTGGTTGAATTCTAGTACCTTTCGTAATCTAATTTGGATTTATTAATTCCTTTATTTTGAATTAGGAATTAATTAATTTACAACCAAAATAATAAAATTCTAACTTTCCTAAAATAATTTGTCAAGCAAATAAATAAATAAAAACCAAAATAAAAACTATTACCTAAAACAAAGACAAATGTTCAAATTAGCAAACTAGTTGACTAGTTTGCCAACTAAGTTGACTTTGTCTAATCACCAGCTAGTTTAGACTCCAAATTAGCTCTAATATACCATGTAGGATGCCAAATAGGATTGATATTGGTTCCCACATGTTGCCCTTGATTGGAACAAAAAGAATTGCTTGAACAATGAGAATGATCAAGCCGGCTACAAAACGAAGCAATTCGGCGAACATGAAGTCTTATGCACCAACATGGTTAATGAATAGCTTTGCTTTTGCCTTGGCATGATTTCATGGTCCCTTGGAGTGCTCAATCACATTCATAAGTCAACAAATTTGTCCCTTGCTGCTTGGGATCCAAAAATGTACTAAAACATCTTTCTGGATCCACGTCGGACTTCATAACTTGGATGCATAGAATGACCTATGAATCTTCGGATATTGTCATGCACTCTTGAGATTTAATAACACCTTGTACGAAGATAATCAGGTTGTCTTTAAATCTCTTAACTTGTGCCCTAGTAATTGATCCCGTCTTCAATTGTTTAGGATCAACACTTCAGCAAGTGGTCAGTTGTACGAGTACAGGCAGATTCTCATCATTCCCCTCCTCTTGAAAAAGATTTATCCAAAAATCAAAATCATCACCCGCAGAAAATAGAGATAAGTCAACAAGATTAAAGGTAGCACTCACATTATACTCACCTGGTAAGTCAAGTTTGCAAGTATTTTTATTGATCCTCTCCAAGAATTGAAAAGGTCCATCCTCTCAAGATATAAGCTTTGACTTTCATTGCTCCGGAAGCCTCCCCTTTCTAAGGTGCAACCAAACCCAATCTCTAAGTTCAAGCACAACTTTTATTCGACCTTGGTTGGCATTCTGGACATATTGCTTCGTCCTCCTCTCAATGTTTGCTTTTGTCTTCTCATGAATCTGCTTGAGAAATTCAGTTTTTTGTTTTCCATCTGGATTAGCACGTTCACTTAAAGGCAAATATGTTAAATCTAATGGAGTTAAAGAATTAAAACAATAAAAAATTTCAAATGGAATATATTTATTAACTGAATGCATAGATCTATTATAAGCAAATTCCACATGTGGCAAACATTCCTCCCATGTTCGGAAATTCTTACTCATTAATGCTCTTAACAATGCAGATAAAGTTCTATTTACTACTTCAGTTTGTCCATTAGTTTGTGGATGACAATTAGTTGAAAATAAAAGTTTAGTCGCTAACTTAGCCAACAAAGTTTTTCAAAAATAACTCAAGAACTTAGCATCCCTATCAGAAACAATTGTCCTAGGTATTTCATGTGGTCTTACTATTTCCCTAAAGAATAAATTAGCTACATTGAATGCCTCATCAGTTTTATTACATACAATAAAATGCATTATTTTAGAAAATCTATCAACAACTATAAAAATTGAATCTTTTCCATTCTTGAACCTGGGTAAACTAAGAACAAAATCCATAGACAAATCAATCCAAAGATGTGATGGAATCGGTAAAGGTAGGTACAATCCATGCGGCTTCAATCTAGATTTGGATTTTCAGCACTTTAGACACTTCTCACATATTCTCTTCACATCTCTCCTCATGTTCAGCTAATAAAAATGTTCTTGCAGAATAGAAAAAGTTTTTATAACTCCAAAATGGCCCATTAAACCCCTGCCATGTTCTTCCTTAATTAACAATTCCCTAATGCTTCAATTAGGCACACAAAGTAGACTTTCCCGAAACAAATACCTCTTAAAGATGTAGAATTTATTAAAATCATGTTTAACACAATTTTTATATATTTCACCTAAGTCACTATCATGCTCATAAAGTTATTTTAATTGTTCAAAACCAGGCAATTTGGCATCTAAGATTGAAAATAGTACATACCTTCGGGATAAAGTATCGGCAACCACATTTTCCTTACCTTTTTTGTAGCGGATAACATAAGGAAAAGTTTCGATGAATTCAATCTAGTTTTCATGCCTTCGGTTGAGATTTTCTTGGCCTTTAATGTGCTTCAATGATTCATGATCTGTGTGAGTCATAAATTCCTTAGGTATTAAGTAATTTTGCCATATCTTCAAAGCTCTCAGCAAATCATACATCTTTTTTGTCATAGGTTGGATAGTTTAATACACCTCCATTAACTTCTCACTAAATTAGGCTATTGGTCTTCTTTCTTGCATCAAAAAAGCCCTAATACCTACACCCGAAACATCACACTTAATTTCAAAAGTTTTAGAAAAATTTGGTAAAACCAATAAATGAGCATTAGTTAGTTTTTCTTTTAACAAATTAAAAGACTTCTCTTGTCCTATGGCAATCAAAAATCATCTCCATACGTTCTTTCCATTCTAAATAAGCTTTCGGATCAATTTTACCTAAATATGGTGGGATATTGACCTTAATGTTTGCAAGATCATCATCTTCTTCTTAGGCTTGCCTTCCATGGGTTTACCTTCCTTTAATTGCAAAAATATCTTCAAATTCTTCCTCAAGGTTATCTCCAAAATTACTTCCTTTGAATTCCTTCCTAAAACATCTACGGCCGCCACGACCTCGACCACGGTCTCCATGTAAGTCCATCCTTGGATTCGGCCCACCTTGTGATGTTTCAAACATGTCCATCCTTTGATCAAGATGATCAAAGTGATCATTCATCCATTGTAATTGTTGAAAGACCACCATCATGTCGGTAAGTTCACCTTCATTACCCATAGCTTTAGAATCCCTTTGAATCTTACAGTTTCTTCTTAAATATTTCTTAAAGAATCACCTCTTTTTCACATTCTTGAATCTATCATATTATTAAAAACAATGCAAAAATCCTTACCAAATTCACTCCCTCACGTGTTTCACTCAAATAAAATCTCGACACTCGTGTTTGCAAACTATTTTTAGCTTTTGATCCTGTTTTAAGCTCACACTCTCTTGTCATTTTCCACTCAAAGAATTATCTCAAACTTATTTTTCCAGAAAATAAATAAATAAAAACCAAAAGTAAAAGTAATTTTCTAAAACAAAAAGTAGAAATCAAATTAGGAAAGTAAAATACTATCTTTTTAACTAAGTTGACTTTGACCAATCCTTGACCAATTTAAGCTCCAAATCAGCTTCCATATGCTTTGTAAGATGCCAAATAGGATTTTCATGGGGTCCCACACATTTCCCTTGATTGGAGGAAAGGAAAAAAGCCAGCTCAGCAAAATACAGTAAAGCCAGTAAAGCCAGCAAACCGGCCAAACTTCCATGTTATGTGCACGACCCCTTTTTGGATGACTTTGAAGCTACCTTGACTTGATTCCATGACCTCTTAGATATATGTATCAAATCTATGAAGCATTGGAATCATTTCATGCTGCCCGAACTCCATAAATGCACCAAAACCACTACTCGGGTCCGTATCGCCTTCCACCACTTGTATGCTCAAAACAGGTCTTGGATCTTCGAGTATGGGCAAGCCCTCTTGAAAATAAATTACTTCCTAGATAAAGGCAGCAAGGTTATCCTTAAACCTCATAGCTTGAGTCCTAGTGATCGACCTGGTCTTCATCCCTATCGGGTCGGCACCTGAGCGGGTTGTTACTTGTGCTGGTTCAGGCGGATTTACATCATTCCCCTTCTCTTGAAAAGGATTTTCCCTCAAATCAAAATCATCACCTGCAGTAAACAAAAGATAAATCAGCAACATTAAATGTGGCCCTAACATTGTACTCACTTGTTAAATCGAGTTTGTAGGCATTCTCATTAATCCGCTCTAAAACTTGAAAAGGTCCATCCATAGGCGGCATAAGCTTTGACTTTCTTTGTTTTAGAAACCTATCCTTTCATAAGTGCAACCAAACCAAATCTCCTGTGTCAAACACTATCACAACAAAATCTAGAAATACATGCTCATTATGGCAAAAATTACACCTTTTAAAGTTAGCAACGAATCTCTTCCTAATTTTCAAATTTCCACAAAGTAAAGCTCTCAATAAAGCAAATAAAGTTCTATACAAAAAAAACATTTTTAAATAAGCATCTTTATAAATCATGACCAGCAATGATTTCTTACTCAAGATGGATTTATTAACATCCCCAAAACTCAAATAAAAATTTTTATTTTTCCTTTCTTTTCTTTCTTTTCCTTTCTCACTTACGGTTTCATTGAATTTTGCATCACTCTCGGCTTTTTCTCCAAGTTTCTCACTCTTGGTTTGTTAAAATTTTTCCACTCAACCTGGATTTTAGAGGACTTAACTTAGACAGCAAGCTCATCTTTCCCCTCTTGAATGGATGCTGGAACCATTGGTTCCATACTAGCATTCTCTTTGAGCCTCTCGGCTTCCCTCCTTTGTTGCATTTGTAGTTGGTCTTTAAAAACCTCTTTCAGGGTCAATGGCTTCAACTTGACCTTCTTACCTTTAAATCTAAAAACAATTCAATTCTCTTGACTATAATGAGTAGCATTTTTATCAAATACCATGGTCTACCTAATAGAATATGTTCGGCATGTATAGGCACAACATCCACATATTTGTCTATGCTAAATTTTACTTTAGCTTGTTTATTCATTTTTATCTCACTGCTATCTAGCCATTGTAATCTATAAGGTTCTGGATATTTAATAGTTTTTAAGCCTCATTTATCAACCACAATGTTACTAATTACATTTGTACAACTCCCATGTCAATTATCGTACTACAAATCTTACCTTGAATTTCACATCAGGTGTGGAAGATGTTCTCTCTTTGAATTTGGTCCCCATCTTTGTACATAGTTAGAACCCTCCTTGCTACTAAACTCATATCAGCCCTAGATGCCTTGAGAGTTTCAGATTCATCATGCCCATCATCTCCAACTTCTTCACCATCAATTTCGGTTTCAACATCACTTTCTTCATTTTCGGATTCTAGTTCGTCATTAACTTTCAACACCATAATCCTCCTATTCAGGCATTGACTAGCAATGTGTCCTCTTCCCTGACACTTAAAACACATAACATCATGAGTTCTAGAATGTTTAGGATCAGATTTATCTTCATTCCTTGGTGCTTGCACAAATTCAACCTTGGCTTCCCTTTTTGGCCGATTGGAGCTTTCTTCACCTAGTTTCGGTATGGGCTTTGAATTATAGATGGGATTGCTTCTCTAAGTACTTGGATTTGATCTCCAACTGTTTGTAACTCCTCCAAACTATGAGCTTACACCCCTCCTCTTGAATTGATGCTCTAATTTAATAGCCACATGCAACATCTCCTCCAATTCCACATATTGGTGCAATTCTAGTTGATTAGCTATTTCACGATTCAAACCACCAAGGAACCTTGCCATGGTTGCTTCTCCATCTTCATTCATGCTTAACCTCATCATAAGCATCTCCATCTCCTTATAGTAATCTTCCACAGACCTATTTTCTTGAGATAAAGATTGAAGCCTTTGATGCAGCAACCTATGATAGTGTGATGGTACAAATCGCTTCCTTATGGCTCCTTTCATTTGTCGCTATGTAGTGATCAATTCATTACCTACTCTCCTTCAGGTGTTTTTCTCATCAGTCCATAATTGGAGTGCATAATGTCCAAACTCCACTGCTATCGATTTCACCTTCTTAGCCCCCGAATAGTTGTGACAATCGAAGATCATCTCCATTCGTTCTTCCCATTCCAAGTAAGCTTCCGGGTCACTTTTTCCTATGAAAGGTGGAATGTTTAGCTTGATATTTCTAAGATCATCATATGCCTTTTCTCTCCTATGTCTCCCACAGCCTAGCCTCTCTTGGACAGCAAACATTTTATCCATTCCTTCCTGAAAATTATCTCCAAAATTTCCCTATTCAAACTCCTCTCTAGGTCGTCCATGGCCTCCTTGACATCGAGCTCGATCTCCATGGAACTCTTGCCTCAAATTTGGTCCAACATGAGATGTTTCTAATCTATCCATCCTTTGATTTATGTGGTCCAATTGAGCATTCATCCACTGTAGTTGCTCCAAAGCAGCCCTCATGTCCGTTTGGTCACCATTCCCCGTAGCTCGGGAATCACCATGGAATCCTACGGGTTCTTCTTGATTAATTCTTAATGGTGGATCTCCTTTCCTCAACCTTGAATCTATCATGTTACTATAAATAATGCAAAATAAAATAAATTCTCACAAAAAATCACTCCCTCACGTGTTTCACTCAATCAAGATCTCGAAGTTCGTGTTTTCACATTAGTTTCGGCTTTTACCCTTTTGGAGCTCACACACTCTTGCCTTTTTTCTCTCAATGAATTATCTTAAAGTTCAAATTAAAACACCCACAAAATAGCAATTAGATCACAAGTATGTTTTAATTAAACTTATCAACAAAACATTAGCAAAAAGCAAGTAATACCGAATGAATTTAAAATACCTAAATTTCGGCTTTTCTAGGCAAATTACAAGAAAATTTTAATAAGAATTGGACTAGACGGTAAGAAATTAAAGATTCAAGAAAAATATTTAGGAAAAGAATTTCATACACAAACAAGAATCAATTCAAACAAAATTAAAGAATAGTGTTGGTTGTTGTTTTTGTAATTATAGTTTTGTATCAAATTCTTTAACTATTTTTAATCCAAATAATTTAAGCACCTAACACTCAAATATCTAGCATTAAGAATAATTCTCCATCAACTCCACATATTGAATAAATACTCAACAAATCAATAGCTCCAAGAAATTTCCAACAACAAATTCCAACACCAAATTCAACAAACCATTTTTTTTTTCTATATTCAGCCTTTCTTCTTCTTTTCTTTTTTTTTTTTTTTTTTTACTCACATAATATAAGACAACTGCAGTAGCAAGGATCAACACCAAAATGGCAATTCCCGTAAATAACCACCAAACTCGTGACCTCCAAAACAAAAATACAAATGTGCAGTTTTATATATATATATGTTGCCGCAAACACACTTCTTTTCTCTCTCTCTCTCCTTTTTTTTTTTTTGAATATATGAGTGCAAATATTTAAGACTAAAACAGCAAAGAACAATCAATAAAAACCAAAATTAACAAGAACAATGATTAAAAACAACCAACAAACTAGAAAACAAAAATACGGTAGAACAAGGAAAACTTAATTTGACTAGGAATGATTTTTTTTTTTTAAATATGCAGAATGTGTATAATGATAGAAGCAACCTTAGTTTAATGCTAAAATTACAGATTAACACAAAAACAATTAAAGCAAATAAAGATAGATCAAACCTGAATAAAATTTGGCTCTGATACCAAATGATACGAATCTAGATCGATTCACGCCTAAACCCATATTATATTAGCCTAGATCTAATATGTTCAAGTTCTAATGGCTACCTTAACCCCTAACCAACCTTTTATTAAAAACCTTAGTACATAATGAAAACGCCACAATAGGTGATGGAAGTCCTATTGATAAGTCAAGCTAAAACACTCATTCACCAACAGTGTTTTAGGTGTTCAAAAGAACAAAGAGAAATTCAATTTTACAAAATAAATTCTGAATATAATTAATGGTGTGTTATTCCTAAAAAATAAGCCCTTATATAGGCTAAGAGAAAACAAAATAAACTAGAATTACAATAGGTAAAACCGGCCATGCAATGAAGATTCCTATTATGGCCGAAAGTCTCCTCGTTTCCTAATCTAATTTGGATTAATTAATTTCTTTATTTTGAATTAGGAATTAATTAATTTAAAATAAAAATAATAAATTAAGAACTTTTCTAAACTTATTTTTCCTGCGAATAAATAAATAAAAATAAAAAATTAAGATAATTTTTTAAAACAAAAAGTAGAAATCAAATTAGAAAAATAAAATACTATCTTTTTGACTAAGTTGACTTTGACCAATCCTTGACCAATTTAAGCACCAAATCAGCTTCCATATGCTTTTTAGGATGCCAAATAGGATTTTCATGGAGTCTCACACGTTGCCATTGCTTTGAGGAAAGAGAAAAAGCCAACTCAGCAAAATACAGTAAATTCAGCAAGAAAAACAGCAAAATGGGCCAAACTTCCATGTTGTGCGCACAGCCCCTTTTTGGATGCCTTTGAAGCTACCTTTACTTGATTCCATGACCTCTTAGACATATGTATTGAATCCATGAAGCATTGGAACCATTTCATGCTGCCCGGACTCCATAAATGCACCAAAATCGCTACCCGGGTCTGTATTGGCTTTCACCACTTGTATGCTCAAAACATGTCTTGGATTTTCAGGTATAGACAAGCCCTCTTGAGAATGAATTAATCTCTGGATAAATGCAGCAAGGTTATCCTTAAACCTCTTAGCTTGAGCCCTAGTGATCGGCTCCGTCTTCATCCATATCGGGTTGGCACCCTAGCGGGTTGTTAGTTGTGCGGGTTCGGGCGGATTCACATCACCTCATCTTGAATTTGTTCTCAATTTTGATGGCCACATGAAAAATCTCTTCCAATTCCATATATTTTTTTAATTCCACTTGGTTAGCTATCTCTCGGTTTAAAACTCTCGAAGACCTTGCCATGATTGTCTCACGGTCCTCATTCATGCTCAACCTCATCATGAACATCTTCATCTCCTTGTAGTAGTCCTCCACAGTCCTACTTCATTGTGATAAAGATTTTAGTCTTTGATGCATCATCCAATGATAATGAGTTGGTACAAATCTTTTCCTCATGGCTCCCTTCATTTGTCGCCAAATGGTAATTAGTTCATCACCAACTCTCCTTCGAGTACTTTGCTCATTATTCCACCATTGTAATACATAATGACCAAATTCCAAAGTGGCCTCTTTTACTTTCTTTGCCTTAGAATAGTTATGGCAATCAAAAATCATCTCCATATGTTCTTCCCATTCTAAATAAGCTTCCGGATCAATTTTACCTAAAAATGTGGGATATTAACCTTAATGTTTGCAAGATCATCATCTTCTTCTCGGGCTTGCCTTCCATGGGTTTACCTTCCTTGAATTGTAAAAATATCTTCAAACTCCTCCTCAAGGTTATCTCCAAAATTACCTCCTTCAAATTCCTTTTTAAAACATCTGCGGCCGCCACAACCTCGACCACAGCCTCCATGTAAGTCCATCCTTGGATTTGGCCCACTTGTGATGTTTCAAACCTATCCATCCTTTGATCAAGTTGATCAAAGTGAGCATTCATCCGTTGTAATTGTTCCAAGACCATCATTATGTCGGTAGGTTCACCTCCACTACCTGTAGCTCTAGAATCCCTTTTGAATCCTACGGTTTCTTCTTAAATATTTCTTAAAGAATCACCTCCTCTTCTCATTCTTGAATCTATCATATTAGTAAAAACAATGCAAAAATCCTTACCAAATTCACTTCCTCACGTGTTTCACTCAAACAAGGTCTCGACATTCGTGTTTGGACACTAGTTTCGGCTTTTGACCCTCTTTTAAGCTCATACTCTCTTACCATTTTCCACTCAAGGAATTATCTCAAAGTTCTAATTAAACATACTTAAACAGCAACTAGATCACAAGTATGCTCTAATTTAACTTATCAATAAAACGAAAACAAAACAACAAGTAGTAAGCAATTTCCGAGTGAATTGATAAAACATAATCTCAACTTTACTAACCAAAAACAATGAAAATTAACCAGAAAAATTTTGAATTCAATAATGAATAGACCAGAATATTAAGGACCAAAAATTTCAAAAATAAAATTTACAAAAGAGATTCAAACAACAAACAAGAAATAATTCGAACAAAATATGAGGTAATTGTTGGTTGTAGTTCTTGTAATTTAGGTCTAAGTCTCAAATCCCTTAACCAATTTTAATCCAATCAAGTTAGCACACAAAATTCAAATATGAAGCAACCAAAGTAGATTGATTAAACAACAACTCAAACTAATCACAATTGAATTTCTCCATATCCAAACACTTCATACAAACCAGCCTTTTACACAATTTTTTTTCTTTTTTAACTTCGGCCTTTTTTTTTTTTATCACTCATAAAATTATATCAACACAATCTTCAGTAACAAGAATCACTACAACCGCAACCCAAAAGGCAATAAATTGACAAAAATCCGAACCAACTTCCAAAGCCAAAAACAAATTGCAAAAATTTAGGTTTATGCAATATGTTCTCAAAATTCCTCTTCTTTTTTTTTTTTTTTAAATATATGAATGCAACTAATTAAGATTAAAACAGCAAAGAAAAATCAACAATAAACCAAATTACTAAGAACTAATATGCAAAACAACTAAGAACCTAGTAAGCAAAAATTCAGCTAAAACAATAAAACTTAATTTGGCCATGAATGAATTTTTTTTTTTTTTAATGCAGAACTTAAATAGATGGGAATCAACTTTAACCTAATATTAAAATTGCAGATTAATACAAAAATAAAATAAAACAAATAAGATAGACCAGACCTGAACAAAATTCTGCTCTGATACCAAATGATATGAACCTAGATCGACTTACTCTTAAACCCGTATTATACTAGTTTGGATCCAAATTAAGTTTAGATTCTTATGGTCACCTTGACCTCTAATCAACTTATGATTAGAAACCTTGGTATATGATGAATATGCCACAGTAGGTGATGGATGTCCTATTGATAAGTCAAACTAAAACACTCAAACTCTATTCGATATTTTAGGTGTTCAAAGAGAACAAAGAGAACAAAGAGAATTCTTCTCACAAAGATTTTTCTGTATGAATATTGTTCTGAATATTATTGAGAAAATAAGCCCTTAAATGGGTTTGAACGACAAAAAATAAACCCTAAAACAACTAGATTAGAACCGGCCATGTATAAGGAAACAAAGGTGTGGTCGAATTCTAATACCTTTCGTAATCTAATTTAGATTAATTAATTTTTTTAATTTGAATGAGGAATTAATTAATTTATAACCAAAATAATAAAATTATAACTTTCCTTAAATAATTTTTCCAGCAAATAAATAAATAAAAACCAAAATAAAGACTATTTCCTAAAACAAAAGACAAATGTTCAAATTGGAAAACTAGTTGACTAGTTTGCCAACTAAGCTGATTTTGTCCAATCACCAGCTAGTTTAGGCTCCAAATCAGCTCCAATATGCCATGTAGGATGCTCAATAATATTCAGAACAAAAAGAACTTGCTTGAACAACAAGAAAGATCAAAGCCAGCGCTAGCGCTAAAATGAAGCAATTCGGCCAACGTGAAGTCTTATGCGCCAACATGGTTAATGAATAGCTTTGCTTTTGCCTTAGCATGATTTCATAGTCTCTTGGAGTGTTCAATCACGTTTATAAGTCAACGAATTCATTTCTTATTGCCTGAGGTCCAAAAATGTACCAAAACAGCTTTCCGGGTCAATTTCAACCTTTATAACTTGGATGCATAAAACGGATTTTGGATCTTCGAATATTGTCATGCCCTCTTGAGATTTAATAACACCTTGTATGAAGCTAATCGGGTTATCTTTGAATCTCTTAGCTTGTGCCCTAGTATTTGCCTCTGTCTTCAATTGTATAAGATTAATACTTCAACGAGTAGTCAGTTGTATGGGTACAGACGGATTCTTATTACTAAGTGCTAAAAATCTTATGAAAAGGCGAGCAAGTTTATTGATATTGTGCTTCAAAGCTATGGGTAATTACACCCATAATTATTTTAAATGTTAAATAATAATCTTATTTGCATATATCATTGGATGAGTTTTGATATATATTTTTTTATTTTTCAGATAAAATAAACTTAAGTATATATTTTATTAGATGAATTTATATGTGAGATTAATAGTTATCTAAAAATAATTATCACATTTATCGTACCAAAAGAATCAAAACTATATTAATTTATAATTTTTAAAATTTATATATATTCCAATTAAAAGTTTTATTTATAGAATGCTATTTATATAATATTTTAATATTTAATTTAATTATAATTAATTAATTTTTATTAATAATTATCAAAATTATTTATCATGATTATACTTTTCATACATCACATGGACTCACTAATATTTATTGATAAACACAAAATATATATATCATATAACATATAAAAGGTTTCCAAAAAGAAGGAAGGGGGGGGGGGCGTTACCGGAAAGTGTTTTTAAGAAGTAGAATAAAAAAAATTATAAAAATTATAAAATAAATAAAATTTAAAAAATTAAAAAATTAAAATAGAAATAAAAAAAAGTGGGGGAAGGCTACAGTACAGCGGCTCCGGAAAACATTACGCGCGGTAAGATTTATTGCTAGAGGACAAACGACGTCGTAGAATCAGGATTCCAGAAAACAGAACCGCATGAATCAGAAAACAAGAGTGATCCCTTTCCGAATACAGAAATTTGAAAAGCAAAAGCAAAATAGAAAACACTCCGAAAACAAACAAAAAAAAAAAAAAAAAAAAGTTCCCCCCAATAGCCAACTCCTACCCAGTCCTTCTGTCGACGGTTTACTGTTTCTCTCTGGTAGGGTTTCTGCTTGCTGTACCATTGTTCTGCCCCTCTTGTAACTCAATTTTACACTATGCCTCAATTTAATGTCAAAACTAAGCTCAATTATTTTGTTCTTTTTTTCTGTTTTTCTTTTTACACACTCACTTTGGTGAGAAATTTAGCTTCACTTTATTGCATTATGTTTTGGAAATGTGATTTTGCATTTGGGCTTTTTTTATATTTTTTTAAAATAAATTTTAAGCGTTTTTGTAGAGTGTTCTTAGTAGAAATTTTTACATTCTTTTTCGGATAATTATGGAACTTGACCATATGGAATTTATTCCATGTCAAATAATTGAAGCTATCTTGGATTTAAATGATGGAACTGTGCAGTAGATGTTTTTATTTATTATTATTATTATTTTTTTGGGAACTTCTGGGAGATGAAATTCTTAATGTTTTGCTGTTTTAGTTAGTTCAAGTCATGATATGCTATGTTACAACGCTTCCAAATGAATGTTTGGAAATCTGTTTTAGCCAGGTACTTATATACTATGAGATTTTTAACAACTGACTAGTGTGAGAATTTTGCATACTTTGTCATGGAGCTAAAAGCTGATAGTAGCCATAGGTAATTTGATATTATATTTTTATAGGAAAACTCAATCTCTAAATCCAGCATTCTCAATGCTTGTTGCATGTGGGTAAAATCTCTGTTTCTTTTTCTTTTGCACTTGAAATTTTTCCACATTGGTTCAACAAGTTTATTACTGAAAGAAGAATAGTTCACTTTTTATGTTTTGTTCCTTAATTCTGAATTCTTAGTTACTAAGTGACGAAGAGAGCACTTTTAGGGAGAAGCCTTTGCTGCATTTTTTTTTTTAAAAGAAATTGTAATGCCCTTATAACTATGTTTTAACTTGTGATCAACTATCAGGTATTTCAGTGCGCTTTTTGCTCTGATTTTGATATCCCTTGGTGCAATGTGTCTTGTGAAAGCTTATGCTGGCTGTATGCATAACAAGCTTACAAAGGGTAGCCATTAGTCCTTTAACTAGATGGTGTCCAGACGGAATGAAGCTAAAGTTGAATTTGAGGCTGACCCTGCTACTTGGGCAGCCAGTGAGGAGAAAATTTTCATTCGGTTAATGGTAAAAGAGGTTCAGAAAGGAAACAGATCCAGCACAACCTTTACAAGGAAAGGTTGGAAAAATATAGAGCAAGAATTCTGTGATCGAACATGCAAGAGGTATAACAATTCTCAATTCAGAAATAAATTTAACCAACTGAGGACACGTTATCATGATTTCAGTAAGCTATTGAAAGAACCTGGGTTTAGCTGGGACCCCATGCTCAACAATGTCTCAGCCTCCGAGAGTGTCTGGGAGTCATTTATAAAGGTACTCTTAGTTTTTCTTATTTCTTATATTTAAATTAGTTTTTCTTATTTATTATATTTAAATGTTTGTTACCTTGACATTTTGATAGTTTCTTAAATGTCTTATGTTTCATGCAGGCCAACAAGAAGGCTAAAAGATTCCGGAAAAAGGGTTGTGCTATGTTTAATGATTTGGGGATTATCTATGGCAATCTAGCTGTGCAGTGCAAAGGTGTTTTCCCACTGTCTCAGTATCCCTTGGTCAATGAAGATCACATGGATGTAGAAGATTCATCAACAAATGCCACTCCATCTGCTTTCCTGGATGTTGATAGCAATGATAATAAAGATTATACTTTGCAAAACACAAGAGGGCAGCGATCTCCCACTCCAACAAGCCATGTTGGAGGGAAGATGGACACAAGGGCAGGAAAGATAGGAGACGCTCTGAAGGAATGGGCTGACGCTATGCAGGAAACAAACATAACGCCACCAACCTCGAAAAGAGTCGACACATCCCTACGATACAGTGCATTTTCCATAACCAATTGTGTCAAGTGTCTGGAGTCAATTGAAGGTGTCGATGGTGGTACCTACATAAAGGCAATTAAGATGTTTAAAGATGCGGACTGGAGGGAGATGTTTATGGCAATGTCAGCTGAGCGAAGATTACTTTGGTTGAATAGCTTAGAGTGATGCTGACTGCTATGCTCTTGGGATTCTGAAAGAAAGATAAGCATACAATTTAAGAAACATTCCACTTTTGCTTGTTTTTCCAGATAATCTTTCTGTGTTGTAGAGAGACATCTTTGACACAATCAAGTTCATCTGCATTCTGACCTATTTGATACTGCTTTTAGATCAAGAGTAAATATAAGATTTGTTTTTGTGAATAGAATGCAACTTCACTGGTCATAACCTAACTTTTTTGTATCAGTATACCAATTATGTATCAAAATTCAGTTTATTTTCTTCTCATATGGGATGATCACAAAGATTCAAAGAAATTAAATGACATTTGTGAATACCATTTCTTTTCTTTAGAAAGTATAATGAAACTGATATCTATTTTAATAACATCATATGATTGAAATATTATTATTTGACTTGAAACCTTTTTCCTCATTCCATTTTTCTTGATGTTGGACCTTTTACTATTTTTTTTAAAGTAAATTTTAAACCAAATAGAAAGGGAAAATATCAGTATCTACTGTTTACAAACAATTAAAAAGGCCCAATAAACGGAGGTAGTTTTAAATACTGCATAGGCGCATATTTGCAATTTAAAAATAATTCTTTTTCTGGAGCCTTGAAAGCAAGCAAAACATAACAACGTAAAAACAGCCAAAGAAACAAGCTCTACATCTTTTTTAATTTTATTCTCGTAGCTGAAAACAAGCCCTGTATCTTCTTGTTTTCAGAAACAGTGACTGAAAATAGACAGCATTTCAAGACAGTAGCATTTAGATTCATTTGGCAGTTAAAAAAAAAATATATATATATATATATATTAGCTTTCTGTACCAAATAAAATCATGACATCAAAACTTGACAGTAATTTTTTTTTTATTTTTTTCTCTTCTTCACCAATCAAGTCTCGAACACAGGATCTTGCCAGTCTCAACGGTGTGCAATGACAACAAACTGAGCTCGAGGATCGGTTTATCCAACTGTAGTTTTGCTATCATACACCTCTCTTGCTTCAAGTACATCAAGACAATAACGCTTTGATAAAACTTCAACTTGGTCAGCAAATGACTTGTTCACAAGATCACCAATACGTTTGATCATTTGCTTCCATCGCTCTCAACATAGATCTCCACATCTAAGCTCAAGCAAACTATCCCAGTCCACAGCTTCAATGCAAGAAGCATCCAAGCTCAAAAGGGCATCAATGAGGCGGTAGTCATCGGTATCACTCCAAATTCCATAAGGTCCCATTCGTGGTTTTGGTCCTTTCTTTTTAGCAGGTCCGGACATTGGTGATGTTAATTGGTCATACCACTTCGTGGCACAACTACAATGACTTCTAGCTGAGAGCTTCTCACTAATTACCTCCCAGGAAATAGCCTCTCTCAACATGCCATGCTTGATTTTTCTTTCCTCAAAAGCTCTCATCCTCAGTTCCATGTTCACTAAATCAAGTAAAGTCTGGTACACCCGTTGAAACCAACGCCCTTTCTTCAAATTGGGCAGCTTGTTTCTGCGAAATGCATCCTTGTTATGGATTCTATTTTCACCAAGTGCATCAGCCAATGTTCTCCATTTTGAGCCATTCTCCTTATGAAAATTTAGAATCAATTGACGCTCTTCAGCAGTCCATATTCGCTCCTCTGCTCTGTTACAAACAACGTGGGCACGAAAATATACACTTGTAGAAGTCCTCCAAGGTAAGGCTGCTGCAATTTCCTTCCAACAACCTCTCAATTCAGGGGTTCTTTACAACTGAGAATCATGTCCTTCCCATTGGCACCTAAGCTATGTTTTACGATGTATTTTGAAATTGCCTCAATTATCTTATCTTCTTCTGGGGAAAACCACTTACCCCGAAAATCAATTCCATCATTTAGAGCATTAGTTGATGAAAATACCTCAACATTATCATAAACTCTCACTCTTTTAGATGCTCTTTCTGGTGGTGGATTTTCAAAGGTGTCAGATGGCCCAACATTCCCATCTGAAACTTGTTTATCTTGCTTGGCATTCTTCTTCTTGTCCTTGCTGCAATGTTTGTCTGACTTTACCTTCTTGACTTGGAATCCATCTTCCACATTAACAGCATCTCTACTACTATGACATATCTCATCTCCGATTGAACCAACATTACCTTCATTTCCAACATTCGTGCCACCTCGAGTTCTAGTGTTTTCACTGTCCGGTTTCTCAGTCATAGCTTGCAGCAGTCCAACTCCCAATTTAGTTTCCTGGTATCTTCTCCTCTTTTTCTTATCCGAACGCAAGCTTTCTATCCCATCACTTGTCATGCTCGCTACTACATCACCACCCAATTTTTCCCTCTTCCTTTTCTTCTTTTTTTTTTTTTTTTGGCGCCCACTTCTTCCTCATTGTTCACCTCAGCAATCTCTGCACATTCACAGCAGTTCTCCCCTCAGTCACCTCATCCATTTTGCTATGCTCAAGGATTTCCACAATATGCCCCTAACCATCCAAAATGGAAAATTAGCTTCGATTGTGAATGGAAAAGAAAGAGTGCAACCAAATTGATAATTCCACAGTTGTTTCTGAATACCATTTATATGCATTATGACTTGTAAGTTGTAACAAAGGACCATAGCTGAACTCACAAAAAACCCAAGACATGGCTAAAAATCTAATCACTATCAAAGCTACCAAAAATGTCTTTAATGTAGTAGTGTATATACAAATTCAGGGATAGTATTGAAGAAAGCTCGTACTGTGTTTATCAAATTGCATACTAATTAATCACTCCATGATTTTATACCAATTCAGAATATATTTCTAATGAACAGAAATTTATAGTCCATAATATCAATTCTGGAAATTAATTTGACACCCCAAGAAATTTCCCAAAACAACAAGCCAAAATCGTTTACAATCTATGGAGATTTTCCTCAATACTCAAAAAGTGCCAGAAAATTACTGTTATCAATAAATAGAATTCAATAAACTAAAAATCAAAGGTCTGCTCCTACTGTCAACGATGAGCCAGAAAAACTTACTGCCATTGATGAGCTGAGCACCGATTTCAAATGGCCGTTTTCTCATTAGAACGGCTTTATATTGAACGGGAAAATGGAGACCGTACAAAAGAGAAAGTTACTTGTCAAAGCGTACTTTATCTCCAGGGGTGTACGTAGTTTTTACTGGTTTGTTCGTGTATACAGAATCATCTATTTCCTGTTGTAGCCCAGTCCAATCCACAACAAGGGGGCCCAAAATCCGTGCAGGTAGTTCGGCCCATGAAAGCGGGCATTCTGGAAATGAAAGAATCTTCTGGAACCTCCTGATCCCTCCAAACCAAACAAACATAAAGCTAAACCCTAACATTATACCACCCTCCTTATCCTCAACGCGCCTAGTATTCTTCGTAGACAGACTCAGAGAAGAAAAACCTTCTCGCTGGTTTTTACGTACAAATGGCGTCCGCCAATGCTATTTCCTCTGCATCTATTCTCTGCTCCCCCAAGCAGGTATTTTAGTGTCATTGTTTTTAGCCCGTTTCTCTGTATGTTTTCCAAGAAATGACGGACAAGAAAATGCAAGTCTTGGGGTGTTTGAATTTTGGTTGTGTCTGCGCTAGTTTTGGATGTTTACATGCTCTTGTTTTCTGTGTTCATTCATTGGGTTGTTGTCAAATTCTTTCTAAACCCGAACTGGGTTGTCTCTGAGACTGAATTGCTCAAGTATTTTGATTAGTTTTCGAATTTTTTGTTTTCTTTTTTTTCGTGTTGTTCTATGTGGGAAATGATGGAAAATGCAAAAGGGTTTAGTGTTCGGATGTTCAATTCTGTTCTTCAACATGAGCATTTTGTGGGCTTGTGTTTATGTGTATCTCTGAATTGAAATTTTTACTTCAAAAATGCGATGGACTTGTCCATATGTTTTTTTTTTTTTTTGTTTTTTTTGGTTCGTTGCGTCTATTTCTGTTTGTCTGTTGATTTTCTTTGTATCATAATGTCAACAGAGCTTGACGAGGAGGGTTAATCAACAGAAGAGTAATAGGCTTAACTACAAGCAATCCAGCGGGCGGTTTGTTGTAAGGGCCAATGCAAAGGATATTGCTTTTGACCAGAACTCGAGAGCCGCACTTCAGAGCGGCATTGATAAGCTTGCCGATGCTGTTGGCCTTACTCTTGGTCCTAGGGGTAACTTTTGGTTCTAATACAGTATAGCATTTTGTTGTTTGCAAAAGCTTTTCATAATTTCAGCTACTTTTAAGGGTCACGTTTTTATGGTGTGGTTGTTAACTAGCATGGTTGTGCGATTTAGACGACTTGGCTTAGACAACCTTTGAATGAGAGCATTTTTTGTATTTAGGAAAGAATATATTAATGGGATGTGATTATATTGGAAATCTGATAATTACTGTAGTTAAGTCCATGTCAATTTCCTGGCTAGGTCTTTGGTGTGAATTTGTTCTTTGTGTTTTGAAGGGAGAAATGTCGTCTTGGATGAATTTGGAAGTCCTAAAGTAGTTAATGATGGAGTAACAATAGCTCGGGCTATTGAGCTGCCTGATCCAATGGAAAATGCTGGTGCAGCTCTCATAAGGGAGGTTAGCCCTTTTTGGCTGTGATATTTTCCAGTCTTTCTGTTTAAATTCCCTAAGCTTGTCAAAACTATTATAAGTTTGTGAAACCCATTGTTATTCTTTATTATTCTTCGTTTAATGTGATGAGTGTTGACTTGTTTCAATCATGGGGTGAAGGTTGCTAGTAAGACAAACGACTCTGCTGGAGATGGGACAACAACTGCATCAGTTCTTGCAAGGGAAATAATCAAGCTAGGGCTTTTAAGTGTAACTTCTGGTGCAAATCCTGTGTCACTAAAGAGGGGGATTGACAAAACTGTACAGGGGTTAGTAGAAGAGCTAGAGAAGAAGTCTAGGGCTGTAAAAGGACGCGATGATATCAAAGGTACTGTTGCTTCATAATTTATAAGATAACCACCAAGTATTTATCAAGAAATTTTCACTTTCTTGAATTGTTTTCCTTTCACTGCAGCTGTTGCTACCATTTCTGCTGGGAATGATGAACTTATTGGAACTATGATTGCTGATGCTATTGACAAGGTTGGGCCTGATGGTGTTTTGTCCATCGAGTCATCATCGTCATTTGAGACAACTGTTGCAGTAGAAGAAGGAATGGAGGTGTGTGTTTATCTAATTATATTGTGAGGTATGTATTTTCATTGCTTTCCCACCAAAAGCATCTGCATAATTTGTCTTCTGGTTCTTTTATGTTTGCAGATTGACAGAGGCTATATCTCCCCTCAGTTTGTTACAAACCCTGAGAAATTGATTGCTGAATTTGAAAATGCAAGGGTCTTGGTTACAGATCAGAAGATTTCAGCAATCAAGGACATAATTCCCCTGTTAGAGAAGACCACTCAACTGAGAGCTCCTTTGCTCATTGTTGCTGAGGATGTCACTGGAGAAGCTTTGGCAACTCTTGTTGTCAATAAGTTGCGTGGTATACTTAATGTTGCTGCAATCAAGGCTCCTGGTTTTGGTGAGAGGAGAAAGGCGCTACTCCAAGATATTGCCATTTTGACAGGTACATAAACCCTGAGTTGATATGTTTTGTTTGTATTTTTTATGATTATATCAGCACACAAATATCCTTAGTTGAGTCTTTTACATTAATGTCAGAAGAGTAGCCTACATGAATTTCTGCTAGATGTTGGTTGTTTGAGAAAACAAGATAAGTTTTAGGTAAAATAGCATAAGGTCTTCTTTCCTAATTGTTCTCTGTAAATTTTTTCTTCCTCAAATGATCTGAGCGCCTATCATGTTTGCCGATCTAAGTTGGCTAAACTATCTTTGTAAATCAAGCAGTAAGCACTAGTGCATCTGGGAGGTTCCATCCATGGTTGGATGCTCATGCAGTTGTGTTTGAAGGTCTTAGTCGAAAAGGCTGTTGCATACCTTTGATATCTTAATCATCTCTGGAATATTCAGTGATCTCTGGATATTTAATGAAATAAGTTAATTTGATTTGAAGAGTCAAATGACTGCTCTAGCAACTTTCTTCTTGATACTAACAGGGACAATTGTTAGGGTAGACATGTAAGTACCTTTAACTTGTATGTGCTCAACATTTCTCCTATTTTTCTAATGTTTTAGGGGCCGAGTTTCAAGCAAGTGATCTGGGTCTCCTCGTTGAGAACACCTCAGTTGAGCAGCTTGGTTTAGCCAGAAAAGTGACCATCTCCAAGGACTCCACCACCCTTATTGCTGATGCTGCATCAAAAGATGAGTTACAAGCTAGGATTGCACAGCTGAAAAAAGAGTTGTTTGAGACAGATTCTGTTTACGATTCTGAGAAACTAGCTGAGAGAATAGCCAAATTGTCAGGCGGGGTTGCTGTCATAAAGGTAGGTGCTGCTACTGAGACAGAACTTGAGGACCGTAAGCTTCGCATTGAGGATGCCAAGAATGCTACTTTTGCTGCTATTGAGGAAGGGATTGTGCCTGGTGGTGGTACTGCTTTTGTGCATCTCTCTTCTTCTGTCCCTGCAATCAAGGACAGGCTTGAAGATGCAGATGAGCGACTGGGAGCTGACATAGTTCAGAAGGTAATCACTGCACCTTATTTCCATGTGTCCCTGATGATAAAATCAAATGTTAATTTCTCTGTGTGAAGCTTTTCACTAAATTATTCCATTTTGTATGTGCAGGCATTGGTGGCACCAGCATCATTAATAGCTCAAAATGCAGGGATTGAAGGCGAAGTGGTGGTGGAGAAAATAAAAGTGGGTGAATGGGAGGTTGGTTACAATGCAATGACAGACAAGTATGAGAACCTCGTGGAGGCTGGTGTTATTGACCCAGCAAAGGTCACAAGATGTGCCCTGCAGAATGCAGCTTCAGTTGCTGGAATGGTCTTGACCACTCAAGCCATTGTGGTCGAAAAACCGAAGCCCAAGGCACCTGTAGCTGTTCCCCAGCCAGGACAGCTTGTTGTGTGATATTCCTTTGAAAGTTTCTTGCTCGGTTTTATGCTTATCTAACAAACGGAGAGTGGTTCAAATGTGGTGCATTCAGAAGGACAATGAATAGTGCTATAGATAGAATTTGGATTGTCTGTATGATTGTGCCCTTTTTGTACGGATTTACAACATCAATATGATTGTTTCTATACAAATATGGTTTAGCAGTGTGAAATTTCTGAAGGGGTTTGGTTGAAAGTCTGCAAGTAAGTTTCCTATTCCTCGAAAGTGACGCATGTGTTAAATGTTTATAAAGGGCTGGGCCTTATTAATAGTTCTCTAGGTAGGCCCACCTCGCCCAAGGATTTATAGGATATGGCTCAAAGAAAAAGCTTTGGGGATCACTGTCAACATTCACTTTCTTTCCTTTCCGTGGGGAGTTGGGGCCGTTCATACGATCCACTTGTTTTTTTTTTTTTTTTTTTTCATATTACCTTTGCAAAGGCATTGAATTATGACAATTCAAAGGCCACCATAGATATTTGCGTGACCACAACACTTTCAAAAGAGAGTTTGTAGTCACAAGATCAGGAAATCTCCTTTCACTAATAAATTTTTGCCTTAAATATAATAAAATGTATTTGATAAGATCGAACATTGCAGACATGTTTGGTTTAGTACTTACGACTGAACATCTTAATATAATTCTAAAACACTTCACAATTATTTAACTAATGAAAAACCCGACAAAAAACATTGTTGTGTAAACTGATATTTTGGTTGTGCGAAATGACCAAACTCCGTTTCAAAATCCTGAACATAATTTTGAAGTGGGCAGGTCCTTAATTGAAAGGAACAGTTGAAAACCCACCGCCTTGCTGGTTTCAATTATGTGATCGGGAACCCAATATGAGCTTTTGCTTCTTAATTTTAGATGAAAATTGGACTTTGGTTCTGTTAAGAAAGAAAGAAAAAAGAATGTGTACTTTTTTTTTTCTTTTTTGTTTTTTTACCATTATTGTTTAAGCATTATATTCTCTATAATATTTGTCCTTTTAGAAAATGTCTAGATGGTAGCGATCATTTGTGTTTAATTCCAAATTTTTGGATTCACTTAAGTGCGAAACTAAGAAAATTTCTGTCCAGAAAAATATATATTTGCTATAATATTTATTAATTTTATCAAACATTATGAACTGAAATAGTTCATATTTTTTAAAAATAGATTTCTAACCATAGTCTTATAAAACCCATCAAAATTTGTCACATCAAAAACAAAGCTACATTGACGTTATTTATTGAGATTGGCAGGCAACCAACACAAAACTAATTGCCACTGGGCAATGGGGCCACGAAGGGATTCTATAAGAAGAAGAGGCACGCTGAGGATTTAGGCAGACAGAAAGTAGTTATCAAATTAAAATAGAAAAACGACATGACCAATTAATGGTCAACCTACCTATGCCCATTGATAGGTCAGATTCCTTCTCAAAACAAAGGAACATCAACAAATAGATTCTGAGATGGAATCTGCTTTCTTTTTTTTCTTCTTCTTATTTATTTATTTATTTATTAAACTCATGTACATAACCACAAACATTCATGTCTTTATATATATATATATATATATATTTTGTATATATATATATATATTTTAATAACCTTCTATATATGGTTTCATTTTGGTTTTTATTGCCAGCCACCAAATTATTCTTGCTGGCCTATTTTGCACATTGAATTAGTAATCCAATTCAACCTGGATTTCTGAGCACCAAATTGTACCAAAAATTAGCAATTTCTTACAAGCAACAAAGCAGACGGTTTTTTTGACTGAGCTAATAATAGAAATTGGCCTAATTTATGATATATATATATATATATATATATATATATATTCTCTTTTGGTGTGCTTTTCTGTTTTTTATTGTGGATAGGGGATTTGAACTCTAATTGTATTAAGAAACAGGCTATCATTGGGTGAAAGGATTAGAGGTCAAGTTCCTTTAAGGCTGAAAACCATGCACAACTTGCGTTTTTACATTTTTCCAAGAAAAAAGTTGAATTAATAATGCCATATATCATAACTACAAGCCACCTCTTTTTTTTTTCCCTCTTTTTTTAAATTTTATTTTGGAAAGGAGCATTATTTTGTTTTTATTTTTGCTTATTATTATCTTTTCTATCATTATAACAATTTTTAAACATAAACCAAAAAAACAAAAAAAAAAAACAAAAAAGGACGAATATCTCAAACCCACATCTATACAAGTAAATATGTGAAGAGTATACTAACAATTTTTTTTTTTTTCCCCTTCCTTCAAACGGAGATAGGGAAAGGATAAGCATTATAAGTCCAAGGGACCTCTCCATTTTGTAACCATTTTCATCATTAGAATGGAAATTTTAGGCACACCTTACTTGTCGGGCTGGCGCCCTTGCAAACGTAAATTCTATATCAAAATCAAAGTTGGGAAAAGCATGAGCTTCACGTCTTTCGAGGGTCCCTTACTCTGATAGCTATTCCAATATCTCTTTAAGGGATCCCATCTTTCAATTTTGGGATTCCATTTCTTTCTATATTACGACAAATATTTTTGTTGTTGGAACTTAAATATGCTGCTTTGGATAATGAGAAAGCTTAACAGTGAAACTTGCAACCAAATATCAAACAGAAAAAAAAAAAAAAAAAAAATCTAAAAAATCCAAGAACTGTTCGAAGATGAGTGAATCTGACTACCTAAAAGTGTTATATATATTAACCCTTCGTTTTACCCAAAAAAAAAAAAGTTGAATATATTTTGCTTCCCTCTAATTCCGTATGTATATGGTAGCCCTCTAAAAAAAATTCTTCCAATTGATGCTTATTTAATTTCGAAGTTGATTTAGTGTTAGGATAAGTCTGCTAATGGAACGCTAATATCCACAAACATTGTTACCTTTTTCTAACCTCTGTCACACTAGCTGTCGTCCAAAATAATCCAGACCACCTCGACCCTCGATGTTGTTGGAGAAAAAAACCCATTTGGCACCATCTTTTTCCGGTGACGTTGAGGGGTTGAAGTGGCTTTGATTTTGCAAATTGTTCCCTTTTCAACCCAATGGTGGTAATGATGTGTAAAAAATAGAGATCGAATAAGGAAAATGATAGTGGTGGGCTCTATGATTTTTTACAAATTTGATAATATGATATATTATACATTATGACAACTTCTCATAATTGAAAGAAAAAAAATCTTGTAGGACACAACTGAAATTAAAAAGGCAAATAAAAAAAAAAATCTCGAGAAATTAAGTCCCTAGGAATAGTCCAATAGCTACTATTGTTGAATCTATTCAAATGACCACACCCCAGTTTTTTTTTTTTTTTTTTTTTAAAGCCCTCAAAATTAATTTCTTTTTATCAAAAGATAAATCATAAATCATAAACCAAATGTGTTTCTCTCTTACTTTCTTTCTTTTTTTCTTTTTTTCCTTTTTTTTTTTTTTTAACCTGCTCGTGTTTAACATTCACTTACAACTCATGTGCTTAAAATTTGTTGCTTTTTCTGTGAATTTAGAAGATTGACAAACAAAAAAAAAAAAGAAACTAATATTATCTCTTCATTGCCCTCTATTGATATAATGTGCTGTGCCAATGTGACGTCCATGCTGACATATTGCTTTCGATACCCCAATAGATGGCCAACACCGAAAAGAGAAATTTAGTTGAGTCACATCCCAATGCTCTCTGTAGAAACATCGGCTACAATTTAACCTACATGCTCACTTCAAAGTTGAGACCCTGCTTCGGATCTTTATTTTATTTTGTTTTTTATTTCCCTCATAATTTGTTCCTTCATCATGTGCATGCTAATAACAAAGAATGATAAATCCACTATGCACTAGGAGAGTTGGGTTTCGTATGTTTTAATTCCTTCTTTTGCATTTGTCTAATAAAAAGTATACCCTATTAATTCTTCCCTTACATTCTTCCCTTACGTGTAGTTGATCCATTTTACGCCTCGGTGTTTTTGACATGATTTATTTTTTAAAATTTAAAATGAAAAATTCAATTTTATAATTATTATTTTATAATTAGAAACAGTAAATTGAGTTATTTCTTAGAGGCTACAAAATTAATTAAACAATGGAAGTTAGTTTAGTCTCTTTATATATATATATATATATATATATATTTGTAAGAAAGAAACATAAAAATAGACACATTAAGAGATAAGAAAAGGAAGAAAAAGAAAATTATACACATTTAGATTATGAAATGAGCCTAGCTAGCTAGTAATTTGCAAATATATATTTCAGCAGATATATTACCTTTGGTTACAGTTTGTGTAGAATTATAACCAGTGACATAACGGTTTGTAAGTGACTTTTATTTTTTTTATTTTTGATATTTAATATATGGGATTCAAATTTAAAATTATTTTCAGAAAAAATATCTTGAGATTTCATAAACAATGGAAGAAAAAAAATGGTAAATCAAGACGTATATTTATGCTTTTCATACACTACTTGTGATGAGAGCATGATTATGCTTTAGACCAACTAGCTAAAAAGATTGGTTGATGGCCCAAAATTTAATGCTACAGATTCTCCTATAATTAATTAATGTGGAGGACCACAGTTTTTAAGCTACATCCGGCTAGCTTAATGACTAGGAAATTCCAGGCTTCCTTCTATAATTAATACTAATATTCCAATAGAATCTGGTACTCAGAATTAACGGCTCTCTCTCTCTCTCTCTCTCAATATATATACACTAGATTCAAAAACAAAACTAGAGGCAATGCTAGCCCTTCATTGATTTTGGTTGTATATTTTGACTTGAAGCCTCTTTCAAATTTTGGGGCTTTAAAAAGTTCTTCAATATAATATATATACTTTTTTTCTTGTTCAAAATATGTTTCTAAAAAATGATGGTTTTTCAATTTTGCTTTATAGTTTTGGGGAATATATGTTTAAATTATGACGTTCAAGTATAAGAGTTGTTTTCAAATTAGAGACTAATGAGATATTCCAAAATTAACGAAGGTGAATCCTCTAGCTTTTCTATAAGGAATAATTATAAATACATAGAGTATTTTTTTCTTTTTCATTATATTACGTCTGAGAATATAAAGAATCATGTTCTTTTTTCCTTTTCAAATATGTGTCTGTACCGTTCTCTCTTTGCTACCCCAAAATTAATTTTCGTTCTTTGTTTTCTAAAAAGAGACGGAAAACTAAAGCAAATCCGTTCTTTAATTTCTTTTGAAAGAGCCGCGAATAATGCATTGGTTCATCATTACTTGATTAGTGACTTTGGAACCATGATTTTAGGCAAACCCAAAATGCCTTTCTTTATAGCCTGGATGTCCTTGTTTCAAGAAGCATATTCTTTGCATTATTTATATAGTTCTTCTTTTATATAGGAAAAATAAATAAATAAAAAGTGCTATTCTAATATTATGTTCCCTTGTAAATGATCAATCGTACATTTTTTTCTTCAATAATAATAGTAAAGTACCAATTTGTTTATGAATTTTTTGCATTAATTTTTTCATTTTGCAATGTTATTTCTTTGCTTAGAGATGTCAAAAAGTCTATCAACATCTTTATTAAATGTTCAAATATAATTATTTTAGTAGTTTATATAAGAATATATTTATCTTTATCCATATTTAAATTATATTTAAATTGATTAAACATAGAATGAGAGGATTATAACCAATTGGATTGTCCCAAGACACATTTATCGATATATTTTAGTATGTGTTTGAAAGTGCTTTTAAATTAGGATTTGTTTTTAACACATATTTTTCATAGAGCTTTTGTTAAAAAAGATAGCGGTGAATGTTTGGTTTCACATAATTAAAATATTTTAAAAATTATTTATAGTATTTTGATATTCTAATTAAAGAATTGGTTATTATTTGTTTCCATTGTGCAGTACTTATTTGGAAAGCATCAATTTTAGTACCTCTCATAAAAACACCTATAATGCTTAATTTTTAATTAAAAAAATAAAAGTACTTCCTACTTTTTAGCCAAACACTTAGCACGTGTTTATTTTCCTTGGCAGCACTTATTAAAATTCCAAAAACAGTATTAAACATTCTTTGAAGTTATATTAATTGTAATGCATGTTTGTTAGTGTTTTTAAGCTAAAATAAGTACCAAAAAAATAAAAAAACCTTTGTTACATAATTGGTAAAAAATAAAAAGTGCTTTTTAACATTAAAAATAATAATAATAATAGTTATACTAATAATAAGCCTTTTAGGTGCTTCTAAAAGAAGCATCAAGGTTGTGCTTTTCCAAATAAATGCTACAGATTATAAAAATAATATACATTCAATGTATTAATTAAAATATAAAAATGTAAAAAAAAAAATTAAGTGCTTTTTATTGCCTATAGCCAAACATTTTATTTATTATCAAATCAGGATAGTTCAGTTAATAAATCACACACATGCATTTTACCAATTATCAAATGAGATTAGTTCAGTTAATAAACCACACACACACACACACACATATGTCAAAACATAACATTCTTTTTAATCAATTCCATAAAACTGAGTACAAGATATAGAGATACAAGAAAACTATTTTAGGAAGCTATTCTTTGACTATACAATATTTACAGCTACAATCATGTTTGACCCTTGAGAAAAGAGATTCCTAAATCTAAGATTTCCATAACTGGCTATTTGCGGGACTCACACCAACACTTTCCCTCAAGTTGGTGTGTAGGTATCTTTAATACCTAACTTGTCAAATGAGTCATTGAAGTTTTTGCTAGAAACTGCCTTGGTATGAATGTTAGCTAACTAATCTTCAGATTTAACAAAAGGGAGCTGAATCATCTTCTCTTCCAGGTTCTGTTTGATGAAATCGATATATCCCCACATGCTTGATGCGGTCGTGTTGAATTGGATTATCAGATATGTCGATAGCAGCTTTGTTATCACAGAATAAATTCATTGCAGAGTTAAGAGGAAAACTGACCTCTGATAGCAGACCTCTAAGCCAAGGAAGCTCACATAATCCTTTCACCATGCCTCGGAACTCAACTTCAGTGCTGGACAATGCTACCACCTTTCTTTTTACTCCTCCATGTAACTAAGTTTCCTCCCACAAATGTAAAGTAGCCTGAAGTAGACTTTCTATCCAAGATATTCTCAGCCCAGTTTGCATCCATGTACCCTTCAATATTTAGATGAGCATTCTTGGAGAACATCAGTCCTCTTCCTAGTGATGATTTTAGATAGTAGAAAATTCGAATTATGGCACCCATATGGTCTTCACTTGGATTATGCATAAATTGGCTTACCACATTTACGGCGTAAGCAATATCTGGATGAGTGTGAGAAAGTAAATGAGCTTCCCCACTAGTCTCTGATACCTCACCTTATCGGCTGGTACCTAATCTAAATATTCTCCAAGCCTATGGTTCTGCACAATCAGCATATCTATCGGTTTAAACTCTAGTAATCCCAGTTCCATCAATAAGTCTGGTATGTATTTCCGTTAAGAAAGGAATATGCTTTTTCATGACCTCGCCACCCCTATTCCCAAAAAATACTTAAGCCCTTCCAAGTTCTTTATTTCAAATTCAATAGAAAATTTGACGCGAATCCTCCTAAACTCGCACAATCGACAACCCTCTGGGTGCTAACCCGATACGGATGAAGATCGGATCAATCATTAGGACTCAAACTAAGAGATTTAAGGACAACCTGGCTGCCTTTATACAGGGAGTAATTAATTCTCAAAAGGGCTTGTCAATACCCGAAGATACAAGACCTGTTTTAAGCATCTAAGTGGTAGAGGTCGATACGGACCCATGTAGCTGTTTTCGTGCAAATATGGACTTTGGGTAGTAAGAAGTGGTTTCAACACTTCATGGATTCAATACATATCCCTAAGAGGTCATGGAATCATGTCAAATTAGCTTCAAAGGCAATCAAACAGGTGGTGTGCGCATAGGAGGAAGTTTGGCCCGTTTTACTGTATTTTGTTGCTGACTTTATTATATTTCGTTGAGTTGGTATTTTCTCTTTGATCCAAGCAAGGGCAACGTGTGGTACTCAATGATAGTCCTATTTGACATTCTACAAGGCATATGAAGGCTGATTTGGAGCTTAATTTGATCAAGATTGATCAAAAACAGCTTAGTCATAAAGATAGTTATTTAGTTTCCTGATTTTATTTTAATTTTTTGTTTCAGAAAATTAGTCTTTTAGTTGGTTTTTATTTATTTATTTGCTGGACAAATAAGTTTAGGAAAGTTATTATTTTACTATTTTCATTGTAAATTAGTTAATTCCTAATTAAAAATAAGAAATTAATTAATCAAAATAGATTTAGGAAAGTAAGTGAAATTTTGGTCACACTTTATGTTTCCTAATTAATGTTGGCTGAAATTCAGCCTTTGTTTTTAGGGTTTATTTTATTCTTTCCTAGCCTATTTAAGGGCTTATTTTTTAGGAAGAACACACCTTTAATAATATTGAGAAATTATTTTGTGAGAAAAAAAATTTTTTGTTCTCTTTGAACACCTAAAATACCATTAGAGAGTGAGTATTTTAGTTTTGGCTTATCAATAGGATATCCATCACCTATTGTAGCGTCTTCATTATAATAAGGTTTCTAATCATAGGTTGGCTAGGTGTTAAGGTTTTTTCATAAGAACTTGAACATAATTGAGACCGGGCTAATATAATACAGGTTTAGGAGTAGGTCGTCCTAGGTTCGTATTATTTGGTATCAGAGCCAGATTTTTGTTTAGGTTTGATCTACATTTATTTGCTTTATTTTTTTTTGTGTTAATCTGCAATTTTAGCATTAAGTTAAGGTTGCATCCATCTCATACACATTCAGCATCTTAAAAAAAAAAAAAAAATTATTCCTAGTCAAATTAGGTTTTCTTTGTTTTACTGTATTTTTGCTTCCTAGTTTATTCGTTGTCTTTCATTATTGTTCTTGGTAATTTAGTTCATTACTGATTTTTCTTTGCTGTTTTTTGTCTTAATTGTTTAAACGGATTCAGACATTCAAAAAAAAAAAAGAGTGGTTTGCGGAATAAAAAAAAATAAAAAATTACAAAGTTTGGAAGTTGAATTTTGGTGGTCATGGGTTTGTTGAGTTTTTGGTGTTGGAATTGCAATTTGATTGTTGATTCTTACTACTTCAGTTGAGTTGATATTCTGTGAAAAAAAAAAAAAAAAAAAGAAGAAAGGCCGAATTAAAAAATAAAAATAAAATAAAAAACAAAAGAGGTCGGTTTTGTTGAATTTCGTGTTGAAATTTGCTTGTTGGAAATTTCTTTGAACTGCTGAGTTGTTGACTATTTATTCAATATTTGGAGTTGCTAGAGATTTATTTTTACTACTGGATATTTGAATTTTGGATGCTAAAATTATTTGGATTAAAATGAGTTAAAGGATTTGATACAAAAACTTGAATTACAAAGAACAACAACCAATAACTATCTTATATTTTTGTTCAATTTGTTTCTTGTTTGTATTTGAATTTCTTTTTCTAAATTTTATTCTTGAATTCTTAATTTCTTACCATCTGGTCCAGTTCTTATTAATTCCAAAATTTCCTTTGTTAAATTACCTTTGTTTTTTTTTTTTGTTTGCTTAAAAAAGCCGAGAAATTAGGTGTTTAAAAATTCATTCGGTATTACTTGCTTTTCACTACTGTTTTGTTGATAAGTTTAATTAAAATATACTTGTAATCTAATTGTTATTAGTGGGTGTTTTAATTAGAACTTTGAGTTAATTCTTTGAGCAGAAAAAGGCAAGAAAGTGTGAGCTTAAAAGAGAGTCAAAGCCAAAACTAGTGTGCAGACGCAAGTGTTGAGACCTTGTTTGAGTGAAACAAGTAAGGCAGTGAATTTTGTGAAGTCCAATTTTATTTTTGTGTTATTCATACTAACATGATAGATTCAAGGGTGAGAAGAAGAGATCCACCATTGAGAATTAATGAAGACGAGTCCATAGGATTCAAAGGAGATTCCTGAGCTTCGGGGAGTGGAGATGAGCACACGAATATGAGGGCCGTCTTGGAGCAATTACTGCAGATGAATGCTCGATTTGATCATATAGATCAAAGGATGGATAGGCTAGAAACATTACAATGAAGGCCAAATACAAGGTTTGAGGTTCATGGAGGCCAAGATCGAGGTCGAAGGCGATTTAAAGAAGAATTCGGTGAAGGCAATTTTGGAGATGACTTGGATGAGGGGTTTGATGAAATTTTTGAACCTCAAGGAAGGCCAACCCGTGGGAGACCAGCAAGGAATGAGGATGATGATCTTTGGAATATTAAGGTCAACATACCACCTTTCATGGGAAAAAGTGCCCGGAGGCTTACTTGGAATAGGAGGAACGTATGGAGATAATCTTTGATTGTCAAAAATATTCAGAGGCTAAGAAAGTTAAGTTGTTGGCAATGGAGTTTGGACATTATGCGCTCCAATGGTGGACTAATGAGCAAAGTACCCGAAGAAGAGTAGGTGATGAATTGATTACTACTTTGCGACAAATGAAAGGAATCATGAGGAAGCGATTTGTACCGACTCATTACCATAGGTTGCTACATCAAAGGTTACAATCTTTATCTCAAGGAAATAGGTTCGTGAATGATTATTACAAGGAGATGGAGATGCTTATGATGAGATTGAGCATGAATGAAGAAAGAAAAGCAACCATGGCACGGTTTCTAGGTGGGTTGAATCGTGAGATAGCTAATCAATTGGAATTGCAACAATATGTTGAATTGGAAGAGATATTGCATGTGGCTATCAAACTTAAGAATCAATTCATGAGGAGGGGCACAAGCTCATGGTTTGGAGGAGTTTCAAACAGCAGGAGGTCAAATTCAAGTGCTTGGAGAAGCAATCCCACCTTTGAAGTAAGACAAAAGCCGAAACTTGGATAAGAAAGCACCAATCGGCCAAAAAGGGAGTCCAAAGCCTCTGTCCAAGCACACAAAAGTGAAGGTAAATCTGATCCTAAACTTCCTAGAACTCATGGTATTGTGTGTTTTAAGTGCTTGGGATTAGGACACATAGCTAACTAATGCTCGAATAGAAAAAGTTGTGCTAATGTGATTAGTAATGTTGTGGTTGATAAATTAGGCTTAGCAACAATTAAGCATCCCAAACTGTATAGATTACAATGGCTTAATGATAGTAGTGAGATGAACATAACTAAACAAGGCAAGCAAAATTTAGCATTGATAGATATGTGGATGTTGTTTTATGTGATGTTGTGCCTATACATGTGGGTCATATTTTACTTGGTAAACCATGGCAATTTGATAAGGATACTATATACTATGGTCAAGAGAATGCTATTGTTTTTGGATTTAAAGGTAAAAAAGTCAATCTAGAACCATTGACTCCTAAAGAGGTATTTAGAGACTAACTTCAAATACAACAAAGGAGGGAGGCCGAAAAGCTCAAGGAAAGAACTAGCATGGCACCCACGGCAACAACACCAATCCAAGGAATCCAAGCCATGCAAGACCAACCAGGTAAGGTTTCTAGAACCCAAATTGAGTGGAAAAATCAAGGCCAATCCGAGAGTGAGAAAAAAATTGAGAAGGCCAAGAGGTAAGGTGAGCAATCCAAGAGTGAAAGAAAAGGTGTGGTGACCGAGAGAGAGAAAGGAAAAGAGAGGAAAGAGAGGAAAAATAAAAATATTTATCTTAGCTTTGGTGATGTTAATAAAGCAATTGTAACTAAGAAACCATTGCTGGTTATGATTTTTAAGGATGTGTATTTGAATGATCAAGCTAATCCCGAAGAACTTGAATTGCCAAGTTCTATTTTTTCTCTTTTGTAGGAATTTGATGATATCTTTCTGGAGGAAATTCCTAAAGGATAACCACCTATCCAAGGGATAGAACATCAAATTGATTTTTTGCCAGGAGCTGCAATTCCAAATAGGCTTGCATATAGAAGTAATCTCGAGGAGACAAAGGAGCTACCTTTGCAGGTAAGTGAGTTGCTTCATAAAGGTTATATTCATGAGAGTATGAGTTCATGTGTTGTCCTTGTTTTGTTAGTACCTAAGAAAGATAATTCATGGCGTATATATGTTGATTGTAGGGCTATAAATAATATCACCATTAAATATAGACATCAAATTCCTAGATTAGATTATATGTTTGATAAATTACATGTACTTGCATGTTTTTTAAAATTGATCTTAGGAGTGGATACCATCAAATTAGAATAAAAGAAGGTGATGAATGGAAGACTGCATATAAGACTAAATATGGGCTGTATGAATAGTTAGTCATGCTTTTTGGTTTAACTAATGCACCTAGTACTTTCATGAAACTTATGAATCATGTTATGCGTTCATTTATTGGTATATTTGTGATTGTGTACTTTGATGATATTTTAGTGTATAGCCGAAATCTTGATGACCATGAAGGGCGTCGTAGGCAAGTTTTAAATATTCTTAGGAAGGAAAGATTATTTGCTAACATGAAAAAATATGATTTTTGCAAAGATGAGCTTGTTTTTCTAGGATTTGTAGTAAGTGCTACAGGAATCAAAGTTAATCAATCTAAAGTTCAAGCAATCCAAGAGTGGCCGACACCAACATCTGCCACTTAAATGAGGAGTTTTCATGGTTTGGCTAGTTTATATCAAAAATTTGTTAAGGACTTCAGCACCATCGTAGCGCCTCTGAATGAAATTGTAAAGAAAAATGTTGGATTTAAATTGGGGGAAGTACAAGAAAAATCTTTTAATTTGTTAAAAGAAAAATTAACCAATGCACCTTTATTAGTTTTGCCAAATTTTTCTATAATTTTTGAAATTGAGTGTGATACTTTGGGTGTAGGTATTGGAGCTGTTCTAATGCAAGAAGGAATACCAATAGCCTACATTAGTGAGAAATTAAATGGAGCTGCATTAAACTACCCAACATATGACAAAGAGATGTATGTTTTGGTGAGAACTTTAGAAAACCAGTGGTATGCTAAGTGGATTGAATTCATTGAGACGTTTCCATATGTGATTTACTACAAGAAAGGTAAGGAAAATATGGTTGCCGATGTATTATCCCCGAAGGTATGTACTATTTTCTATCTTAGATGCTAGATTACTTGTTTTTGAACAATTAAAGGATTTGTATGAGCATGATACTGACTTTGGGGAAATCTTTAGGAACTGTATAAAGTATGGTTTTAATCATTTTTACATCTTTGAAAGGTATTTGTTTAGGAAAAACAAACTATGTGTGCCTAATTGTAATATTCAAGAATTACTAGTTAGGGAAGGTCATAGTGGTGGTTTAATGGGCTATTTTGGTGTTTTGAAAACTTTGTCTTTGCTACAAAAACACTTTGATTGGCCTAACATGAGGAGAGATGTAGAGAGAATATGTAAAAGATGCTTGAAATGCCGAAAAGGCAAATCTAAATTGATGCCGCATGGTCTTTACATGCCATTGCCAATTCCAACCTTTCCATGGGTGGATTTGTCTATCGATTTTGTTCTTGGTTTGCCTAGGTTTAGGATAGGTAAGGATTCAATCTTTGTTGTTGTGGGTAGATTTTCAATGATGGCACATTTTATTGCATATAATAAAACTGATGATGCATCTAATGTTGCTAACTTATTTTTCAAAGAAATTGTGAGATTGCATGGAATGCCTAGGAATATTGTTTCGAATAGGGATGCTAAGTTCTTAAGTTATTTTTGGAAAACTTTGTGGGCTAAGTTAGGTACTAAGCTTTTATTTTCAACTACTTGTCATTCAAAAACCTATGGACAAACCAAAGTAGTGAATAGGACTTTGTCTGCATTGTTGAGAGAATTAATTAGTAGAAATTTGAAGATTTGGGAGGAATGTTTGCCACATGTTGAATTTGCTTATAATAGGTCTTTGCATTCAGCGACTAAATATACATCATTTGAAATTGTTTATGGGTTTAATCCTTTGACTCCATTAAATTTAACTCATTTACCTTTAAGTGAACGTGCTAATCTAGATGGAAAACAAAAAGCTGATTTTGTAAAGCAGATCATGAGAAAACAAAGACAAATATTGAGAGGAGGATTGAGCAATATGCAAGGAGTGCTAATCAAGGCCGAAAACAAGTTGTCTTTGAACTTGAAGATTGGGTTTGGTTGCACCTAAGAAATGAGAGGTTTTCCAAACAAAGGAAGTCCAAACTTATGCAACGTGGAGATGGACCTTTTCAAGTTTTTGAGTGGATAAATGATAATGCTTACAAACTTGATTTATCGAGTGAGTATAATGTTAGTGCTACATTGCAAATCCTTTTCAAGAGAAGGGGAATGATGTGAATCCGTCTGAACCCACACAACCGACAAACTACTAGGGTGCTGACCCAATACAGATGAAGACGGGGCCAATCATTAGGACTCAAGCTAAGAGACTTAAAGACAATCTAGTTGCATTTATACAGGGAGTAATTAATTCTCAAAAAGGCTTGTCAATACCCAAAGATACAAGATCTGTTTTAAGCATTCAAGTGGTGGAGGTCGTTACGGGCCCGAGTAGCTATTTGCATGCAAATATGGATTCCAGGCATCAAGAAATGGCTTCAACACTTCATGGATTCAATACATATCTCTAAGAGGTCATGGAATCAAGTCAAGGCAGCTTCAAAGGAAATCAAATAGGTGGTGTGCGCATAGGAGGAAGTTTGGCAGGTTTTACTCTATTTTATTGTTGGCTTTACTGTATTCCATTGAGTTGGCATTTTCTCTTTGATCCAAGCAAGGGAAATGTGTGGGACTCAATGATAATTCTATTTGGCATCCTATAAGGCATATGGAGGCTGATTTGGAACTTAAATTGGTTAAAGACAGCTTAGTCAAAAAGATAGTTATTTAGTTTCCTAATTTGATTTTAACTTTTTGTTTTAGCAAATTAGTCTTTTAGTTGGTTTTTATTTATTTATTTGCTGGAAAAATAAGTTTAGAAAATTTACTATTTTATTATTTCCATTGTAAATTAGTTAACTCCTAATTCAAAATAAGGAATTAATTAATCAAAATAGATTTAGGAAAGTAAGTGAAATTTCAGCCACACTTGATGTATCCTAATGTCCGCCAAAATTTTTTTTAGGTTTATTTTATTCTTTCCTAGCCAATTTAAAGGATTATTTTTTAGGAAGAACACACTTTTAAATAATATTCATAAATTATTTTGTGAGAAAGAATTCTCTTTGTTTTCTTTGAACACCTAAAACAACATTAGAGAGTGAGTGTTTAGTTTTGACTTATCAATAGGATATCCATCACCTATTGTGATATCTTCGTTATACCAAGGTTTCTAATCACAGGTTGGTTAGAGGTTAAGGTTTTTCCATAAGAACATAAAATATAATTTAGATTCGGGCTAATATAATACGGGTTTAGGAGTAGGTTGTCACTTTGCTTTGTTGGTGTTTCAGCAAGAGAGTATGGTCAGAGTTACTTTGGTGATAGCCATACTTCCTCATAGCTGAATTAAGTCAGCCAAACCATGCTCGTGGTGACTATTTTAGTCCATATAATGCCCTCGCCAAATTACAAACAATTTTGGCCTCATTCGATCTTGTATATCCTGGTGAAATATCCATGTATACCTCCTCGTTAAGGTTGCCATGAAGGAAAGCATTCTTCATGTCGAGTTAATATAATGGCCAGTCCAAATTTGCTACAAGAGATGGTAAGACTCTAACAGTATTCAGTCTAGCTATTGGTGAAAAGGTTTTTAAGTAATCTATGTCGTACATTTGGGTAAAACCCTTCACCATAAGTCTCGCTTTGTATCAGTCAATTGATCCATCAACTTTGTATTTTATAGAGAACACCCATTTGCATCCCATTATCTTTTTTTCCTTCTGGTAATGGGACCAACTTCCAGGTATTATTTTTCTTTAAGGCTTCTAGTTCTTCTTACATTGCTTGTTCCCACTCTAGATCAAATAATGCCTTTTCAACACTATTGGGAATATGGCAGAAGGATAATGTTTGAGTGAAAGTATTAAATGGCTTGGACAGACCTTGAGGAGATACATAATTTGCAAGTGGGTACTTGGACTTTCTTCCTTCTTCATCTGGGCTGTATTTGTTCGATGGTTCCCCACGATTATGTCCAAAAGGCAACACATAACCAGTAGAGGAATCCAAAATATTAGCATGTAAAGGTGTAGCAGGAGTACTTACCTCAAGGACATTCTTAGGAGGATGAGGGTTTTCGAGTACTGAGGAGCAAGGGGACTGAGGGTACTCTGTATTTTCTACTTCTTCAATTCCAAGTTCTTCATTTCTCAATTCGACGTATTCAATCTCTTGTAGTGCCTCATGCAGTTCAACCTTTCTATTTTCGATTCCATGCTCACCCACGGGGGCCATCAACCAATTCGTCTCTACTACTTGAGTCTCCCCCTGAAGGGAATAATTAAGTACTAATGAAGGATAGAAAATCTCGAACTCAAGAAATGTAACATCCATGGCGATATAGGTTCGATTGGTAGTGGAGTCATAGCACCAGCAGCCTTTTTTATGTAAATCATATTCCAAAAATAAGCACCAAATGGCATATGGGTCCAATTGGGTACATTGATTCTTGTCGAGAGGGACAAAAGCAACACACCCCAAAAATTCTAAGAGGAAGCATCAATATTGAAGGAAGGGGTATATGAGTAGAGAAGATTTGTAAAAGGGTTTTAAAGTGTAAAATTTTAGATGACATACGGTTGATTAAGTACACGGCAGTAGCCACAGCATCCCCCTAATTGCAACTTAGCACCATTGCTTCAAGGAGTAGGGCATGGGATGTTTCCAAAATATGCCGATTTTTCATCTCGGTGACACCATTATATCATGGTATTTAAGAGTATGAGGTCTCATGAAGGAGGCCATGTTGTTGAAAATAGGTCTGAAATCTTTGGTTGATGAATTCGTCACCATTATCGGAACGAAGAATTTTGATCTTGGAAGAGAATTGAGTCTGAATCATGGCATGAAATGCTTGAAAAATGGTGAAAACTTCATCTTTGGTTTTTAGCTGATAGAGCCAAGTTATTTGAGTACAATCATCAACAAAAATTACAAACCAACAGTGACCAGAGGAAGTAGGTATCGAGGATGGTCCGCACACATCAAAGTGTGTTAATGCAAATGGAGTATTAATTTTATTCAAACTAACTGGATAAGAAACTCGTTGGCTTTTAGCCTTGATACATGTATTACATTTAAAGTCCACATTTTGCAAACGAAAAAATAAAGATGGGAGTAGATGCCAAAAATAGCCAAATGATGGGTTCCCCAAGTGCCTATGCCATAGCCAAATTTGCCGTTAATGGCTACTAATTTGATGGTGCGTGTGATTTGCTTTGCCTGACTTGAAGTCATCAAGGTGGTACAGTGTGCGCCCCCCCCCCCCCCCCCCCCCCCCCCCCCTTTCCCCCCTCTCTTAGTATCATGCCAATAATCTCCTTACTAAGAACATCCTGAAGAAGACAAAAAGTAGAATATATCAGTACAACACAATTAAGCTCTTCAGTAACTTGACTCACTGACGTCAACTTGTTGGAGAGAGATGAAACAAGAAGTGTGTGTGCTAAAGAGAGAAAGGGAGACAAGAGCACGGTTCCAACCCTTGTGACTGGGTAAGTGGCCCCATTGCCATTGGCAATGCAAGTCCTCCGTGGTTGAGTTGTGTTAGAAAAGTCATTTGGATCAAATGTCATATGATCCATCACTTCGGAGTTGATAATCCATGCACCATCATTCCAAGTGGTAGAGATGCAAAAAACTTGACCACAATTATCTTAATCCGGGGTTGAGGTAAAAGGTTCAGCTATGGGAATAAGAGATCGTTGAGATTTAGCTGTGGCCACAACTACTCGACCTAAGATGTCTTTAGTTGCAGAAGTATCTCGTTTTTTTCGGGCTTGTAATTCATGCTATCAGTTTGGATAGCCATGTAATTTGAAACAGGTTTCCGATTATGTTTTGTACTCCCACAGTGAGTACATTTATTCCCATCAAAATGACCTTTGAATAGTAAGGAAGACCCAAACTTTTGTGACTGGCCAAATTTCATGCCTTTGATGGCCATAATAGCACCACTAGCCACTGCTTCTGCTCCTGATATCATCACAGATTATCAGAGATCTTCCTTTTGAACGTGAGCATATGCTTGCTCAATTGAAGGGAAAGGTTTCAAGCAAAGAACATCGCTCCGAACATGATCCAATCGATCATCTAGTCCGTCAAGAAAAGTGTATACTCTCTCCTCCTATAAAATGAAGTTGTAGCTTTGTATGTCAATTACACAATTCATTGGATGCGGTCGACAAAAATCTATCTTTCACCATAAATCTTGAAGATCATTATAGTATTTTTCTATAGATCCACCTGCTTGTTTCATTCAAGATACATGACGTCTAAGCTCATATACCTGCGAGTAGTCAGTTTCATCAAAGTATATTGTGGCAACAAAATCCCATACCTGCTTAGTCGTTAGGTAGCAAATAAAGTTCACAGCCAAGGAATGGTCTATCGAGTTGATCAACCAACCGTTCACCATGGCATTCTCAATTCGCCACTCACAAAAGGAAGGGTTGGTTTCTAGTGGTTGGGGGTAGTCTCCATTAATGTATCCCAGTTTTGTCTTCTCCTCAGATGTACATCTCAACAACTTAGGACCATAATCCATAGTTAGAACCATCTAACTTAATGCTGATTGGAACTATCGAAAATCAGTGATGGGAGAGGAAGAGGTCTAGACCCTTAACCAAACCACCATCATTTTTTTATGTTAGATTATCAAGGGTATTTTCGGTGGAGTCAACCATGGAGGCCGAGCAAAATCTTGACCCCTGCCTGATCAAAAAACAAGCAACCTAAGATCATGCTCTAATACTATGTCAACCGTAAGCTTCTTTCTTATCAATTCCATAAAACTTAGTACGAGATATAGAGATACAAGAAAACTATTTTAGGAGGCTATTCTTCGTTTGTACAATATTTACAGCTACAATCATGCTTGACCCTTGAGTAAAGGGATTCCTAAATCTAAGATTTCCATAACTGGCTATTTGTAGGACTCACGCCAACACCACATACACACACAAACACAAAGGGTACAAGTACTCCTTTTAAGCCCCTAATGAAAATAAATCCCCCATTTGGATTTTTATAGATCCCTATGATTGATGGAACAGATTTATTCCAAGGTTGAAATTTTGAGGACAACAAGAGGGAGGGAAGAAAAAAAGCTATCACTTTTTTTGTCGCTTAAAAAAAAAATATATATATATATATATATATATATATAAGTTGTTATAATATTATTTGGTAAAGGGTAAAATAATACTCAGGGAGTTGTGCTTAAAATGTCCCTGCAATTTCAAAAACATAGAAAAAATTGTAATAAAGGGATCTATTTAACATTTTCCAAAGTGTAAAGATGAAATTGTATTTTAAAAAAACACTAATATTAAGGTATTACTAAATTTTCTTCACCAAATAATATGCCAATGTGTGATTGGGTTCACAATCAATGTATTTAGGTCATAGTTTCTTTTCAACCATTAATATTTTACCAATTATCTGATAAACAAACTTTGATAGTCCTAACACAACTTTAAACAAAAATGGAAAAATCATCTTGATATCGTTCCAAAAGTGCAGGGTGTTAAAAATTTATTTATAAAAAAGATAAAAGAAAAAAGTGCAGGTTCTTTTATGATATTATCAAAAACTATATATAAATTTAAAATTTTTAGCTGCCCATATTTTATCCATCATTGAATTAGACTATTTCAATAGTCATGATTATTTATCAAAGATATTAATTAAAAATCTTAGTATAAGGAACCTTTCCCTTCTATATGCTTGTTTTTCAATTTCAACATTTAATTGTTAATTCAATGAATAATATGACACCGATTTATAATAAACAAAATTAAAAAAATAATCAAACTTAAATTAAACATGTGGTAATATATATTTCAAATGTTTTGAGATGCCGAAATCACAATATATTTCAACTAGGAAAAAAAAAAAAAAGAAAGCGATGGTAGTAATTCTTTGATAAAAGTTATGGGCAATGCTATCCCATATTAATGATAAACTAATAAAGTCTAACTCAAGGCTGTTTTTTTTTTTTTTTTTTTTCTAATATATCTCTTTATTGATAAAAAAAAAATTAATAAAGCCTGAAATAATAATAAAAAGAAACCCATAAAATAATACCAACACATTCGGGGATCCAAGGAAGGTAAAACCATTGCAGTACGATGGGCTTTAACTGGTCAAAGAGAAGTTTGAATTGCATTTTTACAAGTCGCAGTTGCGGTAAAAAACACATTCGCCACGTTGAATAGGTAAAGGTTGAAAAAAGAAAAGCACATGAGCGACTTGGTAAAAAGCTTTGACGTACGTGGTTTGAGGCCAACGAAGCCAAACCTAAAGGCGCAGAAGGCGCTGAAACTTTTGAATTCCTCCACATGCAACCGCCAAATTTTGGATTCTGTTTTCATTTTATTTTATTATTTATTTATTTGATTGTTTTTAAAAAATTAAAAAAAAAAAAGAAAAAGAAAAAATATATTATTTTAATGAGGCTTTATTGGGTATCCTATTCCTATTCCTATGATTCTATCCTATCTGTTCCCGGGCGGTTGCTCAGTTTGGTGTGGTTTCCGATACAACGCGGGCAATACGTGTTTTGGTGTCGCTGCTTTAACTCTCACACGTGGCTTACTCATTATTTTTACTATTTTTATTATATTTATTTCACTTTTTCAACCTTCTTCTTCCAAATAAAAAAATTCAGTTTTTCAACCCAAAAGAAGGAAGGAAAAAAAAAAAAGAAAAGAAAAATCTTATAATCCAAGATATGCCCATTCTTTAGATTCATTATTACGGAACTGCCATTGCTCGGTCAGCCTGACGTCTCGCGGTCACGGATAACACAACATCCACCGTTTATTTTATTATCATTATTTTTTTGTTTCCCTTTGATTTTATTTTTTGTTTTTGGCAAAACATTAACTGTTTTATATAAAATATATGGCCACAAGTCGGCCAAATAAGGGATTTTCTTAATCTTATTATTGTTTTATGAATTGCCCACCTGGCTAAGTTGAGAAATTGTTATTTTGATTATGATGTAAAAGAAAAAAAGAATTACGCATATTAAAAGTTTAAAACACTCAAATCTCTCTTCTTTTTTTAATTTTGTTTTTTTTCTTTTGCATTTAAAAATTTATCAATAAATAATAACAGTTCAACTTTAAAACAAAAAATATATTAAAAATAAAATTTATAGAAGACAAAAATTAGTATGAACTTTTTTCAAATTTTAATTTTTATATTGGATAGAGATTGGCTCTATGCTTGGGAAATAGTGAACTTTAGACTTGGTTCTTAGAATACGGTTGAATTGGAATTGAGATTAAAATTGAGATTGTTATTGAATGAGATTAAAATTAATTCAGTCTTGCTTTCCGTATCAATCAAATAGAACCATTTTTTAAAATAATTATTATTAAAATGAATATAATTTTTTTAAAACAAAAAATAAATTTAAGTTATAATATAATTCATTGATTTTAGAGCTAAACAAAATAATTTAAATTAAATAAGTTCATATAAAAAAATAATCAAGATCTTTATTTAATTATTTTTTAAAAAAAGTTTACAGATTAAAAAAAAATTGGAAAAACATAAATAAGAAAGCAAAGATTAAAAGCAGTGCCCAAAAAAAAAAAAGAAAGAAAGAGAAAAGAAAGAAACAATAATAAAAAAAGGAAGATAATATCAGAAATAAGGAAGATAAAACAAATTAACAAAAAGGAATAAGATAAGAAAACTGAAGAGGAAAAGAAGAAAGAAAGGAAAAAATAAATGAAGTCAAAAAATTTGATATTGCTGACTTTAGAAACGAAGATTTAAAAAAAAAAAAAAAATCTGGAAACAAAAACAAAAGAAACAAAGATTTAAAAAAAGAAAAATCAAAAAGCAAATTCTTGTTTGGTGAGATAATTTTATCTCACCATTTTATATAGGTACTTTTATCCCATATGAGAGGGATTAACTTTTGAGCTTAGAATTTTCTTAATCTTCTTGATGGCTGATTCAAATATGGAATTGAGATTAAATAATCACAATATCAATTCTTATTCTACCCATCAAATAGTATCTTGAAAGATACTAAATGTGAAGTTATCATAGTTTTTATACATGCGCATATAATATACAGTTAGTCTTTTATTATGTTAATATGATAAATATTATATTAAATATATATTAATTACCCTTTTAAATTTAATTTTAATATGTAGGTCTAACCTAATAAAACTTATCCAAAGATATTAGGATCTATTTGATATAGCTGATTAAAATAAAGTTTTAATCTGTAGAGTTTTGTATAATAAATCTATTTTGAAAAATAGATATTATTAAAAAGTTATTAAGTGTTTGATTGTAAATAAAAAAACTATATTAAATGTTCAATAAGTTTTTATATAAGCTAAAATAGTTATATTAAATACTCATTAAGTTTCTATATAAGTTTTAAAAAAAAAATTTGAAAAAATATAAAATTTGAACTTCTTTAAAACAGTTTTTTAAAGTTGTTTTTTGATCAACAATTACTTGTTGATTTTTGTCAAATACTTTTATTTTTAAATAAAAAAGCTTTTGACCTTCAAATAAAGTTTTTGATCTAAAAAAAAATTTTGCCAAACAAGCACTTATTGTTTCTAATAAAAGATCTAACAAAAAATTAATAAAAATAAATAAATAGATGTGTGACTTTTTAATTATTAAAATGCATATGCACTTCACGTGAAAAGATTTTCATTAGTTGACCAAATGTATAATGTAATAATAAATTTGCAATTAAAATTAAAGGGTGTTGGTGGTAATTGAATACCATGGAGAGTAAAGTATAAAAATACTGAAATGACAAACAACATTGCCAAGAAACCGATATATAAACTAGCCTATCTTTGGATATATGTTTTTTTAAATATAAAAGTGTAAAGATTTGATCTTATAATTAATGTATAAAGAACATTGCTAAAAAATCGATATATAAACTAGCCTATCTTTGGATATATGTTTTTCTAAATATAAAAGTGTAAAGATTTGATCTTATAATTAATGTAAAAAGAAATTAGTAGTTTTTTTGATTGATTCCTCTTCACAAAAATATCTTGAACAACCTTAAAAATAATAATAATCAAAATAAATTACTTAATAACTCAAAAAAAAAAAATTAAAACACCCCAATTAAATTTACATTTCCTCAAAACTCAAACCCATAACCAAACCAGCAAAAATTATTAAAATAAAAAATGTTGATACAAAATAAAGAGCACCTATAGGCATAACTGCCGAATAGACAGACAACTTGGCTTCCTTAGTACTTGTTAAGAATATCATACTGGAATATCCACATGGCAATAATTCTATTATAATTTGTGTTTATTTAGTTTAAACTGCGCGTGATTAGAGCTCAAGGCAATAAGAATGATGGAATGAGAAGGTCGTGGTCGTAGGTAGCCAACTATTTAAAGTCGTTCATGAAAAACCAATTAAGGTGGAATTGACTCCTTCAAGGTCTTAGCACGAGACGCTACGACTGCAATATGGCCATCGGCCCATTGTTCCCGTCAAACTCTCATTTTCTTACTCCAAAATTTACACCATCCTCCTTGTTTTCATTATTTTATGGAAATACCTTTGTATTTTTTTATTTTTTATTTTAAAAATTATAAGAATATCTTTAATACTTTACTTTTGTTGAAAATCACCACCATCATGTTACATATATATAATTTTCACACTTAAATTGAGTGCATGAAAATATACATATTAATTTCGAGATCTATTTAAATGATTGTGCTTGCATAATAAATGATATTGCAACAATAATTAAATATAAAAGAGTATTTTGGTAGAATTTTGTTACTCTTCATCAATAATATCTAATATTGAAATGATAAATATTAATTAAATGTAATAAATTATGTTTTGTTTTTTATACTAAAAATTTAATATAAGAATTTTTAAATAGCCAAATAAATTGGCACATAATATGCGTACTCCACTATAATAGTTATTAATGACAAGTAGCGTTTTTTATTTTATAAGATATTTTTATCAAAGTAATAAATTGTGTCACTATAATTTTCCATAAATCTATTTACAACAATTTCCCCCACTCCATCCAAATTAACTTGTATGGGATAGAAATCTTATGTTCCAATTTTGGCGCCCTATTTCTATCCTACCAATTATATATCCCACACCATCTTAAAAAATCGTTATTTTTTTATTTAATTTATTTATTTGGTTAATATTTTTAAATGAGATGATATTATATCAAAAAAATATTGGTAGGAAAATAACATGAGATAGAACACTCCAATCTATTATATTAATTAAATTTATTTATCAATCTATTTATCAACTGGTTAAGTGAGATGGAAAAACTTAGTAAGCCACTTACAGTTATATCTAAAAGGTCGTGGGCTTGAGATACATAATAAGAAGCAAAATTATTCTAAATGTGTGAAGGGTATTACTATAAATGACCAAAAAAAAAATCTATTTATCAACCCATATGACAAATGATATTGCATTATTTTATTAATTGAGAAATTAATATAAACTTAGTATAGATAAATAAACCTATTAAAAAGAGCAATGAAATTAAATATTAAATAGCTATAATAATAAGGGTAACAACTTAGCTAAATTATGTGGCAAAATGAAATGAGATAATTTTATTGGCTTGTATTAAGTTTTATTTATTATTCAAAAGTTCATTTATTCATATTTAATTTATATTATTTTATAAATTGATTCAATAATGTAATGAATTAAGATCTTGGCTTGTTTGTTTTTATTTTCATTTTTATCTATGTTTAACTTTCAATTTCAACAATGAAAATTGATAATCTAATTTATAATATCAAAACACTTTTATCAATAAAAAAATTTAAAAGATAAATAAATTCAAGTTAAACAAGTTTTGAAATATATATATATATATATATGTTTAAAAAAAAAACACACACACACACAACAAGCATATAAGAAAAATAAAATTGAGAATTTAGATTCTAAAATAATAGAAAAATACTATTTGACACAATTGATGATGAAATACTAATATCAGCTACATACCATGTAATAGCTCAGACCATCCACATGCGATATTGTCTGCTTTGGGCCTCCAGAATCCTTTTACAATCCAGTTCTCAAGGTTTAAAAGGTCTCGCAAGGGAAATGTATCCACACCCACTTATAAGGAGTGTTTCGTTCTCCTTTCCAACCGCTGTGGGACTTCACAATTCTCCTCCCTTAGGGCCTAGCGTTCTCGCTGGCACATCGATCTGGGTACTGTCTTTGATACCATCTGTAACAGTCCAGACCACCCGCATGCGATATTGTCCTTTTTGGCCCTGCGGAATCCTTTTATAACTCAGCCCTTAAGGTTTGAAAAAACCTCGCAAGGGAAAGGTATCCACACCTACTTATAAAGAGTGTTTCATTTCCTTTTCCAACCGATGTGGGACTTCACATACCATATGACAATTTAATTGGTAACCATTAAAAGGGTTCACTTCTCCATATTAGATTTTCAGTATTATAAAAAAAATAATAAAAAAAGGAAAAACAACAACTAAAACAAAATGCCTCTGACTAATAGCTATCACTTAATGGTGGGTTTCATTTGTGATGATAATTAGCAATGGTAAATAACAAATCTCAAAATAATAAGACAACATTATTTTGCTATATCATTTGACAAGAAACTTGCTGTTACTGAATGAAATAATGTCACTTCATTTTGCTACCCTCAAAAGAAGATTTATATGAGATTCCCCATTAATTGTCGATACCTAAAACTATGATAAAACCTATAGCATTAACTAATACAAGTGATTACCAACTTTTTATATTCAAAGACGCTTGCCATTTCACTTGAAGGGTATGATTGCAAGAGCGAAACTCAAAGGAATTGATGTGTGCCTGCACAACCAGTGGAGCATGTGGTGTACTTCAATACAATGCACAAAACCTTACCAACCTTTGACATATGAACAAAAAAAAAAAAAAAAAATCTATACTTAATTAGATGTACCAACATTTATATATGTGTGTTGTCAGCTTGTGTTGTGAGATGTTTGGTCAAGTCCTATAACAAGCAAAGACCCACGGTGTTTCTTAAACATGCACTGAAGGAGAAAGTTTTTGCAACTGACAATCGAGGTAAGCCTAAGAGTCGAGTGACATGTCAGCGCTACTAATTGAGTGCTAGCATATACTTATACTATCAATAAGAAGGTATCCAACGCCTTTTAAAGACTTTCTAGTGTACATTTTTTTTTTTTGTTTATTTCTCTCGAATTATCCCTAATTTGTGACTCTACTTTCTCTCCGTTTTTTTTATGTCCTTTATAATGTATTCAACAATTTAGAATATAATGGATTTTAAAAAGTTCTTTTTTTTTTATGGACTTTTATATTCTTTTAGAATATAATGGATTTTAAAAGAGTTTAAAAAAGTTCTTTTTTGTTTCTTTTTTTTTTTGGGACTTTCATAATCTTTTTTCCATTAAACAATGAAAATATAATTTTTTTGAAAATATGAAAATATAAGGTTTTATGTTTACCTGATGTTCCTCTCTACAAAAAAAGGAACTACATCTAATATGCTTTAGATTTGCATGGAATGCCAAATTGTATCTATTATTATCATTTTTTTAATATTAAGTATTTAGAAGTTCAAAAACATAGTGATTTTGTTATCATGGTCTTCCCTTTGTCATTTCTAATTAGAGTGCTAATCTTGTTTGTGAAATGTCAAATTAATGACTGTTCACTATGATGAGATTTTTAAAGAAAATAATTTGGCCCCAGTAGCCAATTTGCCATCAATAGAAAGTGGGGTTTCTTCTTCTTCTTCTTCTTATTTTTTTAAAAACTTGTATTTTAATGGTTTGTAATATTTGAAAGTATACTTGGCAAACAATTATGAATAAGAGCATGCATACTGAAGCAGAATATATCACACATTTGAAGAAAAAAAACAAACGAGAGAAAAAATTAAAGAAATAATAATTAATCTTTGTCTTTTTTTGACTAATTTTATTTGTTACAATCATTACAAAAATAACTTTATTAAAATGTGATAATTTTGTTAGTAAAATGGCAGATTAATAATATTCATTCAGGTGAGATTTTCTAAAAAATATAATTTTGCCCCGCTCTCCCACTAAGAGAATAAGATGCTAACAAAATAATATGGAAGTGTAGCATCCTATCTTGGTAGAAGAGATATATTTATAATAGCCTTTGCAATCCAATCAGCTGCTTGATTCATGTTTTTAGAATTAAAACTTTATAATAGCTTTTGCAATCCAATCAGCTGCTTGATTTATGTTTTTAGAAATAAAACTAACTTTCCATAAGACAAACTAATAAAGATTTTCCCATAAATCATCTACATAAGTAGCAAAGGTCCAAGATGATTGTGAGAGTCCGAACAAATAGTGATAATTAGCTCCTTCAAGTCATCCTCCAAGACAATATGAGTCTACCCAAGCTCAAAGGGCCAAACACAAGTAAATAAAAGAGTCAAACGCTCAGCTTGAACATTTAAAGAACATGGGATAATTCTTTGCATGCAATGTAGCATATTGCCATTAGAATTCCTCGCAACACTACCAAAGCCTTGCATGACTACCATTGTTGACAAAAGAACCATCAAAATTAATCTTGATGAAACCTTGTCTCGGTGGCACCGATTCTTCAGAACATTGAACTAGATACTGTAGTAGAACCCACTGTGCAAACCACCAACTATATCATTCCTCTGATATTGAAATTCTAGAAATTACCTAGAAGCAGATTGAATTATAGCTAAAGGATGTGAGGCAATGCCATCATGAACAAACTTGTTTATCCTTTTCGAAATCTCCCAATACAAATAAAAAACCAAAGACTAAATATTACCATCAATAGATGCAGTACAAATACGAGTTAGCAACTTATCAAAATAATCCATTGGTGCTTGTAGGAAGGAAGTAGAAAACCTTCAGGTCAAACTATACCCAAACAACATACCCTTCATCTAATCACAAGCCCATAACAAATGAGTTATACTTTCTGAAGATGCATCAATATAAATATACCTAGCCCATACGTTTATCTTAACCAGAAAAATATTAGAAACCACTTTTCACATAAAAGATCAAATCTTTATGTGAGCTTTTATCTTGCATAAATGCTTCCATTTAACATTGTGTGGTGGCAATTGTAATAACCCTCTAAGAACATCATTGTTAGAGATCTCCATTAATCTAAAATGATAAAACTTAACAGTAAACTTCCCATATTTACTCCAAGGCCAATTATATTGGTCAAGGCAAGACCAGAATAATTAGAATTTGTAGGATTTTACCAATTACATTAAAGGGGAATAAAACCTAAGAATTCCAACAATGATTTACAATCAATCAAATCACTCACCATCTGCCACCAAGGATCATAATACTCTTCTAAAGAAGCATCCCCAAAAATCTAGTGATCATGCCATACAAAAGTTTGCTTTCTCGAACCTACCCCGCCATGGAAATGCTGAGTGATAACCCATTTACCTTTAATAAGCTTTTCCACTAAAATGAGCTTTGAGCTGATAACTCCACATCCAACAAATTTGAAGAAAGAAAATAAATTTCTTTAAGAATCTGCACCTATAAAGCTGTAGGTTACGTTCCAAATGCCATGCTTTTTTAGCAAGTGTTGCCAAGTTAAAAACTTCAAATTATGAAAACCTATGCCACCAATACTCTTTTGATAGTACAATTAACCATTTCGAAGCCACACTATTCCATGCTTTCCTTCTCCATATTACATTAAAACTTATTGATGCAAGAAGAAACCTCCTTACATAAACCAATCGACAATTTGATGGAAGACATTATACAAGTTGGAATAGCTTGAGCCATCGACTTTATCATTATTTCCTTTCCGAAAAAAGTTATAAAGCAATTTTGCCATCTACCCACTTTAATTTTTACATGATCAAGAATACTTTTCAGAAATGAGCCCCAATTAGTTGGTTAACCCAAATAGGTACCACAAAAATGCAGAATTGGACAATGCATCAAAACATTTAGGATTTCCCTTCTATCTTGAGATGTGTTAGTGTTGAACACCAAACTCAACTTCTAAAAGTTAACCTATTAATCTGAAACCTGATGATAAAAAGAAATATAATCCAACTGACAAGCCATTCCTCTTATGTAGCTCATGAAAATAATAGGCTATTGCCAATAAATAATAAATGAGACAAGTACAGGACGATGATGAGCAAGTTTGATCCTACATAATCTACCATTAGCAATCTGCTTCAAAATCATCTTTGAAAAGAGGTTTTCTCAACAAAAATAAATAAGGTGTTAAAAGATCAGCTTGTCGAAGATCTCGAGCAGGCTGAAAAAAAAAATTATGGTTTGCCATTCACAAGGACACTGTATTTCATTGTTGAGACACACTATATAATCATACACATCAATGATGCCTCAAATCCTTTATGTAAATGAATAACTTTCAAAAATCCTATTTCACATGGTTACATGTTTTACTCATATTTATTTTTAGAGTTAATTCCCACCTTTTACCTATATGCTTTTTTTTTTTTTAAATATCAAAAAGACTACATAGCAATTGCAATATTATCCTAGATCCGCCACCCGCAAACAAACACATTTTGATTCTTGGTAACTAACTCATGAAGAGACAACTAACAAAATTTTGAAAAGATTTTATAGAGAAAATTACATAAACTTATTAGGCGATATTGATTGACTTTTTCTGGATGTGCAACTTTGGGAATCAGAGTAAGATGAGTTTTATTAAGTCAAGAACTTAAAATACCATTTTGTAAAAACTCATGTACTACATGAAATAAGTCTTCCTCCACTCTGCTCCAGTTTGACTAGTAAAAAATTCCATGGGACCCATCTAGGCCAGGTGTTTTAGTTGCCCCCATTGAGAAAACAACCAATTTAACTTTTTCTTAAGAAATCAGTTTCAACAAGCAATGATTAATATCCTCATCTACAATGTAATCAATATCTAAAAGAGCCAATGAAAAGTCTTGTGCACTAATTGACATAAGCAATCACTCAAAGTGTTGCGTAATTTAGATTTTGATGTCCTGATCTTTCAAAATCCACTCCTCATTAGCACTCCTCAGAGTGGACACTCGGTTTATAACTTTATGATAAGTAGTAGAAGAGTGAAAACAATTTAAATTTTTATCACCCTGTTTCAATCGTTGTACTAAAGATTTTTGTCCTTAATAGACTTCTTGCTTAAATATAACATCTAAATCATGGGTTAAAACATGATATCAATCAATATCACTCTGTGATTGAGTGTTATGATATCTTTACACTCTATTTATCCATTGTACTCTGTGGGTTACCATGTAAATCTCGACTTTAGGTCTTCAGATCATGATTCAGATGTTGTAACTTTGCGTGTAAGAATCAACATCCATTGCAAAATGACAATGTTGTCATGAAGAAGAAATAACATGCTGGAAAGATTGTTGATGCATCTACTTTACTTCAAATCAGAATAGAAATTTAAGCTTTGCTTCAATTTGTCTTGTATCTTCAACATCAAACTTATCCGTCCATAGTATACAATAAAAATGATCCGCCAACGGTACAACAAATTGGTATATTGGAGGTGCATTTGGCACGGAACTCGATAGCATAAATATCTCGAAAGATGCATAATAAGATGAATAATATTTCTACCATAAAAAGACTTACTTAACTGAACATTTGACTTAGATTTTTCCCCTAAACCAACCCTCAACATGCTCAAACTAGGGCCAAGATGCCCAAGGCACAAACTACCAAACTGCATAGGGATATGAGAACCATTGGAACCACCAGAATAAGCATTCGAAGAAGAAACACCATATGGTACCAGAGCCAAATCATGGCCATCATCAACCTCCATTGCATCATCCATCCCTAATAGCCAGTTTGAAACCTCATGAGGACATTGGATTGGCAATTCTGCATAAAGCCATTGTTCGAAAATGGATTGCTTAAAAATCAAATGAGTACCAAAAGTAAAAGGAAAAGGACAATCCTTCGTATCATGACCTATATGACCACAAGGAGTATAACAAGATGGTAAACATTCACATTTAAAAGAAATCCAGAGCAAAGAGCGCCTTTTGCTGCACCCATAAAGTCGGGGTTAATGGATCCTAGATATCAAAACAAATCAGAACACGAGCAGCCTTAAAATTGAAACCAGACGTTCCCTTCAAATCAACATCAACAACCACATCAAAGTTTTCCCTCGTTTCATAAGACAAAATGGAGAGTGCTACTTCAATGGCAACCCTAGAAATAGGACCCAAAGAAAGAGATCATGAAACATCATTTCTTGAGGTGAAAGTTCAGGGTTCCAATGCTTGGAAAGCAAAACATGTCCATTAAAACACCACGAGTCATGATCTTCAACTTTTTGCAAATCAACTTCATAGGCAAATGTGAAACAGACAATACCATTCTCCATTCCCTTAAAATCCATATCGTTTAACAAATTTAAACTCTTTTTAAAAATCGATAACATGGCATTAAGATTCACTAATTTATCAATAAATAGACAACCATAATGACTGTATCGATGAGTAGAATGGACCACAATGCCATTATCATCAATAGCAACTAAAAACTCAGTTTGACGAAACTCCCACAACATGTCATACATGTTGAGGAATGGTAGGCAAAATCAGAAAGCATAAAGGAAACAAACTAAAAGATTGATTTAGATTCGCAAAGAAATAATGAAGACAAAAGGTCAAAATTTCAAAGATGGAACCAAGAGAAAAGTGGTCATTCTCTAAAAGGAAAGTAACTATAGCAAAATATTTTTTCTTATAACCGTAGTAAATTCAAAGAATGAGTAAAAGAATATGCATATAGAAGTAGAATATATCACATATAAAGAAATGGACGAGAGAGAAATTTTTTTTTTAAAATACTGATTTATCTTTGTCCTTTTTTAATTAATTTTCAATACCCGTGAAATCATAATTAGACATGTTTTTTCCTCTCTTTGAAAGCTACTAATTTAGTTAAGTTGTTTACTTGCAAAACTCATAAGAAAAGGAAAAAGCAAAAAGAAAAAGAATTTTGACTAATTAAAAAACACATAGAAACCATTTAAAAACTGATAATTTACCGTATAGTATTTTACAAATAAGAGTTTTTCTTACTAGCCATTTATAGTAAATAAAGAAATTACTTTTTTTTTTATAAAAAAATTATTTTGAATCATTAAAACTAATAGTATACTTAGAAAAAAAAAAGAGTTGTGTGGTATTTGGATTACTATTAATTAAACCAAAATTATAATTATCCCAAAAAAATCAAAACTAAAATTATAAAGTTTTGAGTAAATATCACTATAGCACCTCTGCATTTTTATTATGCAAAATATTCCTACAACCTCCTCATATCTCGCTTTTGTTACAATATAGTACCATTTTTAAAAAATTGTTACTGATACAGTTAGAATTGGACTCATTACCCTTCATTTGAACCCTTTTTTTTTTTTTTTAATTTCTAAAAACTTAAAAAAAACAAAAGAGAGCACATGCGCATACATATATACATACTTCTCCTAAAATTGCTAAAATTTTAAAATATTGATGTAAAATCTCCTTCCTTATTTATAAAAAAAAAAATAATAAATTATATATAATAATCATGATGGTCTTAAATATCATTTAAAAAATTAACCTTATCCACATAGAATACATTTAAAATTATTATTATTTTTTAAAAAAATCGATTATAAATTTGAACATGTTATTTTTATTTTTGAAATGAATAAAAAAATTTATTAATTTAAAAATAAATTTTAATTTTATTATTAAAAGTTTAGAAAAAATAATATAAATTAAAAATAAAATATGAAAAGATTATAATAATACTTTTTAGGGATATTGGTAGTTAAGCATTTCAAACTTTATCGAGATTGATACATTATACTATAAATTTTTTTTCATAGTATTCTGCACCTTAAATTTGCTTTTTGCTTATACCGTTGGTTTTTCTGTTAAAAATACATAACAGAATGATCATGTGTTATGCACGTACTTATCTAATAAGGTTAAATCGAATAATTTCATAGGTCTTATCATGTGCTTCTAGCGTGTGTGATCAATGATTGGAAAATTGGTCTCTTCAAATTGTGACTTTGAGCATAATTTTTTTTTTTTTTTGAGATTGATTTTAAGGATTCACAAATTGACTTGATCTGATCAAAAAACCCCTTTCCAACTCTCAAATCCCATTTTTCTGTCGCCATCATCACCAGTTGGTAACCAATTCCGATCAAAAAAAGAAAAAAAAATAAAATCCAAATGGTTAAATTCCACGAGCACATAATCTCAAAGTTTCTCGAAGAGCCTCCAAATGGAAATGTCTAGTGATTCTCTCTTTCGGTCTCTCTCTCTCTCTCTCCAAGCTCATCTACTCTCTCCTCCTCCTCCATTCTCCTTTCCAAGGTACCCTCCTCCTTCTTCCTCATCCCTAAAATCTCAAATCCTACATTACCACCACCACAGCGAAGAAATCACTGCTGAACTTCCATCCTACCATTGTTTCTCCCTCTACACCTTCGATTTCTCCTTCTTCATCACCGTACAAATCCTAATTGTCGATCTCCTCACCTCCAAAATATTCACTTCATCAATTGACGATATTATCCTCTTCATTGCTCATTCTCTATCCAAAACCTTCATTGAAGCTTTTACTGTCAGGATTTTTCGATCTTTGAATTGGAATGCCTATGTTTGCTATTCTTCCACGAAGCCGCATGCTATGATTTCTGGATATTTGACGACTAAAAGGATTATGAAGTGTTTGTATGTAAAAATATTGCATCTTTGGCCGAGATTTCAATTTATGTATCGTAGGAATCGGAGAATGACCTTTACTTTTAAATTTAGAACAGTAAAATTATCTGATTTAATCTTACTTGGTAAACACATATGAGTATTTCATTGTGTATTATTAATAGAAAAACTATTAGCATGAGAAAAGAAATTTGAAATGCAAAACATAAAAAAAAAATATTTATAATATAATTTATTAACTTCATAAAATTTAAAAAGTTTAGCTGTCATAATCCCTACCTTTTACTATGGAAGTGCAATATTAAAAAAAAAGAAAAATACTAAAATAAGAGAACTATACTAATATTTACCTTAACAATTTCCTATCTATTTTATATAAATTTTATTTACTTTTTATTGCCCGAAGGACGAGGCCGTTGATATCGTTGATCTTTTTCATCATGGCATGATACTGTCAACATCATTTTCCTATCCACCCATACCTTTTCGAATAATTACAAGTCGTACCAGGACCTCGATTACCGTGTACCAAAAGCATGGGCCCACATTCCCTTCGCTACAATATAAATTTACCCTCTTCCCCTTAGGGCTCCAAAGCACACAAACGCCACGGACCTTCCCCAACAACATTCGAAATTTCCGATCCTAGTGAAGGCCAAATCCGTAATTCCACCATTTTGTTCGTACTTTCGGGGGGAGAGAGAGAGAGCGAGTTTTGTAGTTTTTTGCAGAGCGAGAAAGTGTCTTTTTGAGAAAGACTCGTGGAGGGTCGCTCTGAACGATGCGTGGAAGACAGGTGACAGGGAAGTGCCTGAGATCGTGCTCTTCAAAAATGGCGGATCGTAACTTTTCGCAATCTATACAAATTTTTCTTCTCTGAAACCATTTTTTTGTTTTTTGCCAATCTCTTTCTTTATTGTGCTTCTTCAACAATTCCTTTTCGGAGGAATTTCGCTTTTCTCAGGTCCGTTATTTTCCTCATGCCATTTTCTATACGGTCGCTCGCTCGCATTGTTCTTTAACCTACATTGTCCTCCAATTCCGTACTTCTAGTTTTCGATTCTCCTTTTTTGAGATTTTTTTTCTCATTTTTCCTTTTTTTTTTCTTCTATGAAACTTCAATTCGGTAGTATTGCATCTTTTCTTTTGAATTTGTGTTTGATAATTTCGCAGAGTTTTTTTTTTTTGGGTGTTATTTTTCATGAATTTAATTTCATCTCGGTTTGATTTTTGTTGTGTTGCAGAGATGGCTGAGGTGGCGAAAGTGCTGTATATAGTGGTGGTGGACGATGAGGATAAGAGAGAGACAGGGAAAGAATCGTTTCGGTATACACGCCCTGTTTTGCAGAGCACTCTTCAGCTTATGGGCTGCAAAGCACGACATGCCTTTAAGGTATAAATTTGTATTCGTATTTTCTCTAATCGATTTTCCTTCGTTGCCAAGAAATTGATCCACAAGACACTTTTTTTTCCCCCTCCCTTTCCGTTTTTGTTTGTGTTTATGTTTTTGTTTTGGTATTTGTCAGTTTAGAATGAATTCAGCTTAATTTTCTTGTTGATTTGTGATTCGATCTTCCGTTTGGGACTTTACAGCTCAAATTAAGTTTTTCCCTCCCTTTCCGTTTTTGTTTGTGTTTATGTTTGTTTTGGTATTTGTCAATTTAGAATGAATTCAGCTTAATTTTCTTGTTGATTTGTGATTTGATCTTCTATTTGGGACTTTACAGTTCAAATTAAGGATGGTCCGGTTGTTTTTATTCTTGATTTTTTTTTTTTTTTTTTAGTTTTCAAGATCCCCACTTGGCACCGCAAGGTTTTTTTCTTTTCAGTGGTGGATCTGAATTTTGCGTGTAACGCGTTCTGGAAATGTTTTCACTTCTCAAAAGTCATCATGGTTACGCAGTCTTGTAGAATATTTTGCTTAAATAAGTCTTTTTTAAGTCTGGGTCAATCATAGAGTAGAATGTCGTTGTCATGAAACTGGTCTATGGTTCTTTATGTGTGTTAATCGGCGAAGTCGTCTATGGGATATGGTTGTCTTGTTGTTCTGTTATGCTTGTGCGGCTATTGGTTCTTATGGTACACGACTTATCTAGTTGACTTACTGCATATCATCACTTCTTAAACTTTCTTCCATTTAATTTTGTTTCTTTGGTTGCTTAATCCAGATAATGAACCCTCCATATACGGAATTGTTTTTCTTTGCTAGAATTTTGATTAAAGTAAATGTAGTTGGAATGTGTCCCCTGATCTATATTAAACATACTGAACTTTATATGCTTTGTACTTAATAGTCATGTGGTAAGCAGGGCTACCTAGTGGTGCTTACCCACTTTTCCAGAACATCGGAAATCCTCTCAAAAAGTGCTGAAAGTTTTATTATAGATCAGATTCCTTTATGTTATTGGACATGTGTAACGCAATTTTTTTAGTTTTCTCCAATGACCACCTATTTAGGTGCATGTTTATTGGATAATTGGACGATTGGACATTGAAGTTCAGAGGTTTAATGTTGTTAATGATTCATTCTGCAACTAGATCTTAAGAGGTTGATGTGAGTAATTACGACTATGATGTTCCCTCTGATCATGAGAGGAATTATTACTTTGCAAGTGACACCTTAACAGTCCACAATCACTAGTATGTGGGTTTGATTCCTTTATAAGATACTTTTGCAATATACACATATATTTATTAGAATGGTTTTATTGACCATGCTAACCTTTATGCCTTTTACTGTTTCCTCAACTTAAATGTCTTAGTTCCCTTTATTTTGCTTTAAATCCTTAGAACAAGCGGCACTTATACAGTATGTTTTCTGTCATCAGATTAGCCAAAGGGTTTTTGAAATGATCAAAAGCAAAAGTTCAATTGATGCTTTGCTTCCTGAAAGGGTAGAGAAGTCACCTGTGGATCCTTCAATTCAGCAGCTAGAGAAGGAAGACACTTGTGTTAGAGGTGATTTCTCTCGTAAGGCAGAATTTGGCAAACAGTTGGATTCAGGGAAGGATGATAAGAGTACCAGTGTACCATTTGAATTATATAAAAGGCGCACGACTGTAGTTATTCGGAGAGAAACCTTCTTAGACATTGTTTGTGATGCTTTGGCTGAGTATAAGTATGTTGGTCCCAACCAAAGGGCTGACTTAGTACTGGCATGCAGGTATAGAGGCACCTTATGGTTCTTTGTTGAGTATTATCATACAGATGATCTTGAACTTTTTATCTTTTCAAATTTCTTTTGAAGTGTTTCCTTTCACTTACATTTTTTTGGTTATAGTTGCCAATAGCTGGGTTAATTGGTATTCAAAAGTTTTTCCCCATTTTTCTGTTTTTATATTTTCAGATGCTTCTATTGAGATTTATGCATTTGGAGGAAAAATGAAAGTGCATTTTCATTCATGTGCTAACCATGTGAAATGTGACATACAAGTGTATGCATGATGAGAAGCTTTTTGGAACTTGCTAGGCATTATTATATCTCCAGTATTGTTTGGTTTCCATCTTAGACTATCTCTATAGAACCCAATGGCAAATTCTGAATTTTTTTGTGTGGCCTTTTCTTATGGCGTGTAAAAATTTAGTCAGTGTTTAATTTTTGTGTATGTTTTCCCTTAAAATGGCAAGCATGCCTTAAAAAGATTACTGATTATGGAGTCTCTGTCATGACTCTCTTTGGAAATAAAAATGACTCTCCTAGTATAGTGCCCAAGAAGCTTAATTGTGAAGGGAATAAGTCAATACTTGTGTGATTATTCTCATGCAAAAGCTCCCATATGCACACTGACTAAGAGTGGCTCCCATATGCACTCTGATAAAGAGTAGCTCACATATGCACTGCCCCTTGTTTTTCTTTTTCTTCAGTGTACATTGTGTGCGACTTATACCATTCTGTGATAATATTTTCTCATTGCAGAATTCGAGAAAGGAAGGAATCTGTAACTGTACTGTTGTGTGGCACTAGTGGATGTGGAAAATCTACTTTGTCTGCATTACTGGTATTTGGGTTATCTAATTCTCATCTTTGCATCTAAGTTCCCATGTTTTCATTGTTACTGTTGTTGTTGTGTTCTTTTTTTTTTTTTGACTTCTTAGGCGGGAATTTAACTTCACTTTAAGTTTGTTGTTAATCACCTTGAAACTCAAATTATAAAGGTTGACCTGCTGTGCCTCCATTTTTCATTATTTAGGACTCTCAACCATCCGTATTGTCTTTCAGGGTGGCAGGTTGGGTGTCACAACAGTGATATCAACTGACTCTATTCGGCACATGATGAGAAGTTTTGTAGACGAGAAGCAAAACCCTCTCCTATGGGCTTCAACCTATCATGCAGGGGAGTGCCTAGATCCTGTGGCTGTTGCTGAAGCAAAGGCCAAAAGGAAAGCCAAAAAGTTGGCAGGCATTGCACACTCACTTTCCAAAGAGGACGTTTCTGAGAGTGCAACCACTGGGAGATCTGATACCCGAATATCAGAGGTTGGTAATGGAACTAGTGAATTGATTAGTCCTAAGCAGATGGCAATAGAAGGTTTCAAGGCCCAAAGTGAGATGGTAATTGACAGTCTTGATCGGCTAATCACTGCATGGGAGGAGAGGAAAGAATCTGTAATCGTTGAGGGTGTGCACTTGAGCCTTAATTTTGTGGTACGCAAATACTTTCATCTCTTTCCCTCCCTTGGTTGTTCTCTTCTGTATTATTTTTTATTTTGGTTTTACACACTCTCTCTAATACACACAGACAATAATAAAACAATTTTGCAATCTTGATCTTTAGATGGGGCTTATGAAGAAACACCCTTCTATCATTCCATTCATGATATACATCACAAATGAGGACAAACACTTGGAACGATTTGCAGTTCGTGCAAAGTATATGACTTTGGACCCAGCAAAAAACAAATATGTGAAGTACATCCGAAACATCAGAACAATTCAAGATTATCTCTGCAAGCGGGCTGACAAGCATCTTGTCCCCAAAATAAATAATACCAATGTTGATAGGAGTGTGGCAGCCATTCATGCAACAGTCTTCAGCTGCCTTCGTAGGCGTGAGGCCGGGGAACAACTTTATGATCCCACTAGAAACACAGTTACTGTGGTAGATGAGGAATATCGAAACCAATCTGCTGCTAACTCTTTAAGTTCTAAGGGGATGTTTCAACTGATTCAGAGGAAAGGTTCATCTAGGCAGCTTATGGCTCTTGTAAATACTGATGGATCTGTAGCAAAGGCTTGGCCTTTTGACTCAGTTGATAGTAACGGGAAGCCTTTATTGGAAAATGGAACTGAGAATGAAATAGGGATTCCCATTTATGGATCATCCCAGATTGGTAAGGCAGAAACAGTTAATCTTCAGTTTGGCCTCTATGGGATCAGTGCTTGGCCCAGTGGTGGTGGCACCAGTCGTGCTGGAAGTGTCGATGAGTCAAGGGCCGATGGGACTGAAACTGGTAGTAGGTATTTTTCTTCTTGCTGCAGTTCACCAAGGATGTCCGATGGACCTTCCAAAGAGGTAATACTTATACACTCGTATATTTCACTTGTTTAGTAATTGGTTGAGAATTTTACGTAAATAATTTAATTGGACAAGAGTGATTGAGGAGGATTTTCATTCGGGAACTTGTTTGGCGTGTCTTTTTTTTGTTTGGATTTTTGACTCTTTCTTTTACTTCAGCTCAAGGAGGAAAATTCAGTGCATGGCAGTGATGAAGAGGCTGATGACCCGCCAGAGGCTGGCAGCGATGAAGATTTTAGTGATGATGGTGACAAACATGTCCATGAAGAGGTATGCATTGTTGCTCTTGTTTATTTGAAATTGGCCATAAGTTGATGTTTGGAATAATTATGTTAGTATTAAATTAAAGTATAGATTAAAATAAACTTGTTGAATCTGTAAGAAAACTAGAAAAAAAAAAAAAAAATTTCAGAACCTGTATGTATGAAATTGAGTGATTGCTTCGAGGCTTGTGTGATACTACATTCTCTTTAAGACGAATTTCTCCCCACTAGTGCAGATAGTTATGTGACATGCATCTCCTAGGATACAACAGATTAACTTAGATTTCGGATACGGCACCATCAAAATCCTTCACTGCAAACTTAATGTACCTAAGCTTCACCATACTATGCACACAATGTAATTAACACTAAAGCTCCCCAAAATTCTTCTCTAAATATCAAATAAGAGCTTCAAAAGGCTATATATATATATATATATAAACTTCAAAAATGGTAGGAATATTAAAGGTTTCCATTAAAACCCATTTACTCCCCATCAATACAAAACCCATTAAAACCCATTTATTCCACATCAAATCATTCAAACCTTAAAAAAAATGTGTTAGAAGCATTACAGAATCTGCACTATTAGGACTCTAGTTAAGTTACAGATATTGCATTTACATATATTTGCTTCATCTTTTCTTGTCTACAGATAGGCTCGGTTGACGAGGAGTCTACAAAATCAGATGAAGAATATGACGACCTGGCAATGCAGGATGTGCAAGAGAATGGATACTGGTCAGATGATGATGAAGCCAAAGATAAGATTTTGCCTATTTCCGAGGACCAATTACCCCGTAAACTAGGGGATAAGTACCACCGGAATCTGAATCACTTCCATAGAACTAGAAGCGAGCCTTTGTCGGAGCCATTATGCTCTTACTCTTCTCTGCTTATGGAGAAGAATGAAACGAGAATGATGTCTCCTGCCAGTGTCAAAATGAGAAAACGCTCCCTCAGCATTCCAGCTTTGGGAAAGCATGGATCGGCAGTCAATGGCCCAATACTTTCCGGAGCTCCACAGGGCTAGGGCTATGGCTAACAGTTTTGTTGTAGTTTTAGGTTTTTCGTCTTTTTCTTTATATTTAAAATTTTTTTGTTAACTTTTTCAGTAATTTAGTATAGTTTTAGCCCATGTAGTTTACGTCTCTCCCTCACGTTGTATAGAATGTGGTTTGCACGTTTTCAGTGTATGGAATGGCTTATAAAATGCATTTCTTGTCTTTGTGGATTTCTTTATTTTTCGTTTTTGTTGATGACGTCATCACAATTATGAGTGTATATTGCTTAAGAATGATAATATAAATTATTAATTGTTAAGTATAGTGATACATAGAATTTGAACTGATTAAGGTCCTAATGTCTTATGGCTTGGTCAGTGTTTTATGCCCTATAGTGCTTACAGAAGAAACATTCTGAAATATCAACAAAGGCAACTAACATTTCTCCTATTTCGGACCCAAAAAAAGAAAAAAAAGAAAAAAGAAAAAAAGAAAAACTGGTGAAACGGAAAAAAAAAAAAAAAAAGGAATCGGAAAATTAAGAGGTACCTTGTGAAACGTAGTCGAAGAGCATTTATGGTAGAGAGAAGATTTGCTCATCGTGTCTGCAAAATCCTCCGAGATTCAACATTTCTATTTTCTTTTTTTAGCAAAAAACAAACAAAAAGGAAAAAAAAAAAAAAAAAGCATTTCTATTTTCTTTGTGGTTCCGATGAACTACTAGTTTACTGTATAAATAACAATTATAGCATTCTCTCGAATATTCTATGTATATTCTCAACCTTGGTTTTCTTCTTTCTATTCGTATATCAACTTGTAAGATAAAGGTGAATACGGTCTCTTCCCAGTCGTACAAATCTCAAACCTACTGAAATATTTTCCACCAACTTTACAGCCCATCTTGCTTTTTGGTCCATTGGACACCAAATTCTTTTACTATGGGCCAAACATTTGTCTCATCTCTGGCCTGGTTGGATCGCTCTGGTTGCAGTCAATGATCGTCTTCTATATTGTTGAGTTTTCTGAGACTTTTGAGCTCTGGTGGGAACAAAATGCGTCATTTCTTATTTTTCGGGGACTTGTCAGATAAAAGAATTTTTTTTTTCCTGGTTAAATGTAGGAAACATGTCTGATAATCTTAAGAGATGAAATTTTCTAGACTTTTATTGGCTTTATATAAACCATTTTTGCTACTAAAACTGGTTTAAATGACGGTGCCCTGGGTTCTGATATTATTGCCATCTGAAAACTCTTAAAAAAAAAAAAATGAAAATGAAAAATCTTAAACGAGTATGGATCTCCAGTCGAAATAGTAATTTACATCACCATTGGAGATATAATGATATGGTAATGCTTCTTATGACAGCCTGGCTGAATAACCAAGAAACATAGAACATGTGACAGCCGCATAGTTTTTCGACAATAGCATGCTAGTAAAAAAGATAACAATCAATTTTTAGAGTAAACCAAAGCAAAAACACCCCCAGATTCAATTTATACAAGCTAATAATGAAATATATGGTACAAACTCCTCTACATTTGAAAATTCAAAGAATTCTATCCTTCTAGTTGTATGTAAGATGAGGGAAACACAACCGAACCCAATAGCAGATAATAGGAGAACCATTTCTTTTCAGTCGTCTAAATTTTCAATCCTTATTTGTTAGTTAGAAACAGCAGGACATTCTTCAAAGAAGAATTTAAATAATTAGCACTTCTCCATCTTGTTTAGTTCAATATACTCAATCTTCTATCTTCAATCAGTTGAAATGGTAGCTCCGACTAGCTTCCAGGAAGTATGTCCTCTTAAGTTGATTCTTTCTCCAGGACTATCACGGGAAAAGGCAGCCAAAGAGCTAAAAATTTCATGAACGCAGTGGCCATTCAAGCTTCATCCAGTAAATATGAATTCCATTTCATCAGCCTTCTCAATAACCGGATGCATCCCACAACAGGTGCCACTTTCGTATACTGGTTCACAAAATCATTCTCCTTTAGACATCTTAAAGTTTTTGAATTCTGCCTTTCCATTTCCTCTTTCTGATACCCATTTATATAAAAACAATGAAGGCACCACAACCAGAGATCGCTTCTCATCCTTTTCTGTCTATAATTTTGAATGCTTTTGCAACTTTCACCAAACCTCTTCTTTGATTCATATATTAACAAAAGAGGCTAAACTCGCTAATTGAGGTGCCGCGCCCCTCTTAACCATCTTGTTGAACAGCATCCTTGCTTCCTCAGTTCGATTAGATTCACACAACTCACCCATTATCTTCAAGCACACAGATAAATCAGCGTTGAAACCTTTGTTCTCCATAGTAACTTGCCATTCAAAAGCCTTATCTATCATCCCTTTATTGCAAAAACCATTAATCAAAGTATTGAACATAACATCGTCTAGTTCAATTCCTTTATTCTGCATCTCATCTATGTAAAACATCGCCTGCCCCATCTTTCCAATCTTGCAAAGGCCACTTATTAAACCCCAGTAAGTATCACCATTCTGGAACATATTTCTCTCAGCCATTTCACCAAGCAACGAAAATGCACTATCCATAAACCCCAATCTGCTGTAGCCTCTGATCATCAAATTGAACAAATGGACGTCTACTTTGAATCCTATGTCATGCATATCATGAATCAACATTTGGGCTTCTTTTACTTTGCCATAGCTCACGAACCCATCAATCAAAATTCCGTAAGTCTTAACATTGAATTCCACACCTTCCTTTCTCATCAAAAGCAACACCAAATCCAACTCGTCAAAATTCCATCTTTTAGCACAAGAATCCACCATTTTATTGAATGTAATGATATTGGGTCTAGTACCTCTACCCACCATATCCTCTACCAATTCCCTACTCCTCCTAATCTCCCCATTATAACACAACCCTTCTACCACAACAGTCAATGAATATACAGAAACCTCTAGTCCTGCTTTCACCATCTTATACAAGAAATCCAAACTTACTCCAACCTTATCAGCTCTCTTGAGCGCAAGAAGATGCCTAGTACATGTCCTCTCGTCAATCTTAATCCCATTACTTCTCATGTAATCAAAAGTCTGTGAAACTTCATCGAAATTTCCCGTATCCGAATAGACTTTGAGCATCAGATTCAACAATTTGGCTTTGATTCTTGGATCATAACAGCAAATCTCACTTGCTGAAGAAAAAACAGGAAATGGGTATGAAGAATTCTCACCAAGTGACGCTGACCTGAAGAGATTCTCTGCTTCAGGGAAGTTTCTTGCCTTGAGGAGCTTGCAAATGAGGGTGATGTGGGCATGGATATCTGGCTCGAATGAGATCGAAGACTGGTTTATGAGGAGGAAGCTGAAGAAACGCAAGCATTTAGAGGATGTGAGATTTGGGTCGGAGAGAATGAGGCGGAGAGTGGTGGGACTGAGCTTGGCGAGGAGAGAAGTGGAGGTGGAATCCAGAAGCTTTGTTGGTGATGAAAGAGGGGTTTTGGAGAGGAGATTCACCAAATGTTGATAGGGTTTTGGCGCGTAGATCCTTTTAGCATTTTTAAGGGTTCTGACGAAGTTGTTGGCGGACATTTTTGGATCTGAAGGCTAAGGTAAGAGCTCCACCATGGGAGCTAAGTTGGTCTTTCTTTCCATATGTACATGGAAAAACGACACTTCAACTACTCTTTCGTCATTAAAAAAAAAAAAAAAAATTCTAATCTTTGGACGAATATATATATATATATATATATAATATAATATAATATATTTTATTATGAATAAATTGTTTAGAATCTTTGTATTGAATCAAATTATAGATAATTGAGAAATAAATAAGTATATATTATTTGCAGTCTTTTTGTTCTTTTCTAAATTTATTTGCAAGTCTTTTACAAAACCTTGGTAAGTGCAACTCTGAAGTGGAGCAAAAACCAACCATGACGATCTAACAACTGTTTTGATCTGTCATCCTTTCTTCTTAGGAAGTTCGTATCTTCCTCCTTCTATGTTTTTGTTGCTGTTTTCTTTTTTCAGGTCTCCTCTTTTTGTTATCCATGGAACCATCTATGTTTTTGTTGCTGTTTTCTTTTTTCAGGTCTCCTCTTTTTGTTATCCATGGAACCATCTCAGAATCAAAACCATTTGATTCCTTTACAAGAGTCTCTTAGGATCCTCATCTTTAGACCTAAGTCTAACTCAGATACTAAAGTTAATAATAAAGTGCTCATTGGAAAAGTTTTAACTACTTGTTGCTTTCGGCGTTTCACCATCTCAAAAATTATTTCAAAAACCTAGAAACTAAAAGGAAGAGTTCAAATTGAAAAGTTAAATGAGAATGTTTTCAAATTTTCCTTTATGAGGATTGAGGATAAAGATTTCATCTTTAAAAGCAGACCTTTGACAGTGAATGGAGCCCACCTTATTCTCGAGGAGTGGCTGGATTCAATGACCTTGTCTGAGATCTCCTTCCGTTTCTCTATTTTCTCTGTCCAGATCCATGTTCTCCCTCCCATGTTTCTACATGAAGACATGGCAACTCAGATAGGCAACAGATTGGGGAAAGTTCACTCTGAATCTTTTGGCAAAAGATATGTGATTGCTCAGAAATACTTATGGATTAGGGTGGATCTCGATATGGAACAACCTATTCCAGCAGGCTTTTTTCTGGAGCAAATCGAAGGCGAAGAATCATGGATCCAATTCAAGTTTGAATGTTTGGAGGATATCTGCTACAAGTGCAACTGATTGTCCCATGTTACCAGAAAATGCCTTTTCGACAAACCGGCGACCATCAAATCTTGGACAAGTATGGAAGCTCGCCTGTATGGTCCTTGGTTAAGATCAGAATTGGCGGGATCCATTCTCTTCATCAACCCACTGACGACATCCATTGAGTAGGTTCAGTCCAGTAGGAAACCTCTCGAAACAAGTGTTTTGGAATCCTCAAATCCTAAGTGGCTCAATACCTCTCTCTTCAATAAATTCTCAGAGCTTGAGGATGTGGATCAAAACAACAGTAGTATTTGTCAGAGAAATTTGGAGACTGAATTCAAGAATATCAAGGAAATATGCCCTTAGTTAGAAACCCTAAGCATCACTCTGAGGAGACATGGTTGGAATTTTGAGAGAGAATTACAGCATGCTGTTTGTGAGAGATTAAAAAAACCTATAACCAGTGTAGCGGGCTTTGCTGAATGTTCCAATATTATTCATTTTATTGCAGCTTCAAAAGTAGAAGAGAGGAGGAATTTGGGCCTTGTTGAACCAGACTTTTTAAACTTTATAGGATTGGGACACCCTTCAATTATGAGAGCCTTTTGATCCAGATAGAAGAATATTGCCAAGGAAGGCCCACCCCTGAACCAGAAACGTGGTCCCTCAGTGGATTTAATTGGGCCTCCTAAAGGACTCATGCGATTAGAAGAAGATTTGTCCGAGAAGGAAATTTTTGGCGACTGGCAAGCTCATTTAGAATCTCATGCCAAAGAGGTAAACAGGGAAGAATCTAACACTTCCAGAATCAGTCAAATTTTGTGCTTACTAGATATTCATGAAGTGAGGGATGGAAACTCCAATGAACCTAGTCTTTCTCATTTGATTTCGGCTTCATCCCAACCATGCTTTGAAGAAGAGATAGGAAGACCATTTGCGTCTGATAGCAGAGACTTTCCCACCCAAAGTAGAAACCAAGACAGGCATTGGTCATGGAAAAGGGAGGCGAGGAGGAGGGCTCAGAGAAATAGGGAAAGGGAGGCTAGCTTATTCTTTAAACGGCGGTTGGATTTTCATTAGGTTGAGGAGGCGGGCCTAATCATGCCCTCCCCATAAACCATGAACATGAAAGTTTTGTCATGGAATTGTAGGGGTTTGGAAAATCCGGTGGTTTTTAATGTTCTTAAAATTTTGGTGAAAAAATACAACCCTTCCTGCATTTTTCTTTGTGAAACCAAAGGAAGTCATAGTCGACTATCACAAATCTGTAGTGCATTAGGCTTTTATAAGGCTGAAATAGTAGAGGCTAATGGAAGTGCTGGAGGTCTTTGCCTTATGTGGTCTGATGACATTGAGATGGAGATATCTTGGAAATCTGATTGTGTTATTCATGGTGATGTCCTTGGAGTAGAAGGAATTCCTATATGGAGCTTGCTGGCCTGTTATGGCCTTCCATATTATAGAGAAAAAAAATGATTTTTGGAATCATTTGATCAACTTTGTCTCTAACCTTAGTAAGCCCTCGTCGATGTGTGGTAACCTCAACGAGATTGTGGACAGTTTAGAAAAATTTGGAGGGCATCATTTTTGGAAAAGGAAACTTCACTTAAAGCAATTCTTATATGATGTGGCCAGAATAGACTTAAAATTTGTAGGAGGTCGATTTACCTGGGATAATCGTCAAGGTGGGTAGGCTCTCATTAGAGAAAGGTTGGATAGAGGAGTTGCAGATAGGACTTGGTTGGAGTACTTCCCCTAAGCTTTGGTTGAACATCTCCTTTTTGAGGAATTAGATCATTGCCCTATTTTAATTCGCATGGGAGGAGAAATAAAGTTTCAAAGGAGACCCTTCAGATTTTTTAAAGCTTGGACCTTGGAAAAGTCAAGCTTTTATGTGATTGATAAGGCTTGGAATGAAGATACTTGGTAGGGCTCTGATTGTACCAAGCCGAAGAGAAGTTTAGTTAAGACAACCAAAGCTTTAAGAATTTGGAATAAAATTGTTTTCGGTTTTGCAAATAAGAAAATTCAGGATCTTGAACTTGAATTGAGTTCACTTCAATAGAAGGAAAAGCAGAATCTTGAAAAAGAGAGGCTAATTTTGGATAAGTTGAGATTGTACCGAGTCAGATGGGAATCAATCTTAAGACAAAAATCTAGAGAGACATGGCTAAAGGAAGGAGATGGCAACACAAAATTCTTCCATGCTAGTCTGCTAGCCAGAAGAAGATTGAATCAGGTACATGCCATCAAAAAGGACCATGAGTGGTTATTTGAGCCTGATCAGATAAGTAAATATTTCATTAAGAATTTTCAGCAGCTTTTTAAATCTGAGAACCCCTGTATCAATGACCCTTTGAGGGATTTAGAGGTTAATTGTATCACTCAAGAGGATAATTTGGATTTGATGAGAATGCCTTCTGTTGAGGAAATCATAGATGCTGTTTGGAATCTTCATCCCCTAAAGAGCCCTGGTCCAGATGGCTTTTCAGGAATTTTCTACTAAAGCTACTATAGGACTGTGCATAATAAAGTTATCAATTTTACTCAGGCGTGTTTCAGATAGAGATGTATTCCTCAATCTGTAAACGAAACTTTCATTGTTCTCATCCCCAAAACCCAGAATCCCCAGAATTTTAATCATTTTTGTCCGATCAGCCTATGCAACTCTGTTTACAAAATTGTAGCAAAGATTCTTGTAGGCAGACTCAGCAAGCTTCTTGATAAGTTTGTCTCTCCTAATCAAGGAGCCTTCGTTAAAGGCAAATGGATTACAGAAAATACGGTGGTGTCCTAGGAAATTGTTCACAAAGCTAGATCACACAAGAGTCGGAAAAGTCTCATGATTTTAAAGATAGACCTCAAGAAGGCTTATGATAGACTTGAATGGAACTTTCTTGATAAAGCTCTTGAGGCTTAGGGGTTCTTTGTGGAGTTCCGTGAATTGATTTTTAGTTGTGTTAGCTCGGTTCATTATTCTATTCTTTTTAATGGGAGCTTGTGTGGATCCTTTACTCTGGAAAGAGGTCTTCTCCAAGGCGACCCGCTGTCACCCCTCCTTTTCATTATCTGTTTTGAGTTTCTTTCAAGGCTTATTTACAACAAAGAAGAAGGAAAAATTCATAGAATCAAAGTTTCTCAAAATGCTCATCCTATCTCTCATCTTATGTATGCTGATGATTTGCTCATTATGTGCTGTGCTAATCCCTCAGAAGCTTTAGCACATCAATGAGTGTTTCAATTTTTATTGTGCCTGGTCGGGACAGCAAGCTAACACTGAGAAGTCTAACATTTTCTTCTCCAAATCCACCTCATGAAGAGACAAACAGACTATCAAGGAAACTCTTGGCTTTAAAGAGATGGGTCCTAAAGCTATATACTTAAGGAACTCTTTTATTCTTGGAAGGAACAAAACTAAGGAGTTCTTCAATCTTAAAGAAAGAATCAAGAGCAGACTTGGAGGGTGGAATAAACACTTGCTTTCCAAAGCGGGCAAAGCTACTCTTATCAAATCGGTTATCCAAGCAATGCCAACTTACATGATGGCCACTTATTTACTTCCGTTGAAGGTGTGTGAGGATCTAGATGCACTTGTTAGGAAATTTTGGTGGGAGACTAAACCTAAGGCTTCGGGTTTTTTGGCTCTAAAGGCTTGGAAGGATGTTTATAAACCCAAGGAACTGGGTGGTTTTGGATTTAGAAAATTTAGAGACTTTAATCTGGCATTGCTGGCCAAACTTGGCTGGAAATTAGCTAGTGGAGAAGATTGTTTATGAACAAAAATTCTAAGAGCTAAATAACTTGGGAATGAAACTTTTTTCAGTTTTAAATTGACGAAGGGTTCTTTATGGACTTGGAAGGGGATTGTGAAGTCTAGGAAACTTTTGCATGAACATTCTTATTTTTGAATTGGTGATGGATCCATGTATAGATATTTAGAATGATCCCTGGTTACCTGGACTTCCTAAAAACAAGCCTTTGGTGAAGGAAGATGCTGATATTTCAAGTCATAGAAGAGTTTTTGGATTATGGGACCATGACAACCACGCTTGGAATGCGAGGCTCATCCAAAGTCTTTTTTCTGAAGATTTAGCTGAGGCAATCTTAAGGTTGGATTGGCCATGAATCCATTGCAAGGATAAGCTCATTTGAATGGGGAATAAGGAAGGAAAATTTTTAGTTAAGAGCTGTTATAAGTTTATTTTCAGAAACCATGAACCAAATAATTTTGATGGCAGATGGATTCATCTTTGGAAAGTAAAAATCCATGATCGCTTAAAGATCTTTTTGTGGAGAATCATGGCTAATGTCATTCCCACACGTGCTTTGATTTTCGATAGACTTGGAAAGGGTGGCTGCAACTGTGTTTTCTGTTATGTTGAAGAGGAATCTCTTTTCCATTTATTCAAAGAATGTTATTACATAAGAAGTTTGGCTTTTGCTAGCAAGTGGGGTTGCAAATTAGATTGTTAGGGGTTGTCCAACATTGAGGAGCTTATGTGGTTGTGCATCAAGCCCACATCGGAGGCTTGTTTCTAGAATATGGAAAGCAAGGAAATTTCTATTTTCATTTCTACCTTACTGTATTTTGTTTGGAATTCCCAAAATAAACGTATCTTCTCTGGCTCTGGTTGTTTTTCTGACGATGTACCACGTTTCAACTTCATGGTTGAGGAATTTTGAGGTTTTTAGTGTTTTTAGGGCTTCTACTAAAAAAGATTTGATCTCCTGGTAGCCGCTCCCTGAAGGTTGGTGGAAAATCAACACTGATGCTGCTTTATGTATTAGAGATGCCGGATTAGCTTTTGTGGTGAAAGATTGGAAAGGAAACCTTCTCTTCTTAGCTTCTAAATGTATCAGCTGTAGCTCTTCTTTCGAAGCTGAGCTCTAAGCTGTGAGATAGGTTGCTGCTGAAGCTTCTGATCAAAATTGGGGGAAGATCTCTTGGTCTACAGATTCCTTTATGGTGGCTGAAGAAATTTCCTGTTCTGAAGACCCTTCTAATTGGGATACCAGATACACTTTTTTTGCATTTTAGACCTATTTTCTTCAAGCATAGCTGGATTATTTCCTAGTGCCCAAGAGAGACTAATTCCTTGGCTGATCTAACTGCTAAATTAGCTTTTTATGATAATGTTGTTTTTGATTTGAACCTCTTTTATCTTGAATCCCTCCCTAAGGAGTTGCTTGATATTATGGCCTCAGATATGCTTAGTTATGGCCTTGTTTTGTAACCTTCCCCTCTGGAGATTCTATTTTGTTTTTCTCTTAATGAAAGTTCTATTTACCCAAAAAAAAAAAAAAAAAGAAGTGTAACTTTGAAGTGTAAAATAATAATAATAAAAAATACATGTTATAAATTATATAAGCCTAAATAATAATATAAGAGTACACAAAGGAGGAGAATTTCATCTTATTGCATATTACGTTGTATGTCTTATGGCCTCTATTTATAGGCCTTTTGTTGGAGTTTGGTGTGGTTTTGGGTTCACTTGGCCAAGAGTGTTGTACACAAGGTATTAGTCTTGTGCACAACCTTTAATCTAGTTTTTGATTTGATGTTTGTTTTTGGTATGATGATATTTAGGATTGTTAGGGTTTTTGTTTTGAAGGAAGAAGAAGAAGATGAAGAAGAAGAGAAGATGTTAGAGTAGGCCACAGAAAACTAGATAGCACACTAATTCATGTTGCTTTTCATTCATTTGTTGCATATATAGATATAAAACTTGTCTCATACATGTGAGGTATGTGTGAGACCAAATGAAAGTTTTTAAAATTCAAAATTTACACATTTTCCGCTCAAAATTATGATACATAACTGTTCAACCACCAGTTCACATGTGAGAGCATAAATATGACAAGGGTTGGTGAGATTTTGAATTTCAAAAAACTGTTTCCACCTAATCCTGTACTACTACTTTGACCAGATGAAAGGCTGGGATATCTTCATCCAAATTGCTTGAATTTTGGAATGTGGCATGTTGAAATATTAAGGATTATTTCAAGGATGAAATTTGGAGAAGACCAAGTCCAAAAGAATTGGGTAAGGCCTCCAATTCATCTCAAACCCATGGGCCATAACTGCTGGAAATCTCAGTAATTATGCCAACTTGTAACCTGCATATCTTCGGTTTCCCAAGACCTTTTTGAGCTATTCTTTTTTTGATATTTTATTTTACATGTCTGTTACAACATATCTAAAAATCATAACCTCATTATAAAAGCCCAGAGAATGCCAGCCCCAGCAATGGACCTATAGCCATTTTACAAAATAAAATCAATATCCAACAAAGAGACAATTCTTAAGCTAAATAAAACAAAACTTAGGCATTCAAAAGACATTTAAATGGAACATAAAACATAGAAATAAATATTTCATTAAGACATTCAACAAAATATTTCTTGTAAAGAAAGAAAGAGGGTGCAAACCTTGATGAACTTTGGTTTGGACAAGGTGGCAAATTACCACATTTTCAACACTTCTCCTTGGTAATATTGCTAGAGACATTTAGAAGAGTCCTCAATGCCTCAAATCTAGTCTTTCCAAGTGGTTTTGTGAACACATCTGCAAGGTTCTCCTCTGAATTCACATACTCTAAAGAAACTTGTCCAAGATCTTCAAACTCCCTCAAGGAATGATATTTCACTGGAATATGTTTTGTTCTTCCATGTTGTATCGGGTTCTTGGCTATTGAAATTGCTAAAGTGTTATCACATTTGGTAATGGTCGGACTTTTTTGAGTATGACCAAGATCTCCCATCAACTTCCTTAACCAAATACATTGGTTTGCACAAGATGAGCAAGCAATGTATTCGACTTCCACGGTACTTTGATTCGTTGTGCTTTGCATCTTTGCTTTCCATGAGAAAGGACCACTCCCAAGTGAAAATAAGTAGCCTAAAGTACTCCTCATATCATCAATGCAACCCGCCCAATCACTATCCTAATAGCCAACAAGCTTCAACTCATCCTTTGCTTCATACCAAACTCCGAAATCACTAGTGCCCTTAAGATACCTAATAACTCTTTTGGCACCTTTAAGATGAGTTTGGGTGGGTGCTTGCATGTATCTTGAAAGCACACACACGGCATACATAATATCCAACCTAGATGAGCACACATAAAGCAAACTACCAATTAATGATCGGTAAAGTGTAGGATTTACCTTAGGTGTGCTACCCTCCTTTTGGTACTTCTCTCCTTGGATCATTGGAGTGCTCATTGGATTCCATTCTTTAAGATTAAATTACTTCAAAAGATCCTTGATGTAATTTTATTGTGATAAAAATATTCCTTTTTGGCATTGCATTACTTCCACACCAAGGAAGTAATTCATAAAACCCAAGCTAGACATCTTAAAGTCCTTCTTAAGTTCATGCCTTAGCTTATTCACATTCCTTGGGTCCTCACCGGTAACTAACAAGTCATCCACATACAAAGAAAACCACAATCATGTTTCCTTCAACCCTCATATACAAAGTGGGTTCATTTTGGCTGCTCCTAAACCCATGTCCAAGCAAGTAGCCATCTGTCTTTCCATACCAAATCCTAGGTGCTTGCTTAAGACCATATAAGGCTTTGTGAAGCTTATAAAACTTATATTCATGTCCTTCAATCACAAAGCCCTCGGGTTGTTTCACATACACTTTTTCTTGCAATACACCATTCAAGAATGTCAATTTCACATCTAAGTGAAACACACTCCATTGCTTGGTAGCCGAAAGGGCAAGGATGAGTCTAATGGTTTCCATCCTTGCTACGGGTGCAAACGTATCCCCATAGTCATTTCCTGCTTGTTGTGCATAACCTTTGACCACTAACCTTGCCTTGTGTTTGCAAATGGTGCCATCCAGATTGTATTTAGTTTTAAAGATCCATTTGACACCAATTGCTTTCTTGTTTTTCAGTTTAGTGACCAAGGACCAAGTCTCATTCTTCTCAATCTTCTCCATTTCCACATCCATTACTTCCTTCCACTCTTTCTTCATTAAGGCCTCTTGCATACATGTAGAGTCACCAACTACAACATTACACCTTTCATAGATCTTGGACAAAGATCTCCCCCCTCTAACACCATCACCAACTTCCAAATTAGCTCTAATGGTTTCTTGAATTAAATCATCATCCTCCTCATTGTCTACATCATTGTCATCTTCATCATTGTTGTTTTCAACATTTCTTTCTTCATTTTCTTCTTCAAGCCGTGGCTCATCCTCATTCACTAATAGCTCCTCCTTACTCCAATCCCATTTTACATTCTCATCAATCTTCACATATCTTGTTACCACAAGCTTTTTGATCTCTAGGTTATAAACTCTAAAACCTTTGCAAACCTCACTATATCTGACCAAGACACCAACATTAGCTCTTTTATCAAGCTTATTTCTCATGTGTGAGTGAACATGGAGAAATCACACACTATCAAACACTTTAATATTCTCTAAAGATGGTTTCTCTCCAAACCACAACTTATAGGGTGTCTTGCCTTCAATGAATTTCTTGAAGCATCAGTTTTGAATGTAGGAACTAGTATAGATAGTCTCGGTCCAAAATTTCTTTGGTATTTTCTTTTCATGTATCATACACCTAGCCATCTCCATCAATGTCCTATTCTTCCTCTCATACACACCATTTTGTTATAATGTGTATGGTGTGGTACATTAATGAATTATTCCGTTTTCTTTGTAAAAATCTTCAAAAGCTAGGCTAGTATATTCACCACCATTGTTGGTCCTCAAGCACTTCAAAGTGGACTTACTTTGATTTTCAACCAACTTTTTGAATTCCATAAATTTTTCTAGAACTTGTGACTTATGTGTGAGAAAATAAATCCAACACATCCTAGAGTAGTCATCAATAAAGGTGAGAAAGTATTTATGACCACTCAAGGAAGACACACTCATGGGACCATACACATCTGAATGAACAAGTTCTAACTTCTCCTTGGCTCTCCATGTACCAATTTTAGAAAATGGCAACCAAGTGGACTTTCCAAGTTGACAAACTTCACACACATTTTTCACATTATCAATCAAGGGCATATCATTCACCAAAGCATTAGTATTTTTCATTGCACCATAACTAGAGTGACCAAGTCTTTTATGCCAAAGTTGAGAAATGGACTCAACTTTGCCTTTCAAAGCTTGTTCATTATCTAGTAAATTCAACCTATAGTTTTTATCTTTCAAGGCAACTTTAAACACCTCATTTCCAAAAGCATCCGATATCAAAGAACCATCACAATCAAAGTTCAAAACATATCCCTTTTCAACCAATTATGCAACACTCAACAAGTTTTCACATAATGAAGGCATATATAGGACGTTATGGATAAGTTTTGTACCTTTATTGATGTTAAATAAGATGTCTCTTTTTCCTTCTACATCCATGAAGCTTCCATTCCCAATCTTCACCCTGGTCTTGTAGGATTGGTTAAGCTCCACGAAGTTGGTTTCTTCAAAAGTCATGTGGTGTGAACAACCACTATCTACCAACCAACCCAAACCACTACTTGTAGCTTTAAGGTATGTAGCCACAAATAAGGTCTCGGCCTCCTCATTCACAACATTTTCTTGTTACCTTCATTGCTTGCATACTTTGCCAACATGTCCTCTTTGCCCACATTTGACACAAGTTGCATCCGGTCTCCAAAAAGCACTTGTTTGGTGCAAATCCATGCTTCTTACAATGGCAGCATGGTGGATAACCCCCACGGTTTTGTTGTTGTCCTTTTTGTTATTGCCTTGTATTGTTATTGTTGTTTGAATTGTTGTTGTTGTTGAAACCTCCATAATCGATTCCTCCTTTATTCTTGTTGTTGGTCCTTTTATTCTTTTTTTTGTTTTGACTAGACGTAAAAGCACTTTCCAAAGATTCCTCCTTTCTTATGGTTATTCTTTGTTTGGTTGCTTGGAGGGCATTGATAAGCTCACTCGAAGTAATCTCACTAAAATTCCTTGATTCCTCAAGCGAAGAAATCTTAACTTTAAACTTTTCGAATAAGCTCACCAATACCTTCTCTACAACCCTTTGGTCGGTCAATGGCTCTCCAAAGACTCTAGTTTGGTTCATAACCTTTAGTAGTCTATCGGTGAAGTCCTTAACCAACTCATTTTCTTTCATTCGTTTCAAACTCTTTTCTTAAGTTTAATACTTGCATTTCTCTTATTCTAGTGTTTCCTTGAAATTCTTCTTGTAACTTTAACCAAACTTCTCTAGTACTTGTACAAGAAATGATTCTAGTGAAGATGGAGTCACTCACTGAATAATGAAGGGTTGTCAAGGCCTTGAATCCTTTAGCTATGTCGGTCTCATGTGTAAGTCTTTGTGCTTGTGTGGCATTTGCTCTCAACTCTTCAACTTCATAACATTTTTCCATCATATCCCAAAGTCCAAAGGCTTGTAGGTAGGTTTTCATCTTTATGCTCCAAATGGAGTAATTTTGGCCCTCAAATTTTGGTGGAGTGGGAGGTGCGAAGCTTTGAGAAGCCATGACACAGAACCGGATTTTTGAAGAAAATGGCTCTTGGGTTAGATTTTTAGTGAGTTTTCTAGCTAGATTTTTGTGCCACTTCAAACCAAAAATGAAAGGAATGAAATGGGGGGTTCTATCACACGAAACTAGGCTAGAAAGAAAGCTCACAAGATCCCTCAATGGTTCAAACAAAGCTCTAATACCATGTTTGAGTTTGGTGTGGTTTTGGGTTCACTTGGCCAAGAGTGTTGTATACAAGGTGTTACTCTTGTGCACAACCTTTAATCCGGTTTTAGTTTGATGTTTAGGTGATTTTTGTATTTATTTTTGGTATGGTGATATTTAGGATTGTTAGGGTTTTTTTTTGAAGGAAGAAAAAGAAGATGAAGAAGAAGAGAAGATGTTAGAGTGGGCCACACAAAACTAGACAGCACACTAATTCATGTTACTTTTCATTCGTTTGTTGCATATATAGATACAAAACTTGTCTCATACATGTGATGAGTGTGTGGGACCAAATGGAAGTTTTTAAAATTCAAAATTTACACATTTCCCACTCAAAATTATGATACATAACCATTCAACCACCAGCTCACATGTGAGTGCATAATCATGACAAGGGTTGGTGGGATTTTGAATGTCAAAAAAATTGTCTCCACCTAATCCTGTACTACTATTTTGACCAGATGGAAGGATGTGATATCTTCATCCAAATTACTTGAATTGTGGCATGTGCCATGTTGAAATATCAAGGATTAAATCTGGAGAAGACGAAGTCCAAAAGAATTGGGTAATGCCTCCAGTTCATCTTAAACCAGTGGGCCGTAACTGCTAGAAATCTCAGCAGTTATGCCAACTTGCAACCTATATATCTTGGGCTTCTCAAGGCCTTTTTGAGTCATTTTTTTTATATTTTCTTTTACATGTCCATTACACCATATCCAAAAATCATAACCTCGTTCTAAAAGCGCAGAGAATGCCAGCCCCAACAATGGACCTATATTGTTGGAAATACTGTTTCCAGCACATAACCATTTTACAAAATAAAATCAATACCCAACAAAGAGACAATTCCTAAGCTAAATACAAAAAAACTTAGGCATTCAAAATAAATTTAAAAGGAACATAAAATATAGAAATAAATATTGCATTAAGACATTCAACAAAATATTTCCTGTGAAGAAAGAAAGAGGGTGCAAACGTTGGTGAATTTTGGTTTGCACAAGGTGGCAAGATTACCACATTTTCAACACCTTTTGAATAGGTATATATTATAAGAAATAATGACCTAACCCAATCGTTATATGGTAGTTATATAGGTTACCTATATAAATATATGATATTTAGTTTTTGAATTACAAAATGTTTACGGTGGCATTTGAATAATACTCCCTCCTAGACGTCCACCATACATATAATATGTCTTATTAAAACCTTATTAAGAAAACTCAATGTGACAAAACAATAATGAAGGAAAATAGTATAATATTCATGTATATGATAATATGTATGCTAATCTGTCTCATTAAAACTTTGTAAGGAAAGTCCTATGAGACAAAATCTTCATGTAGGAAAAAGAGTATAGATAATATTGTTCTTTTCCTAATTGTTGCACTTTTGGTGTGTGTGAATGCAAATTGCCTCGTTCAAACCTTGTTAAGAAATTCAAATGGGGAAAAACCTTGATAAGGAAAAAGAGTATAATCAATGCATTCTCCTTGACATAACATTTGTAGTACAATCAATGCATTCTCTTTGACATAACATTTGTAGTATGTTTTGGATATTGCTTTGTTAAAATCATGCAAGAAAATCCTAGCGAGAAAACCCTTGTCAAAGAAAAAGGAATACACTGATTCGTATCCATGATAAACTACTCATCATACTGCCTTGTAAAAAGATTATTAGGAAAATCTAATGGGACAAGACCTTAGTGAAGAAAAAAGATTATAGTATTTACATAGTTGGTACGAATTCTCCTCTTGATGTGGACATAAACGCAAATACAATTTACAATGTTTAAGTCAACACATTCCATATAAATATTTAACATTCTTTTATTATGAGTAATGCAATTATTGTTCTATTCATGCAACATTGTTAGAAATTTATATATTAAAAAATATCCTACATATGAGTTTTTGTAATGATCTGTTTCGATAAACATATTAAATTTGAATTTTTAGAACGATTTAACTAAGGTTGGTCAAGTTTTACTAAATTAGACTTTTACAGGAGACCAAGTTTATCTTTTCTTTAGAAATGAAATTTGGTTTTGACTTTTATACCATGGCATAAAGGTCGTTGATACGAATTTATAGACTGGTAACATACCTAATTCTGAGTTGTGATAAAAAAATTATTGTTCTAAAAAATTATTTTAGTTTGCTAACGATATAAAGGCAACGTGCCAGTTATTAAAACTAATTGAAAAAATCCAAAAAGTGCAAAAGAACCTAGTAACCTTGTGAATTCTATTGGGGCAACCTGCGACCCTTATTCCTTCCCAATCAGGTCATCACCGATTGGCTCTTTCTCTTTCCACGATCAATGACACGCATTGGAAAATCTTGAAGTGTACCAAATTCCATCCAAAACCCCCAAAAATATCGGCCATCATTGAATGCTCCCATATTGGGCCTCCGATGCTAGTGATTGTGGCTTGTGGGTTTCACAGGATTTTCTCATTTTCTAGTCAACCAGCTTAACCCATACTGATTACCCCCTATTTTAGACTCTTTAAACTCGAATCTGACCTTTGTTTGCCAATGTTTCTCAAATTTTGAAAGATCCGTCAACAAGAAATTTGGCTAAATCTTCCAATGAGTTTTCCAATTACCAGTGAAGTTTTTGGACCAAGGTGAGTGTAACAATGTGATCCCCATCTCATGAACTTTTCATTTATTTATAATTTTTGAATTTTAGATGTCATTTGATAATTTTTCCGTTTTTGAATCAATCAGTTTAATATTGGATAAAATTGGATTGTATTTAAGGATTAAATTGAAGTTTAATTTGTGTTTATAGATGTTTTTGAGACCCAAAAAAGGTTCAATTTCATAAAATTGATCTTAGAATGAAAAATCCTAATTTTGGATATCAGATCCTAAGAGTTCGTAGTATAATTGGACCCATTGATATCCAATTTTGGTAATCTTGGAGTTGTAAATGTTATTTAAAGATATTTAATATGTACCAATGTCTTTAGTTAAAGTTTTGAAAACCTAAGAAATAGTCTTGAATTAAGACTAATACTAGAGACAATCTGGCGGAGGATTTGGTTTGAGTTGTGATCAATGAGTGAGTTTTTATTTTTGCAAATAACTTGTAGTGATAGACATGATTTACATTATTATATTATCGATTTGAAAATAAAACCATGCAATTATGGTCTTATAATCTATTATTTCTAAAATATTTATAAGGTATATTTTGATATGATAATGTTTTTAGTAAGTTGATAATTACGAATATATTCATATTTTGATTTTGAAAATAGTATTATATCTTTTGAATATTAGATATGAATTATGGATTTAGATATGATAGATATATGGTTATGCACGCTTATTTTCATCCCTAACAATGATTGCATATTTTATGAGGTTGGATGGAATATTGAGTGTTGTATTGATACCTTCTTCATCCCTGGTAGTTTACGACACATTAGGATTCTAATTATGGTGGTATTACAGATTTGGTATGTGATACAATAAGATTAAGTATTTTAGATTATGAATAAAATGTTTTATTTATGATATTTTGGATTTTGGTTATAACATTTAAGGTAAATTGCATTTTGATATTCTAAAGTTTCAGATTTGTGCAACTTTGGCTATGAACTTTTGATTTGAACAAATTAGGTTTTGAAATTTCAAAATCATTACAAATTGATTTAATTTCTAACGGTGGTGTTAAAATTAACGGTGCTGATGTCAACTTGATGTCATATTGAAACAATAATTATTTTTCAAAAATAAAATACTATTTTTTTAAAAATAAAAAATACATTTGTTATTTTGCCATTTTGTATTTATGGTTTTTCTATTTGGAAAATTGTATTCATAAATTTTAATTAAATATTTTTGAATCTAAAATTAGACTGAAAAATAAAAATAAAAATAAAATAGAAAATTTTGGTCTAATAAAAATAATTTTATTTGATCAAAAATTAAAATAATTTTTTATGCTCATACCATTAAAAAAAAAAAAAGACCCAAATACCGAAATAAAAATTAGACCAAAAATTTAAAAAATAAAATAAAAATAATTTTTTGTCTGATTTTTAGCCAAATTCATTTCTTAGAAATAAAAATAAATTTTTTTAAGAAAATTTGAAAAAGTATTAGACCAAAAATTTCAATTTAATTTTAATTTTAAATTTTGTGTCTAATTTTAGGTCCAAAAGTATTTAATTATAATTGTGGATACTTTAATTTAAATAAAAAAAGGAAGTGATACAATTTTTCAAATAAAAAAAACCATATATATAAAATGGAAAAATAACAAATGCACTTTTCTAAATTTTTTTTCAAAAAGCTTTATTGTGTTTTAAAAAAGAATTTTTATTTTTTAATTTTTGATCTTATTTTTATTTTGGTATTTTGGTCCTTTTTTTTTTATTTGTTTGGGAAGAAAATATTATTAATTTTGAATCTCATAAAATTATTTTTATTAGACCACAAATTCAATTTATTTTTATTTTTATATTTTTCTCTCAAATTTTAGGTCCAAAAATATTTAATTATGATTGTGGGTATGTTAGTTTAAATAAAAAAGGAATGGATACATTTTTCCAAATAAAAAATCATAAATATAAAATGGAAAAATAACAAATGTATTTTTTTCAAATTTTTTTAAAATATATTTTTTATTTCTGAAAAATAACTATGCATCGATATGAGATTATACTAATGTTAGCACCATTAATGTTAACATAGTTATTAGAAATCAGACCTATTTGCAATGTTTTTGAAACTTTTGGCTTAATTCGCACAAATTAAAATTTTAAAGTCTAACAATCCTGAAATGTTAGGGAAACAAAGTGCAATTTACCAAAATATTTATTTATGATATTTTTGAATATGGATAAAAATATTTATTTATATATATATATGATTACTTATATAAAATCCAAGTTTTATTTTATCAAAAGGTATTTTATTTACCAATATTATTATATTTCCCTATGAGAATTGTAATTTACTTGGGTTTTGAGAAATTACTTGGGTATTGTAAAATAATTTTCCAAAACAGGAGACTTTTGAAAAAGAGATTGTGAGGTCTTGATTGAAATGATTTTGATTATATGTATTTGTTTCCCAAATATTTATATTATTCTTTTACTAAGCTTATCTTATAGTTTAGTTTTTAAAGTGTTTCCTTTAGGACTCAACTAATAAGTTACATAATTCACGTCTAGGCATTTTCATTGCTCATATATTGTTTCGGTGCCAATGCATTATTATTTTTCTTTTACTCTAATGATATTATGTAATATTTCTTTTGTTAATTTTGACGTATAAATTATATTGGTCATTTTTTATTTTTTGAATTATTCATTTGTATTCTTTAGATTGCTTTGATGGATTGACTCATATAAGCATAATTATTTTGTTATTTGTATTGATTATGAAATATTTTAAAAGTGTTTTATTACATATAAACTGTTTTTGGGGTAGCATCCGATTTTATGAGAAAGGTTCTGATGAGGTGGTTTTCGTAGAGATTATGTGGGGCTTTCCTTAGGCAAGACCACTTCAAGCATCCAAGAAAGACTTCAGGAGCGGTCTTGTCAATTTTCTTTTTTAGGAAACTATATCTTTTACACAAAAAGCTCTAACACACTTCAAGTGTATTCTATATAATCTTAATTTTTATTTTATTAATTTTTAATTCTTAATTAGCCAATCATATGTAGATGAAATCTACAATATAGTTATTGAGATCATATAATCAATTCTAATGATTTTATGTAGCTATTTTAAACAATCTGTGAATAATAATCTTAATGATCTATTCTTTTTGGGAGAAATTCTTCTAGAATATTTCTTTACACGTGCTACTTTGGGGCTTTTTAAAATCTTTCATGGATTATTAGATATCATTTCTATCTGTATTTGCAAAACAACTTCATTTTCTAGGAATTTAAACTTTTAAATTCTTGATTATTCACTCTCTAAGGGTATTATATGAATAATAATCTATTTTCTTTAATAAATCAATGAATTGTCAACTGTTTCATACATGCTTTTGATATAATTTTGCTATAGATAATATGTTTGAATACATGCTTCTGGCATGAATAATATATCAATATTAAGCAATTCTTATTTAGTATATACATTACATGTGTATCTTTAGGATCCAATACATAAATTATTAGATATCACATTATATTTTCAATATTTTAATCTTTAAGGATCAATTATTTGGATTTAAAATTGCATTATATTTTCATCTGACATTGGGTTTTCCTTTCTATTGTAATATTTAGAGGGAATACATGACCATAATTATTATATAGTTTCCATAACAAATGATCATGTCCAATAAGATAACATCCACTTCAAGAGATGGTGATAAGATAATATTCACTTTAAGAAAGATTAAAATATTTTTTTACAGAATCTTCCAAAAATGTTTTATTTTCTTAATAATATCAATGGTTAAAAAATAATTTTTACCAATAGTATATGATGGAAATCTTTCATTCCAATAAAATATATTTAAAGCTCATATAATTAATTCATCCAATTAAAATTTTCCAATCTTTCATCGATTTGTTGTTCCAATATTATATACCGATTGAACTTGGTTAATTTCAACATAATCATTCATTGTTGCAATATTAAATAGTAGTAATCTTGAGTAAATAGAAATAAAAAAATAAAACTACAAACCTTGGTTACAAACCAAAAGACATATGATAATAATTCATTCTTTTCACGCAAGGGATATTTTGCTTTTGCAAATTTTTCAAGCAACTTCAATATCTAGTGCCAATCAATATCTAGTGCCAATGTACCTGTGGAATTCTCCTCATTTAACACAAATGAGAGATGTAATTTACCAAAAATAAATATTACCTTTGCAAATGTATGCATCAAAAGAAATCCAATGATAAATAAAATAAAGCTACAAAAAGCCTATGTTCTTTATCTAAATATATATATATATATATATATACATTTCGTATATAATTTTCCATAATATATTTAACAAAAATAAAATCTAGTGTGAACATGTATCAATACACACCATGGTAAAGATATAGGAAATGATGAATTTATATCTATATAAGCAAATTGACATTCTTACCTTAAAACCAACAATTTAGTAACCTATCCTAAACCAAAATCAAATGGGTAGAGAATTGTGCTTATAATGTGTTATAAACTAACTGAATCTTAGCAATGACATACGAACACAAAATATATAAACCATAGAACACAAAAGATAGAGAAATATGGGATAGAATTTCATCTTATTGTATATCACATTGCACATCTTACGACCTCTATATATGGGCCTTTATAAAAGGTATATGTTACAAGACATAATGACACAAATCAATGGTCATATGGTAGTTACATGGATTATATATTTATAGATTTATAAGATTTAATTTTGGAGTTACTAATTGTTTATAGTGGCATCTAATATAAATAATAATGCATAATTATTTTAAAAACTATTTGCAAATATATATGTTACCCCTTTGAACTCTTATATATCCAATATTCATAAATGACAGTCCAATACCTAAATCTCAATTAGAATAAGGAGATTCCACCAGGCCCAATTCTTTATAACATAACCTAGCAGTTCCTATTTGAGCCTATCTAATACATATCCTTTGGTTACTATAGTTGCAATAGCATAAATTGTTCTAAAGCAAATTACATGCTAGAGTTGATCGACTCCCTTTATTGGTGTAAATCTTAGAAAAAGAACCTGTCGTCCATATGGTCTTTAGTCCAAGAACTATCCTTTGAATTTAAAGTTGAGAAGAAGAACATTTGGAACATTTGAATCGGGATATTCCACACTTGAAATGACTTGACCTGAACAACATCCTCGATGAAATATTTGGTCAACGAAATTTGATCGAGCCAAGATAATGATCTAGCTGCATATAAATAAGAAATTCATTTTGCACCATGAGGTTAAGTAAGAATATAAAGCATAGAGCCATAATATTGACTTGTGTTCTTCTTAGAATATTTTTCTAACTTGATTGTCAAAGAGGAAAAATTTAGTCTTCCCCAATCTTGGGAGTCAAGGTTTGTTTTTTTTGTAGATATATACCAATCGAGTTAGAGGAAGGAATGGAAGCCCTGTTAATACTGTCTATCCTGATACGAACCTATGTCGACTTGCTCCTAAACCTGTATTAAATTAGCCCGGATCGAAATTAAATTCAGATTCTAGTGGCTACCTTGACCCTTAATCAACTTATGAATAGAAACCTTGGTATATGTCGAAGATTCCACAATAGGTTATGGATTGTCCTATTGATAAGTCAGGCTAGAACACTTGCTCTTTATTTGGTGTTCTAGGTGTTCTAAGAGAACAAAGATAAATATTTCTCACAATAATTTTTCTGAATGAATAATGATCTACCATTTATTAAGAAATAAACCTTTAAATAGACTAAATTCATAAAAATTAAAGCCCTAAAACAATAGGTAAAATTCGGCCAACAATAGTGAACAAAAGAAAATTGCTAATTTTTTTAGGTTTTTCTTAATCTAATTTGTCTTAATTGATTCCTTAATTTTAAAAGAGGAATTAATTAATTTATAATCAAAAATATTAAAATTCAACCTTTCTAAATTAATTTGTCCATTAAATAACTAAATAAAAATAAAAAACAAAGACTATTTCCTAATATAAAAGTCAAATTTTCAGATTTGGAAAGTAGTTGACTAGCTTTCCAAATAAGCTGTCTTTGTCTAATCTCCAGCTAATTTAGGCTTCAAATCTGATCCAATATGCCATGTAAGATGCCTAGTAGGATTAGAACTGGTCCCCACATGTTGCCATTGATTGGAATGGTCAAAGTTTGCTTGGAATGCAAGTAAACCACTTCTTAGCACCAAACTAGCAAAAACGGCCATAGTTGAAGCTTATGCACCTTTTGCTGTGCTTGGAAGCCCTTGCTTCTGCCTTGACATGATTTTTGACTTCTTGAAAATTTCAGGCACAATTATAAGCACACAAACTTCCCCCTTGCTGCCTAGAGTCCTCAAATGCACCAAAATAGCTTTCCGGGTCCATTTCTACCTTTAAAACCTGAATGCTTAGCACAGGTTTAGAATCTTCAACTATAGTTATGTCTTATTCAGATTTAATTACTCCTTGTATGAAACTAATAAGATTGTCCTTAAACTTCTTAGCTTGAGCTCTAGTACTTAGCCTGGTTTTCAGTTGCACAGGATCAACATCCTAGCTAGTAGTTGGTTGTACAAGTATGGGTGGGTTCTCATCGTGTCCTTTCACAAATTTTGCTCATTACATCATTTCCCTTTTAGATGGACCTTGAGGCTATCAAGTTGCGCCACCAAAGAGATATTAGTTGAGATTTATGGTAAAACAATATTGGCGATATTACATGAGCAACTTCATTGCACCTTTAAATATATGCACTTTCTCATGCAAACCCTTCATCAAACCCTAGCCATGCCACAGCTTGCAAAACATGCCAACCATTCCACCATGACCATAACAAGACATTGAAGTCACACTAAAAGACCTAACCCATGAATTTAACTTTTATTGCAAAGTTGCTAAACTCATGGTGCAAGGAAAACCTTTGAAAACAAACATTCTTCCTCAGTGATCAAGAGAACATGACAAACCTTCTTTGGACCACACATTGCCTTTCACTGTTAGCATTCTCCAAGCACCGTTGCCACTTAGATTCAAGCCTCCTAAAATTAAAGCATGTGATGGTATCACAGACCGAATAAATTAGCTCTATAACTATATGGAGTGGATGGCAATGTATGGTAAAACATATCCAACCAAGTGTAAAGCATTTTCCCTTACTTTGATAAGATTGGATAAATGTTATTTGAGGTCTACCATCTTATTCTATCTCTTATTTTGATCAATTATGTACTATTTTTTACCAATAGCACAAAGACAATTGGCCATCAAATTAGTTTCAATTTAGTTATGAGAATAATAAACACTCAAAGAATATATGAATCGATCCCATTAGGAAGCCAAGCAAGTGGAAGGCTACATCAATGGTATAATTATTACGATTCATGTCTGGCTTACACAAAGGACCACTTCTATACTCCTTAGGTAAAAACTCGCCCTAACTATCACTACTCTCCTTTACCATGCCTAGTACTTTGCAAATATTGATGAACTATTCCATGCAAGAGTACCATTTGAAGCTATAGCAACCCAAAAAAAACTTTCATCAAAGGTAGAATCCCAAGATACCAACTAATGAGCTTATTGCTCTGTGAAAAAAAAAAAAAATTCCCTAATCAGTAAGTTTAAAAGACATACTCCACTAAACACAACTATTGAGAGACTTCTTATGTAGGTTCAAGATCAAGCTTTATTTAAGTGGCCACATCCATTGTGGTAAGAATATTCTTAGAAGGAAACAACCATATATTATTGCTTCCATTGCAATCATGGGCATATGATAGACATGTGCATGCATTACCTTTAAAGACAAGATAGAAAACCTAATCCATCGAGGACATCTACTTGAATTCATAACTGCATAGCACCAACCTTCAAGTTAGCCAAAGTTGACCACTTATGCAGAATAATATTTGACAGCCAATGACTTAGTAGGGACAACATATACAAATTAACTTTAACAGGAGATTTAAACAATCTTGGTGATTTAGTTTACACATGTTTTAGAAATATAATGAAGAAGCATACTAAAATAACCCATGTATAAGAGTTATATTCTGTTATTTCTTCAGCACCATTGGAGATGGCTAAAGGAGAACTATCTACTACTCACTTCACGGACAATGAGGTATGACGATTGCATTAACCCCGTAATAACACCATCTCATCTTTACCACTATTTATAGTTAGAAGGGTATTGGCAGATAAAGGTAGCTTTGTCAAAATTTTATCCATGGATGAGTTTAGAAAATTAAGACTAACACGAAACTAGCCTATGCTTGCTATTGATGGGTCATTGAGTAAGAGGGTTTTTTAAAGTAAGAGGAAAGCTGCACCTATAACGTAAGAATCATTACCAATGCCATTTGGATTTCTTAGCCTTGTGGTGGACACAAACATTTCAATAACTATAGCGATCAGAAGTAATAATCTCATTCTTGTTCTTACTCTAGGAATTATAACGATAAGAAGGAGTTCAATCCTAGCATTCATACTTTGAATGCAATTTGTCAGTTTTGTGACAAGCTTGGCCATAATTTTTGTGCTAAAAAGATGATGTGAGAAGCACCTATTGTGAATCATACAACCACATATGGACTTGACCTTTCGGTTTCATCTAATTGCAATTGGCTCATGGACTTTGCAACTTCATATCATGTCACAACTGTCCATGTACCAACCTTATGAAGTCTTAAAGACATTGTCATTGGTGATGCTATAGGTCTTGCTATAACTCACAGTGGTTCTACCACTCTTTCCACTAATCTAAACCCTTTTCCTATTAAATGTTCTTTATGTTCCTTCCATACAACAAAATTTTATATCTGCTGCAGAATTTTGTAACACTAACAAAACAACTGTTGGATTTTTTCTCTTTTATTTTGTTGTAAAAAAGTTTGTGGGCAAAATATGAATAATGTTTATAAGTAGCCATGGGCAAGGAAGTCAATAGAAGCTGATACAAACTTAGGACGACCTACTCCTAAACCAGTATTGTATTAGCCCGGATCACAATTAAGTTCAAGTTCTAATGGATTGACCTCAATCCCTAACCAAGTTGTGATTAGAAATCTTAGTATAATGTAGATGCCACAATAGGAGTTGGATATCCTATTGATGAGTCAAACTAAAACACTCACTCACTAATGGTGTTTTAGGTCTTTAAAGAGAATAAAGAGAAATTCAATCTCACAAGATAAATACTGAATATTATTAATGGTGTATTCTTCCTCAAAAACAAGCCCTTATATAGGATAAGAGAAAACAAAATAAAACCCTAAAAACTAAAGCAAAAACCGGCCATGCCTTGTTGTTTCTTAATGTGGCTGAATTTTCTCTCCCATTTCCTAATCTAATTTTGATTAATTATTCCTTTATTTTGAATTAAGAATTAATTAATTTACAATGGAAATAATAAAATAATAACTTTCCCAAAACTTATTTTTCCAGCAAATAAATAATTAAAAACCAAATAAAAGACTAATTTTCCAAAACAAAAAGTCAAAAATCAAATTAGGAAATTAAAATACTATCATTCGGACTAAGTTGTCTTTGACCAATTGAAGCTCCAAATCAGCTTTCATATGCCTTTTAGGATGAAAAATAGGATTATCATGAGGTCGCAAACATTGCCCTTGTTGGATCAAAGAGAAAAAGCCAACTCAGCAAAATACAGTAAAGCCAGTAAAAAAAAAAAAAAAAAAAAAACAGCAAAAACCGGCCAAGTTTCCATTCCATGTGCACAGCCCCTTTTTGGTTTCCTTGAAGCTGCCTTGACTTGATTCCATGACCTCTTGGACATATGTATTGAGTCTATGAATCATTGGAACCATTTCATGTTGCCTGGACTCCATAAATGCACCAAAATTGCTACCCGGGCTCGTATCGGGTTCCACCACTTGTATGCTTAAAATAGGTCTTGGATATTCAGGTATGGACAAGCCCTCTTAAGAATTAATTACTCCCTGGATAAAGGTAGCAAGGTTTTCCTTAAACATTTTAGCTTGAGCCTTAGTGATCGGCCCGATCTTCATCCCTATTGGGTTAGCACCCCAACGGGTTGTCGATTGTGCGGACGCAGGCGGATTCTCATCAGAAGCTTCCAAGTTAGCGTGTGTAGGAGTCAAGATGGATCAATGTACTTGGCCATTCTTCTCTTAAAGTTCTTGAGTCCTTAATGTCCAATAAAACATTATTTGTATCTACTCCATTTACCAATGCTAAGTTTATTTGTAGTTCATGCTTTTATTCTAAGAGTCATCATTTAGCTTTTGGAGTGTTAAATATTTGTAGTCAAAAACCACTTGATTTAGTATACTCTAATGTATATGGACCTTCTACAAATAAAATCTACAAATGGTTTTTTACGTTATATTATCTTTTTTGATCATTGTATAAAGTACATATAGCTATATCCCATGAAACTTAAATTAGATGCACTCACTGTAATTTAAATATTACTTTTCCATGCCAATTGTTACACTTTATACTAATGATTAATGTGAATATCAAGGTCTAAAGGCTTTTCTTGAATCTCATGTGATTCAAAATCTCGTCACTCCTCCATATACACCTCAACTTGTGGCTACTACTGAAAGATGCCATCGTCATGTTATTGAAACATGTATTTACCTTCTTTTTAATGCTTGCATGCTTGCTTTATATTAGTCCCATGCTTTTCAAATAGCAGCCTATGTTCATGATTTTATGCCACTTTATTAGCTTATCATTTGCTAATTTGTTCTTAGTTGTTATGAAAAGTCACTAATTATATGTTTTTCTAAATGTAGGTGAAAGAGAAGGAATTTGGTAAAAATAAGGCTAAAATTGAATTTCTTGGATTGAAACATGGTCGAAACTAAGATTTGAGCTTAAACGAACCAAGCATTAAAAATATTTTTTCAAGATTCCAAAAGAATTAAGATGTTATAAAAATATTTTTGAGCATTTTATAGTGAAAGTGATGTCATATGAACCCTCACAATCTCATGATTTCAAATATCATATTATTTTCGGATTTTGAGGTGTAAGTGAATAGTTATCATCATATGAATTTTGGAATTTATACAAGGAAACTTCCTAATTTCCTTTTTGCAAATTTGACTCATTAAGTTACAATAACAAGTTACTTTTTATCCAAATTTTATTTTTGTTACTTGGTGACTTATTATTAGACTTGATGATCTATTATTGGAGATTGGAAGCCTAGATAACCTAGTAGAATGGGTAAACTTTGTGTGGGCAACAAAAAATAAAGTCCTCTATAAACCTACATGTTTTGTTTATCAGCCACACATTCTCTACAGCATATACCATTCTCTACATATCATATACGCAACAATTAAAGAGAGAAAATTAAAAGACAAATTTCAAGAGTTTTTGGAAAGTGATATGTATGACCAAAGCAAGGGAAATTCCAACATTGTACAGCTAAGTTCTTTTGACTTTTCTTGACTTTTGGATCAAGGAGAAAGCTTGAAGAACAAGTGCAGCCACCATTAACACCATCATAACCATGGACTTCTGCTTGGTTTCTCTAGTTTATTCTTTGATTTCACTTGTTAAACATGCTATTTAATATTCTTATGATTGATTTGATTTTTATGATAAGTAATTTATTTTCTAGGATTTGGATGTAAAGCATATAATGAATATTTAATTTATTTATGCATGGACCAATTTGGTTAATATTTTATTTTTGATAATTCATTATGTGTTTAGTGCTTTCATAGGATTGATCTCCATGAATTATTTAAATGTTATTTTTTTTCTAGGAATAGAAAAAATGATATGGTAGAATAATGAATTACATGATTAATAGGAATATTATCATGCCAAGTTATGTCATACCTTTGATGTCATGATTATACTTAATCTTTATTTTTATTGAGCTTTCATGTTCTTTTGAACTTAATGAGGTTAATCTAGATTAGGAATAGATAGATTACCTTGTGTAAACTAAACCAATTGATTAAGGAATTAATATTTGGTTATTTTACAATTAAGTTTTGGTTAACAAATAATATTAATTAAATTATTTGATTGCATAATTGATTACATTGCAATATTATGTGATAAATTCCATGCCCTAGTCTTATCATCACCATATTAATCTCTTGCGTAATCTCAATTTAATTGCTTGATGCATTTTTAATTGTTTAGTTTAATTACTTTGTTCAATTTTGTATTTTCAACAATCTTAGGTGTTTAATAAATATAAGAATTTAATTAGAATTGATAATCCATGATTCTCTATAGTTCAACAATTTTGGTTTACTTAAAACCACTTTATTACTTGATTTGTGCATTTGCAAGTATTTTTAGAACAACCTATCTTATTAATCTCATGCCTCCTCTGTTGAAGCTCAAATCCCCTTATGAAGTTCTTTTTTATTCCCTTCCTAATTATTCTAAACTACGCATCTTTGAATGTTCGTGTTTTCCATAGCTTCGGCCCTTTACACGGCATAAACTTGAACCTTGTTCTCAACTGTGTGTGTTTCTTGGGTACTCCATCACATATTGCATATAAATGTTTAGATAAAAGAACCAATCATATTTATCTTTCACATGTCCAATTTATGGAGATTTGCTACCCCTTATCTAATTCTACTTCTACACCAACTTCACTATACTTTGATATCACATCTTGGGTATCATTGTCTCTAGAGTCATCACCATCAAACTTGATCAACTTTCACATTAGTCTCCTTTGTTTTGATAGCGTCTTCTGATGGAATTTGGTGTAGCTTTATGTTGTTGTACCCTAGAGCACAATCATTCAAGGTGTTAGCCAAGAATGATTGTTGTTGGTTCTTGGTTCTTGATTTTATTTTTTGGGTTTGTTAAGGTTTTGTTTTTGGTTTTTAATGGAGGTTTGGAGTTCTTGAGAAGGTTGTTAGTTTTTTGGAAAGAAGAAGAAACCAAAATGTAGTAGTTGAGAGAGAGAGAGAGAGAGAGAGCCGAAATTGTTGTTTTTCAAAATCTGTTTTTTTTTTTTTTGGAATATTTTCTTCTCTTTTTCATTACAATTTTCATGCTTTTAAATACATCAAAAAGACAATAAGACATGCTGCCATATTGAGCAATAAATACAAAAGCATTAAAATTAACCAACCAAGCGAAACTACCTCAACTAACTCTAATAAATGTGCTGGGCATGCAAGAAACCTTCTTTAATGGGCAGTTCGGCTTGTCTAAGGCATTTGAATTTGAAAAACAGCTCCATTTGACTTAAAAATTTGAGGGAAGCCTTTTCGAATACTAAATTGTGTTCTACCCAAAAACCAGGTAAAACAAAGCCCATTGTCCTTCAATGGTACCTTAAACAGCTCATTACCACAAGCATCATATATAATACATCCATCTTTTGCAAAATTTAAAGCAAAGCCTCTTTCTACCAACTGTGTTACACTAAGCAGGTTTCACACAAACTAGGAACATATAGCACATCTTTTATAATTTTGGTACCTTCCTTGGTGTTCAAGCACACATCTCCTTTGCCTTCTACTTCCATGAATCGGTCATCACCAATCTTCACTTTGGTTTTGTAGTTTCGGTCAAGCTCCATAAAACCATCCTTTTGGAAACTCATGTGGTGTGAGCAACCACTATCCACAAGCCAACCGAGACCACTACTTGTGGCCTTAAGGCATGTGGCCACAAATAGGTTCTCGGCTTCTTCATTAACCACATTGGCTTGTTGTCTCCTTTGCTTGCATACTTTGGCAATGTGGCCTTTTCCTCCACATCTTTCACAAGATGCATCCGGCCTCCAAAAACACTTGAATGGTGGATGTCCAAGCTTCTTGCAATGAGGGCAAGGTGGATGCCCTCTTCGCTTTTGATGCTTTATTGTTGTTGTTGTTAATTCCATCCACTTTTGTTGTTGTTTGTGTTGTTGTTGGTTGTAAAACCGGTTTGGTTGGTGTTGTTGCTTTTCCTTCCTTTATTCTTCTTTTTGTTGCCATGGCCACCATAGAATGCACTCTCTATGGTCTCCTCCTTTCTAATGGCTCTCCTTTGTTCGGTTGCTTGAATAGCATTGATGAGCTCACTCAAGGTTATTTCACTAAGATTTCTAGATTCTTCAAGGGAGGAAATCTTAGCTTCAAACCTTTCGGGTAAGCTCACCAATACTTTCTCTACTACCCTTTGATTGGTCAATTGCTCACCGAGGACCCGAATTTGATTTACCACTTTGAGCATCCTTTCCGTTAAATCCTTGACAAGCTCATTCTCCTTCATCTTCAAGGTCTTAAACTCTCTTCTTAGGTTTAAAACTTGCATTTGCCGAGTTCTAGTATTTCCATGGAACTCCTCTTGAAGCTTTATCCAAACCTCTCTAGCACTTGTGCATAACATTATCCTTGGAAAAATGGAATCACTCATGGAGGAGTGCAAGGCAGTGAGGGCCTTGAACCCCTTGGCAACTTCGGCCTCATGTGCATTTCTTTGTGCTTGAGTTGCATTAGCTCTCAACTGTTCCATTACATAACCTTCTTCTATGACTTCCCATAAACCAAAGGCTTGAAGGTAGGCTTTCATTTTTATACTCCAAATGGAATAGTTTTGCCTTCAAACTTAGGTGGTGTTAGGGTTGCAAAGGATTGTGAGGCCATTTGAAGAAATGGTTTTTGAAAAGTTTTGAAAAATGGACACAAGAACAAGCTCTAGGGTGGTGGTGTGTTGGTGAGTTTCAACTAGTCTTTTTAGGAGGTTTTGGTTTCGGTTGGAAGGCTTTAGGTGGGGGATATTCTCACAAATAAAATGGTCTAGGTTGAAAGCTCACAAGGTCCTAAGTAATTACACTATGCTCTGATACCATGATGGAATTTGGTGTAGGTTTATGTTGTTGTACCTTAGAGTACAATCATTCAAGGTGTTAGTCAAGAATGATTGTTGTTGGTTCTTGGTTCTTGATTTTGTTTTTTGGATTTGTTAAGGTTTTGTTTCTGATTTTTAATGGAGGTTTGGGGTTCTTGAGAAGGTTGTTAGCTTTTTTGGGAAGAAGAAGAAACCAAAATGTAGTAGTTGAGAGAGAGAGAGAGAGAGCCGAAATTGTTGTTTTTCAAAATCTGTTTTTTTTTTTTTTGAATATTTTCTTCTCTTTTTCATTACAATTTTCATGCTTTTAAATACATCAAAAAGACAATAAGACATGCTGCCATATTGAGCAATTAATACAAAAGCATTAAAAGTAACCAACCAAGCTAAATTATCTCAACTAACTCTAATCAATGTGCTGGGCATGCAAGAAACCTTCTTTAATGGGCAGTTCGGCTTGTCTAAAGCATTTGAATTTGAAAAACAGCTCCATTTGACTTGAAAATTGGAGGGAAGCCTTTTTGAATATTAAACTGTGTTCTACCCAAAAACCAGATAAAACAAAGCCCATTTTCCCATCCAAAAATAATCAAATCCGAGGCAGTTTTGTCCAGATTTCTGGGCAACAAAACTGTGTTGAAATGTGGTGATTTTGCCACAATGTGCAAGGTAGTTCGGTTACACTTGCACTCTTTGTTTTGTAACATCAAAGACCAGACATTATTTATGTTTATGCATTTTATTTTATCTTGTAATGTTTAAGAACAATATCATTTTTTGTAATGCCCTAAGCTCATTATCTAGCTTAAGGCCTTTTTTGTCTAGTTGCTGGAATTGTATTTCCAGCAACTTAAGTCCACTTCCTTGGATACCGTTTGAAGTAGGTTTGGAATTTGGACCTGAATTTTGGATATGAGAAGATATGCAGAGGAAGCATCAGCAAAAAGAATGGCCCAATTTGGAGCTGGGAAGGCTGAGTTAAGCCCAAAACAATCTGACCCTTGTGCAGTTTTGTTGCCCAGAAAACTGGGCAAAACTGCCTCGGGTTTGATTACTTTTGAATGGGTAAATAGACTTTGTTTTATCTGGTTTTTGGCTAGAACATAGTTTAATATTCAAAAAGGCTTCCCTCCAATTTTCAAGTCAAATGGAGCTGGTTTTCAAATTCAAATGCCTTAGACAAGCTGAACTGCCCATTAAAGAAGGTTTCTTGCATGCCCAGCACATTGATTAGAGTTAGTTGAGGTAGTTTGGCTTGGTTGGTTACTTTAATGCTTTTGTATTTATTGCTCAATATGGCAGCATGCCTTATTGTCTTTTTGATGTATTTAAAAGTATGAAAATTGTAATGAAAAATGTTGAGAAAGAAAATATTCAAAAAAACAGATTTTGAAAAACAACATTTTTGGCTCTCTCTCTCTCAACTACTACATTTTGGTTTCTTCTTCTTCCCAAAAGCTAAAAACCTTCTCAAGAACCCTAAACCTCCATTAAAACCAGAAACAAAACCTTAACAAACCAAAAAAAAAACAAAATCTAGAACCAAGAGCCAACAACTATCATCTTGACTAACACCTTGAATGATTGTGCTCTAGGGTACAACAACATAAACCTACACCAAATTCCATCATGGTATCAGAGCATAGTGTAATTTCTTAGGACCTTGTGAGCTTTCAACCTAGACCATTTTATTTGTGAGAGGATCCCCCACCTAAAGCCTTCCAACTGAAACCAAAACCTCCCAAAAAGACTAGTTGAAACTCACCAAAACACCACCACCCGAGAGCTTGTTCTTGTGTCCATTTTTCAAAACTTTTCAAAAACCATTTTTTCAAATGGCCTCACAATCCTTTGTAACCCCAACACCACCTAAGTTTGAAGGCCAAAACTATTCCATTTGGAGTATAACAATGAAAGCCTACCTTCAAGCCTTTGGTTTATGGGAAGTCATAGAAGAAGGTTATGTAGTGGAAGAGTTGAGAGCTAATGCAACCCAAGCACAAAGAAATGCACATGAGGCCGAAGTTGCCAAGGGATTCAAGGCCCTCACTGCCTTGCAATCCTCCGTGAGTGATTCCATTTTTACAAGGATAATGTCATGCACAAGTGCTAGAGAGGTTTGGATAAAGCTTCAAGAGGAATTCCATGGAAATACTAGAACTCGGCAAATGCAAGTTTTAAACCTAAGAAGAGAGTTTAAGACCTTGAAGATGAAGGAGAATGAGCTTGTCAAGGATTTCACGGAAAGGATGCTCAAAGTAGAAAGGAGGAGACCATAGAGAGTGCATTCTATGGTGGCCACGGCAACAAAAAGAAGAATAAAGGAAGGAAGAGCAACAACACCAACCAAATCGGTCTTACAACCAACAACAACACAAACAACAACAAAAGTGGATGGAATCAACAACAACAACAACAAAGCCATCAAAACCGAGGAGGGCATCCACCTTGCCCTCATTGCAAGAAGCTTGGACATCCACCATCCAAGTTTTTTTGGAGGCCGGATGAGTCTTGTGAAAGATGTGGAGGAAAAGGCCACATTGCCAAAGTATGCAAGCAAAGGAGACAACAAGCCAATGTGGTTAATGAAGAAGCCGAGAACCTATTTGTGGCCACATGCCTTAAGGCCACAAGTAGTGGTCTCGGTTGGCTTGTGGATAGTGGTTGCTCACACCACATGAGTTTCCAAAAGGATGGCTTTATGGAGCTTGACCGAAATTACAAAACCAAAGTGAAGATTGGTGATGGCCGGTTCATGAAAGTAGAAGGCAAAGGAGATGTGTGCTTGAACACCAAGGAAGGTACCAAAATTATAAAAGATGTGCTATATGTTCCTAGTTTGTGTGAAAACTTGCTTAGTGTAGCACAATTGGTAGAAAGAGGCTTTGCTTTAAATTTTGCAAAAGATGGATGTATTATATATGATGCTTGTGGTAATAAGCTGTTTAAGGTACCATTGAAGGACAAAAGCTATAGATTGGACCTAGTTAAGAATGAACAAGCCTTAAAAACCAAAGTGGAGTCTATTTCTCAACTTTGGCATAAAAGGCTTCGGCATTCTAGCTATGGTTCCATGAAAAACACCAATGCCATTGTGAAGGACATGCCAATGATTGAGGAGATGAGAAGCCAATGTGATGTATGCCAACTAGGGAAATCTACATGGCTTCCATTCCCTAAAGCCGGTTCATGGAGAGCTAAGGAGAAGCTTGAGCTAGTCCATTCGGATGTGTGTGGACCGATGAGTTTGTCATCAGTTGGAGGTTGTAAGTACTTCCTAACCTTCATTGATGACTACTCAAGGATGTGTTGGGTATATTTTCTAACAACCAAGTCATAAGTGCTTGAGAAGTTCATGGAATTCAAGAAGATGGTGGAAACCCAAAGCAATGTAAAGATGAAGTGCTTAAGAACCGACAATGGTGGAGAATATACAAGCTTGGCTATGGAGGATTTTTGCAAAGAAAATGGAATGGTGCATCAATTCGCAACACCATACACACCATAACAAAATGGTGTTTGTGAGAGAAAAAATAGGACCTTGATGGAGATGGCAAGGTGCATGATACATGAGAAGAACATGCTAAAGAAGTTTTGGGCCGAAGCCATATACACGGCTAGCTACATCCAAAACCGAGCATACACCAAAGCCAATGAGTCCAAGACACCCTATGAGATATGGTATGGAGAAAAACCATCTTTGGACAACATAAAAATCTTTGGAAGTGTTTGTTTTCCTCATGTTCATCCACACATGAGAGACATGCTTGACAAAAGGGCAAATGTGGGCATCTTGGTCGGCTTTAGTGAGGTTACGAAAGGTTTTAGGGTTTTCAACTTGGAAACCAAGAAACTTGTGGTAACAAGGGATGTGAGGATTGATGAAGATGCTGTTTGGGATTGGACAAAGGAGGAGCTTCTTATCCATGAAGATAATGCTCGGTTGGATGATGAAGAAGAAGAAACCAATGACAATGACAATGAAGAAAATGAAGATGATAAGGAGGATGCACTTGAGACCATTGGAGCCGAATTGGAGATTGGAGATGGTGCTAGAGGAGAAAAGCCATTGTCCAAAATATATGAAAGGTGCAATGTTGCCTTGAGTGATCCTACCAATGCTTAAGAAGTTATGCAAAAGAAAGAGTGGATGGAGGCCATGCAAACCGAAATGGATGTGATAGAAAAGAATGAAACTTGGTCTTTGGTTTCTAAACCTAAAAACAAGAAACCAATTGGTGTAAAGTGGATCTTTAGGACCAAGTTCAACCCGGATGGAACAATATGCAAGCACAAGGCAAGGCTTGTGGTAAAAGGCTATGCACAACAAGCGGGTGTAGATTATGGAGAGACGTTTGCACCGGTTGCAAGAATGGAGACCATAAGGCTCATCCTATCCATCTCGGCCTCAATGTCATGGAAGGTGTACCACCTTGATGTAAAGTCAGCTTTCTTGAATGGTGTGCTTCAAGAGGAGGTTTATGTCGAGCAACCCGAGGGCTTCATTGTTCAAGGACATGAGGACAAAGTCTACCATCTACACAAGGCACTTTACGGATTAAAGCAAGCACCTAGGGCTTGGTATGGCAAGATTGATAGTTACTTGACCTACCAAGGCTTTAGGAGGAGTCCAAATGAGCCAACACTATACATAAGGAATGAAGAAGGCATGATTGTTATCTCACTCTATGTGGATGATTTGTTGGTCACGGGTGAAAATGAAAAGAATGTGGAAGTTTTGAAAAATGAACTTGAAAAAGAGTTTGACATGTCAAGCCTTGGTGAAATGAATTACTTCTTTGGAGGGGAAGTGATGCAATGCTCTAGGGGTATTTTCATATCTCAAGAGAAATACATGAAAGATCTTTTGAAAAAGTTCAACCTTGATGAATGCAAGCCAATGTCAACACCAATGAGCCAAGGAAACAAATACAAGAAGGAGGATGGCACACCAAAGGTAAACCCGACCCTATATAGAAGCATGATAGGAGGTTTGCTCTATGTATGTTCGTCAAGACCGGATATTATGCATGCCACATGTGTTTTGTCTAGATATATGCAAGCACCATCCCAAAACCATTTTGTAGGTGCCAAAAGACTTTGGAGTTTGGTATGATAGGCAAGATATGATGAGATTAATGGCCTACTCAGATAGTGATTGGGCTGGATGCTTGGATGATATGAAGAGCACTTCGGGGTATCTTTTCTCACTTGGTAGTGGACCATTCTCATGGAATGCAAAGAAGCAAGCAACAACCGCTCAAAGCACCGCCGAAGCCGAGTACATTGCTTGCTCTTCATGTGCAAATCAATGCATTTGGCTTAGGAAATTATTGGAGGACCTTGGTTATCCTCAAGAGGGTTCAACCATCATCAAATGTGACAACACTTCAGCCATATCAATAGCCAAGAACCCCATTCAACATGGAAGGACAAAACACATACCGGTGAAGTATCACTCCTTGAGGAAGTTTGAAGAAAATGGAGAAGTAAGCTTGGAATATATCAAGACTGAAGATAACCTTACAGATTTCTTCACCAAGCCACTTCCAAAAGCAAGATTTGAGACCTTGAGGAAGCTTCTAAATATTTCAAGCAAGAACACCAAGGAGGAGTGTTGAAATGTGGTGATCTTGCCACAATGTGCAAGGTAGTTCGGTTACACTTGCACTCTTTGTTTTGCAACATCAAAGACCAAACATTATTTATGTTTATGCATTTTATTTTATCTTGTAATGTTTAAGAACAATATCCTTTTTTGTAATGCCCTAAGCTCAATATGGCAGCATGCCTTATTGTCTTTTTGATGTATTTAAAAGTATGAAAATTGTAATGAAAAATGTTGAGAAAGAAAATATTCAAAAAAACAGATTTTGAAAAACAACATTTTTGGCTCTCTCTCTCTCAACTACTACATTTTGGTTTCTTCTTCTTCCCAAAAGCTAAAAACCTTCTCAAGAACCCTAAACCTCCATTAAAACCAGAAACAAAACCTTAACAAAAAAAAAAAAAAAAAAACAAAATCAAGAACCAAGAACCAACAACAATCATTCTTGACTAACACCTTGAATGATTGTGCTCTAGGGTACAACAACATAAACCTACACCAAATTCCATCAAACTGCACAAGGGTCAGATTATTTAGGGCTTAACTGAGCCTTCCCAGCTCCAAATTGGGCCATTCTTTTTGTGGCTTCTTCCTCTGCGTTTCTAGTTTATTATATCTAAAATTCAGATCCAAATCCCAAACCTTCTTCAAACGGCATCCAAGAAAGTGGACTTATGTTGCTGGAAATACAATTCCAGCAACTAGACAAAAAGGCCCTAAGCTATAGTTAATGAGCTTAGGGCATTACAAAAAAGGTATTGTTCTTAAATATTACAAGATAAAATAAAATGCATAATCGTAAATAATGTTTGGTCTTTGATGTTTCAAAACAAAGAGTGCAAGTGTAATCGAACTACCTTGCATATTGTGGCAAGATCACCACATTTCAACATCTTCTTCTTCCTTCTTTTGTATGTTGCCTTCAAATTGATCTGCATATCATTCACTTCATCCATTTTTATTTGACCCATCAGCTGTTGACCTTGTTCCTCTTAGCTATTCTTCTTGATCTAACTCTATCTCCTTGCATCAACCCATTAAGCATCACGTGACTTCCTCAGTACATGAACCTACTCATGGACACTCTCTTCTAGTTCTTTTATGCGCAATGCTGCACCTGACAGGTATGATTATTTTTCCTCCTCTCCTGTTCCATCTTCATTATCTATAACATGTACTTTAGCCTCTCATTCCATTACTTGTGAAATTCCCCATTTATTGAACTAGAACCGCTTATTAAAAATGCATCCATTTGAGCCCATCTAATGGTCATTTTCTCATAATATAGAATTGTCAACCCTAAGTGACTATTTAATGTTACTAAGCATCCTTCACCAGATTTCACTGACCTAAAATTAGTTTCCACATCTCTCAAGAATTTGTTATGGAAAAAAGCCATACTTAGTGAATTTAATGCTCTTTAGAAAAATAACACTAAGGATTCCTATAACCTTTACCAAAAATTTTTTAGGCTACAAGTGGGTGTTCGCATTAAATGGAAACATGATGGCTTAATTGAATGCTATAAAGCTCGTCTTATGGTTAGTGTGGACTATTATGATACTTTTAACCCTATTATTAAACCTACTACCATTTGAATAACTCATTCCACCTTTCTTTCCGGTGGATGGCTAGTGCATCAAGTGGATGCTGATAGATGGATGGCTAGTGCATCAAGTGGATGCTGATGAGAAGTGTACATGGTACAACCACCTGGGTTTGTTAATTTCACTAACTCTTATTTTATGTGGAGACTTCATAAAGCTATTTATGGTCTGAAATAAGCATCTTGTGCTTGGTACACTGAACTAAAGTGGTTTATTATTTTGTATGGGTTCACCAATTCTAGAACCAATGTTTCCTTGTTTATTTATAGAACACCAATAGTTACAGCCTACTTCATTGTGTATGTCACTGACTTGCTTATCACTAGTTCATCTTTAAACTTCATCAGTAAATTCATTCATGATTTATCTCAATAGTTTTCCATCAAAGAGTTAGGCTCTTTTCAATTTTTTTGTTTTTTTTAGGTATAGAGGCTATTTCACCATTTAAAGGCCTCTTTTTATCTCAACATAAATAGATTAAAGATCTGTAGGAACATCACAAATTGAATGGAATCAATGAGTTGGTTACACCAGTGTCTACTATTGGTAATCTCGTTCTAGCTTATGGTTCCGCTGTGATTGATTCTTCAACATATAGGAGTGTTATTGGTTCCTTTTAGTATCTATCTCTCACTAGACCTAACATTGGTTTTACCATAAATAAACTTACTTAGTATCTGCATGCTCTGACTCAAACTCAATAGGTTATCAACAAACAGTAACTTTGATATCAAGTAGACATTATATTATGGACTCCATCTTGCTCATTATCAACCTTTCTATCTTCAATCATACTTTAATTTCAATTAGGTAAGTGATCGTGATAGATATGCTTCCTTATTGGCCTTTGTTCTCTTTCTTAGCCCCAACCCAATTTCTTAGTGTCTTAAAAGCAACAATCTATAGCATGTTGATCAGTTTGATGAGAATCTGCCCGTCCCTATACAATCGACAACTCGCTGAGGTGCAGATCCTATATAGTTGAAGACTAGGCCAATCACTGTGACACAAGCCAAGAGATTTAAGGACAACCTGGCTGGCTTTATATAAGGATTTATCAATTCTCAAAAGGGCTTGTCAATACCCAAAGATTCAAAGCCTATTTTAAGCATCCAAGTGGTGGAGGCTAATATGGACTCGGGTAGCTGTTTTAGTGTTTTTGTGGACTTCGGGCAATGAATGGGTTCAACACTTCTTGCATTCAATTGATATCACTAAGAGGTCATGGAATCAAGTCAAGGTAGAAGCAAAAGCAACCAGTAGGCTATTTGTGTATGGAAGGGACTTATGGCCAATTTGCTGTAGTTGCCGTTGGCTTTGCTGTATTTTGTTGATTTGGCATTTTCTCTTTGTTCCAATCAATGGAAGTGTATGGGAATCATAATTAATCCTATTTTGCATCCTACATGGCACATTGGATCTGATTTGGAGCTTTTACAAGCTGGAAATTAGTCAAAGATAGCTTAGTTGTCAAACTAGTCAATTAGTTTCCTAATTTGAGTTTGACTTTTTGTTTTAGGAAATTATATTTTATTTTCGTCTTTATTTGTTAATTTGCTGGAAAAATCAACTTAGGAAAGTTAGAATTTTATTATTTTGATTGTAAATTAATTAATTAATTCCTAATTCAAAATAAAGGAATTAATTGATACAAATTAGTTTAGGAAAGTAAGGTGACAATCAGCCAAGCTTGGTTTCCTAATCTCTTTAGCCAGTTTTGACTAGTTTTTTAGGGTTTTATTTTGTTCTTTCAAAGCATATTTAAGGGCTTATTTTCAATAAGAAATCAGCTTAAATATTATACAGAAAAGTATTTGTGAGAAAAAATTCTCTTTGTTCTCTTTGAACACTTAAAACACCATTACAGAGTGAGTGTTTTAGTTTGACTTATCAATAGGACATCCATCACCTATTGTGGCATCTTCATCATATACCAAGGTTTCTAGTCACAGGTTGATTAGGGATTGAGGTGACCATAAGAACTTGAACTTAATTTTTTGATTCGAGCTAATATAATACGGGTTTAGAAGAAAGTCAACCTAGGTTCATATCACAGTTGAAGCTGAGTATCATTCCACAGCCTCAACTAGTGCTGAACTTTCATGGGTTGTAAACCTACTGCATGATGTTGGAATTCCTTTTGATGACTGTCCTCTTATTTTTTGGGAAAATTTGAGTACTACATATGCATGTACGAAATTGGTTTTTCACTTTCATATGAAGCATCTCGAAATTGATTATCATTTTGTTCGTGACCAAATTGTCGATGTCTCTCTTAATGTCAAACACATTTCCACTAATTACCAGCTCGCTGACATCCTCACTAAACCTTTAAGCAAGGCTTAATTTCTTCTTTTAATGTCCTAGATTGGTGTTTCTGATGAAACCATCATCTTGCGAGGGCATATAATGAAGGATATCTCCTCCACCAAAGAATTCCTAATTTATATCTCTATATTCATTCATCACATTATTTGATATAGCTACATTATTATGTATATTTATAATTTATATTTTACTTTTACGTTTCAATGTAATGGTATAAAGTTCCATTACCTATATTCAATAAAATTATCAATTCTCCAAAATCTTAAGAAGATTTGAGGATAATATCTATACTAATATTTTTATTCTTAAGTTTGCTAAAATTTTGCACAGCAGTAATTTTTTCAAATCATATCTTTAGTTAGACGTGGAATTTTTAGGCGATTCTAGTTGGAGAATTTTCTTGACTTATTGATGAACATCTCCACCTAATTTCATTGCATTTAGATTTGTCATTCAAATTTATTTTGAAGTCAACTTTGTCATAGTTTCAACAAATTGCAGTCTTATGGGTCAATTTAGTTTTGAATGTCTTCATGGTGTCCAAATCCTTGTTATTATATATGTATTTATAAGTCAAGACATAGATATACATTTTCCAAGTTTTTCAAGGAAAAATAATTAGACTTGGTTGTCTAAAAAAGGCATAAAAAGGAAGGTTGATGAGAACGTTCAAACTAGGAAAGTTTTGATGCGAATAAAACTTCTAAAACTTAGGAGTGTTGGGGTGAGAAGGTTATGACCAAGAGCAAGCTAGCTTGAAGTGTTAGCAACAAGCAAGTTTTTGGTGATGCTCTTGGAAATGGTTGTGTGTGAGTTGTGTTTTTAGGTTTTGGTTATGGTGTTTTCTGGTTTTTAGGGTTCCTAGAGTGTTCTAAGGTGTTGAAGAAGAGATAAGAAGAAGGGGACCACGTTGCTTTTGAAAAATGAGGCTTTGATATGTAGCCATTTCATTCATTTTACTATATAAGCTTGAAATTACAACTAGTTCACACATGCCAAGCATGTGAGCTTACAAAATGAGTAAAGTATTTGAAATTTAAAAAGTAAAATGGTCAACACCTAACTTTTCATACACAAAAGAGTCAAAAACCAGCTGCAACATGTCTATTCCAAATATAGTAAAAAGTGGCACATGGTTTTGAACTAAGTTCCTATTGTTTAACTAGTTTGGGTAAACAACCAAACTAGCTTCACCTACTTAGTTCCCCTTTGTATCTGCTTATGAAACTTGGTTTGAAGCATCCTTGGTCACCAATAAATATTGTTCCAAGAGCTAGGAAAGTTCTGGAACCGGATCATGGGCCAAACAGCTCCAAAACTGGCCCATACTCTGCATACTGGGCCCATCAGATACAGCAATCTGTTTAGAATAGAAAATGAACTTTCCCATGTCATGTTGACCTGAAATTTAAACCATAGTCTTCTACATATGTCTGTAGACATCCCTCAAAATTTCAGCCCAAAACTCCATTTGCAACCTGAGATATAAGATAAATAGTGGAACTATGTTGCTGGAAATTATGAATCCAGCACCATAGGCATTTCAAGCATAACATTCCTACTCTTTTGTGCATAATCTTTCCTATAATTTTGCATACATAACTTAGGCACAAAACATTATCAAAATATACCTTGCATCAATTAAAAACATACAAAGAAATATAAACTTATAAAAGGAAAGGATTTGATACCAAGGTGTGCATGCTAGCCGGTGACATGCACCATCAAGTGGCAAAATTGCCACACTTCAACACTCCTCCTTGGCAATTTTGTATGAGACATTGAGAAGTCCTCTCAATATCTCAAATCTCTTCTTTCCCAATGGCTTGGTGAAGATATCCGCCAAGTTCTCCTCGGAAGTCACATACTCCAACTTCACTTCACCACTTGCTTCAAATTCCCTTAAGGAATGATACTTAACCGGTATATGCTTGGTCCTCCCATGTTGGACTGGATTTTGTGCAATTGCTATTGCTGAAGTATTGTCACACAATATTACCGTGGCTTCCTCTTGCTTCAAGCTCAAGTCCTCCAATAATTTCCTAAGCCAAACACCTTGATTAGCACAACTTGAGCAAGCAATATACTCGGCTTCCGCAGTGCTTTGTGCAACGGTTTGTTGCTTCTTGGAATTCCATGAGAAAGGACCATTTCCAAGAGTGTAAATGTAGCCCGATGTGCTCTTGCTATCATCCAAAGAACCAGCCCAATCACTATCACTATAACCAAGCAAAGCTTCATTCATGCCATCCTTGTACCATATACCAAAATCACTAGTACCTTTCAAATACCTTAGGATTCTTTTTGCACAACTAAGATGATTTTGTGATGGACTATGCATAAATCTTGACAAAACAGCCACACTAAACATGATATCCGGTCTAGTAGAGCATACATATAAAAGGCTACCAATTAAACTTTTATAGATGGAAGGATTTACCTTTGGAGAATCATCATCCTTCACCAACTTGGTGCCTTCATTCATAGGTGTGGCAACGCTATTACAATCTTCCATGTCAAACTTCTTGAGCAACTCCTTCACATAGCTTTCTTGAGATATGAAGATGCCCTTGGATGATTGGACAACTTCAATTCCAAGAAAGTATTTCATCTCTCCAAGGCTAGACATCTCAAAGTTCAATTCTAGCTCACTTTTGAAATTGCTCACTTCTTTCTCATTACCACCGGTCACTAGAAGGTCATCAACATAAAGAGACACCAACACCATGCAACCATGAGTCCTAATATACAATGTAGGCTCATTAGGACTCCTCCTAAATCCATGCTTTGTCAAAAAACCATCTATCTTGGCATACCATGCCCTAGGAGCTTGTTTAAGGCCATACAAGGCCTTGTATACCTTCTCTTCACTTCCTTTCTTCACAAAACCTTCGGGTTGCACAACATAGACCTCCTCCTTTAATATTCCATTCAAGAAGGCTGACTTCACATCAAGGTGATATACTTTCCAAGACTTTTGTGCCGAAATTGCAAGAAGAAGTCTTATGGTTTCCATCCTTGCAACCGGTGCAAAAGTCTCTCCATAATCCACACCGGCTTGTTGTGCATATCCTTTGACAACAAGCCTTGCCTTGTGCTTATTTATGGACCCATCCGGATTGTACTTGGTCCTAAAGATCCACTTCACCCCAATAGCATTCTTTCCCTTCGGTTTTGTTACCAAGCTCCAAGTATCATTCTTGTTTATCACATCGATTTCATCTTGCATGGCTTGTCTCCACTCTTTTCTTGCCATAGCCTCATGGACATTGATTGGATCACTCAATGCCACATTACACCTTTCATAAATCTCATTAAGAGGTCTTGTGCCTCTCACACCATCACCAATCTCCAAATCAGCCCCTATGGAGATTTCTAGCTCATTCTCATTATATTCATCATCATGGGCAGCACGTTCATCATTTCCTTGTTCCTCATCATTATCATGAGCTTCAAGTCGATTGTCTTCATCCATACTAGCCAACTCCTCCTTACTACAAACCCATTTAGCTTCCTCATCAACTTTCACATCTCTACTTATCACAAGTTTCTTGGTTTCCAAGTTATACACTCTATATCCCTTGGTCACATCACTATAGCCAACCAAGACACCAACTTGTGACCTTTCATCAAGCTTTCCTCTCTTCTCTTGTGGTACTGATCAAGAGAAGGCTTATATCCAAACCAAAGCTCAAATGGGGTTTTACTCCTCAAAGACTTGGAGTAAAGCCTATTTTGGATGTAGATGGATGTATTAACTCCTTCGGCCCAAAACTTCTTTGGCAAGCCACTTTCAAACAACAAACATCTAGCCATCTCCATGATGGTACGGTTTTTCCTTTCACATACACCATTTTGTTGTGGTGTGTATGGTGTAGTGAATTGATGAACTATACCATGATCCTTACAAAGTTGTTTGAAAGCCTCACTTGTGTATTCCCCACCATTGTCCGTCCTTAACACCTTTATAGTGCAACCGGATTGATTTTGCACTAACTTCATAAATTCTACAAATTTCTCCAAAGCTTGTGATTTTCTTTCAAGGAAATACACCCAACACATTCTTGAGTAATCATCAATGAAAGTTATGAAATACTTGCTACCATTTAAGGATGGAACACTCATAGGACCACAAATATCCGAATGTATAAGTCCTAACTTCTCCTTTGATCTCCAAGAACAAGATTGAAATGCTAGCCTAGTATGCTTTCCTTTTTGACACACTTCACACACATGTTCTTGCTTCTCCACCAATGGCATGTCTCTAACAAGTTCATGTGTGCCTACCAATGACTTAAAGCTAGCATGGCCTAGTCTTTTATGCCAAAGTCGAGAGATGTTCTCAACTTTGGTGTTTAATGCAACCGATGCACCATTTTCATCCATATTCAACCTAAAATTCTTGTTCTTCATTCCAACACACATTAATTCATTTCCATGTGGATCAACTATAGTGCATGTCATGTTTGAGAAGTGTAATGCATATTTGTTTTCAAGCATTTGACCTACACTAAGTAAGTTCTCACATAAAGAAGGTACATAGAGAACATCATGGATAGTTTTGATACCTTTGGTGGTGTGTATCACCACATCTCCTTTGCCTTTCACTTCCATCAAGGCTCCATTTCCAATTTTGACTTTGTTGTGGCTGCTCCTATCCAAGTTTTTGAACCACTCATGCTTGTGAGACATATGGTGTGTTGCTCCACTATCAATGATCCATCCTTCATCATTTTTGATGCTACTAAAACAAGTAGCAACAAACAACTCTTCGGATTCACTATCACTTGCATTATCTTTAGCAACATTTGCTTGTTGCTTATCTTTCTTGTTTGCCTTGCATACTCTCTCCACATGACCCTTTTGTTGACATTTATGGCAAAATGCATCCGGCCTCCACCAACATCTTCTTGGATGATGACCTTTCTTCTTGCAATGGTGACAAGGTTCATAGGACTTCCTCTCGGGTTTGCTAGTTTCACCTTTCTCCTTTATGACCCTAAGCTTGTTCTTCTTTTGATTATGTGTCTTTTGATGTTGATTAGACACAAATTCAGCCTCCATTGATTCTTCATGTCTAATCCTCCTCCTTTGCTCCGTAGCTTGCAAGGCATTCACCAACTCGGTCAAGGAAATTTCATTTAGGTTCCTTGACTCCTCCAATGAAGATATCTTAGCTTCAAACCTCTCGGGCAAGGAGACCAACACCTTCTTTACAATCCTTTGGTCACTTAATCTTTCACCTAGCACCCTAATTTGATTCACCACATTAAGAAGCCTTGTTGTGAACTCCTTAACCGTTTCTTTGTCTTTCATCTTGATGGTCTCAAACTCCCTCCTTAGGTTAAGGATTTGCATTTGCCTTGTCCTTGCACTCCCTTGGAACTCATCTTGAAGTTTGTCCCAAGCTTCTTTGGCACTCTCACATGCCATTATCCTTGTGAAAATGGTATCACTAATACAAGAATGAATGGCGGTGAGAGCCTTGAAACCTTTAGCCAATTCCTCCTCATGGTGCTTGATTTGGTTGACCGTTGCCCCTTGTCTCAAAGGCTCGGGTTCTTGGGGATTTATGGTGACCTCCCAAAGACCATAAGCCTTCAAGTAGGCTTGCATCTTGATACTCCAAATGTTGTAGTTCTACCCATTGAAGATAGGAGGAGAAGGAGTTGAAAAACTTGAAGAAGCCATGTGAATGTTGCTTTCTAGTATGAAGGAATATGAAAATATATTTGTGATTTCAAGTATCTCTTCACTCTCAAGGAACGAACCAGCCCAAAAACCTCACAAATCTCACAAAAATGTGCCTTTCTCTGATACCACTTTGTTGGGGTGAGAAGGTTATGACCAAGAGCAAGCTAGCTTGAAGTGTTAGCAACAAGCAAGCTTTTGGTGATGCTCTTGGGAATGGTTGTGTGTGAGTTGTGTTTTTAGGTTTTGGTTATGGTGTTTTCTGGTTTTTAGGGTTCCTAGAGTGTTCTAAGGTGTTGAAGAAGAGATAAGAAGAAGGGGACCACGTTGCTTTTGAAAAATGAGGCTTTGATATGTAGCCATTTCATTCATTTTACTATATAAGCTTGAAATTACAACTAGTTCACACATGCCAAGCATGTGAGCTTACAAAATGAGTAAAGTATTTGAAATTTAAAAAGTAAAATGGTCAACACCTAACTTTTCATACACAAAAGAGTCAAAAACCAGCTGCAACATGTCTATTCCAAATATAGTAAAAAGTGGCACATGGTTTTGAACTAAGTTCCTATTGTTTAACTAGTTTGGGTAAACAACCAAACTAGCTTCACCTACTTAGTTCCCCTTTGTATCTGCTTATGAAACTTGGTTTGAAGCATCCTTGGTCATCAATAAATATTTTTCCAAGAGCTAGGAAAGTTCTGGAACCGGATCATGGGCCAAACAGCTCCAAAACTGGCCCATACTCTGCATACTGGGCCCATCAGATACAGCAATCTGTTTGGAATAGAAAATGGCCTTTCCCATGTCATTTTGACCTGTAATTTAAACCATAGTCTTCTATATATGTCTGTAGACATCCCTCAAAATTTCAGCCCAAAAAGCCATTTGCAACCTGAGATATAAGATAAATAGTGGAACTATGTTGCTGGAAATTATGAATCCAGCACCATAGGCATTTCAAGCATAACATTCCTACTCTTTTGTGCATAATCTTGCCTATAATTTTGCATACATAACTTAGGCACAAAACATTATCAAAATATACCTTGCATCAATTAAAAACATACAAAGAAATATAAACTCATAAAAGGAAAGGATTTGATACCAAGGTGTGCATGCTAGCCGGTGACATGCACCATCAAGTGGCAAAATTGCCACACTTCAACAAGGAGTACATATGGCAGCTTAATGGGTCAAAAAGACAACGAATTTTCTCATATTAAATTGATAATTAAAAGTATCAATATTAATCTTAATTACCTAGAGGCGTTGGAGTTAGCCCCAAGTTCATTATCCAATAAGATTAAGCTTTGAAAACCTAATTGGACTTGGACTCAAGGAAACTTAAGGCTATAAAAAGCCTTACAATTTTTGCCTCCAAAGCATTCTCTATACCATTTTATACCCTATAGATGATATATTTTACAATAGTAACATAAGGAGAAGGATAATGAGAGGACTTAAGAAGGAAAAAAAAGGAGGAAGCCGCCGACCCCCATTAAAGGAGTTCTAACAAAGGGATTTCATCAACTTGGTTCTATCTCCTACTTTTTCTTTTATTCTTTGATTGTAAACATTAGTTTTTAATTAATTATGGATATTGTTTTTAGCTTATGGATGAATTGAATTCCTATGAAGATTTGATTACTTTTTTTATGTTTTTATTTATTTATTTAGTATTTTTATTCAATAAATTATTGTGTGCTTATGGTGTTGAAAAGGTGGTAATCTTGCCACCTTGTGCAAGACAAAGTTCATCAAGGTTTGCACCCTTTTTCTTTTTTCACAAGAAATATTTTGTTGAATGTATTAATGCAATATTTATTTCTATGTTTTATGTTTCTTTTAAATGTCTTTTGAATGTCTAAGTTTTGTTGTATTTAGCTTAGGAATTGTCTCTTTGTTGGGTATTGATTTTGTTTTGTAAAATGGCTATGTGCTGGAAATTGTGGTTCCAGCAACATAGGCCCATTATTGGGGTTGGAGTTCTCTGAAATTTTAGAATGAGGTTATGAATTTTGGATATGTTCTAATAGACATGTAAAAGAAAACATAGAAAAAAGAATGACTCAAAAAGACCTTGGGAAGCTCAAGATATGTAAGTTGCAAGTTGGCATAACTGCCGAGATTTCCAATAGTTATGGCCCACGGGTTTGAGATGAATTGGAGGCCTTACCCAATTCTTTTGGACTTTTAATTCTCCATATTTCATCCTTAATATTTCAACATACCACATGCCAAAATTCAAGCAATTTGGATGAAGATATCCCAGCCTTCCATCTGGTCAAAGTAGTAGTACAGGATTAGGTTGAGACAGTTTTTTGAAATTCAAAATCTCATCGACCCTTGTCATAATTATGCACTCACATGTGAGCTGGTGGTTGAACGGTTATGTATCATAATTTTGAGTGGGAAATGTGTAAATTTTTAATTTTAAAGACTTTGATTTGGTCCCACACACACCTCACATGTATGAGACAAGTTTTGTATCTATATATGCAACAAATGAATGAAAAGCAAGATGAATTAGTGTACTGTCTAGTTTTGTGTGGCCTATTCTAATATCTTATCTTCTTCTTCATCTTCTTATTCTTCCTTCAAAACAAAAATCCTAACAATCCTAAATATCACCATGCCAAAAAGAAACACAAAATTCACCTAAACATTAAACAAAAAACCGGATTAAAGGTTGTGCACTAGACTAACACCTTGTGTACAGCACTTTTGGTTAAGTGAACCCAAAACTACACCAAACTCCAACATAGTATCAGAGCTTTGTTTGAACCATTGAGGGACCTTGTGAGCTTTATTTCTAGCCTATTTTCTTTTGGGAGAACCTCCATTTCATTCCTTTCATTTTTGGCTTGAAGTGGTACAAAAATCTAGCTAGAAAACTCACCAAAAATCCAACCTAAGAGCCATTTTCTTCAAAAATCTGATTTTTTGTCATGGCTTCTCAAAGTTTTGCACCTCCCACTCCACTAAAATTTGAGGGCCAAAATTACTCCATTTGGAGCATAAAGATGAAAGCCTACCTACAAGCCTCTAGACTTTGGGATGTGATGGAAGAAGGTTATAAAGTTGAGGAGCTGAGAGTAAATGCCATACAACCATAAATACTTGCACATAAGACTGAGATAGCTAAAGGATTCAAGGCCTTGACAGCCTTTCATTCTTCGGTGAGTGACACCATCTTCACTAGAATCATGTTTTGTACAAGTGCTAGAGAAGTTTGGTTAAAGTTGTAAGAAGAATTTCAAGGAAATACTAGAACAAGACAAATGCAAGTTTTAAACTTAAGAAGAGAGTTTGAAACAATTAGAATGAAAGAAAATGAGTTGGTTAAGGACTTCACGGATAGACTACCAAAGGTTTTATACCAAATTATAGTCCTTGGAGAGCCATTGACCGACCAAAGGGTTATAGAGAAGGTATTGGTGAGCTTACCCGAAAAGTTTGAAGCTAAGATTTCTTCCCTTGAGAAATCAAGGAATCTTAGTGAGATTACTTTGAGTGAGCTTATCAATGCCCTCCAAGCAATCGAACAAAGAAGAGCCATAAGAAAGGAGGAGTCTTTGGAAAGTGCTTTTATGTCTAGTCAAAGCAAAAAGAAAAATAAAAGGAATAATAACAAGAATAAAGGAGGAACCGGTTATGGAGGTTTCAACAACAACAACAACAATAATGCAAGGCAACAACAAGGAGGACAACAACAAAACCGTGAGGGTTATCCACCATGCCTCCATTGTAAGAAGCATGGAGCTGAACCAAACAAGTGCTTTTTGGAGATCGGATGCAACTTGTGACAAATGTGGATAAAGAGGACATGTTGGCAAAGTATGTAAGCAATGAAGGCAACAAGCAAATATTGTGAATGAGGAGGCCGAGACCTTATTTGTGGCTATATGCCTTAAAGTTACAAGTAGTGGTTTTGGTTGGTTGGTAGATAGTGGTTGTTCACACCACATGACTTTTAAAGAAACCAACTTTGTGGAGCTTGAACAATCCTACAAGACAAGGGTGAAGATTGGGAATGGAAGCTTCATGGATGTAGAAGGAAAATGAGACATCTCATTTAACACCAATAAAGGTACAAAACTTATCCAAAATGTCCTATATGTGCCTTCATTATGTGAAAACTTGTTGAGTGTTGCATAATTGGTTGAAAAGGGATATGTTTTGAACTATGGTTGTGATGGTTGTTTGATATCAGATGCTTTTGGAAATGAGGTGTTTAAAGTTTCCTTGAAAGATAAAACCTATAGGTTGAATTTACTAGATAGTGAACAAGCTTTGAAAGGCAAAGTTGAGTCCATTTCTCAACTTTGGCATAAAAGGGTTAGTCACTCTAGTTATGGTGCAATGAAGAATACTAATGCTTTGGTGAATGATATGCCCTTGATTGATGATGTGAAAAATGTGTATGAAGTTTGTCAACTTGGAATGTCCACTAGGTTGCCATTTCCTAAAATTGGTGCATGGTGAGCCAAGGAGAAGTTAGAACTTGTTCATTCAGATGTGTGTGGTCCCATGAGTGTGTCTTCCTTGAGTGGTCATAAATACTTTCTCACCTTTATTGATGACTACTCTAGGATGTGTTGGATTTATTCTCTCACATATAAGTCAAAAGTTCTAGACAAAATTATGGAATTCAAGAAGTTGGTTGAAAATCAAAGTGGGTCCACTTTGAAGTGCTTGATGACCGACAATGGTGGTGAATATACTAGCCTAGCTCTTAAAGATTTTTACAAATAAAATGGAATAATTCATCAATTTACCACACCATACACACCATAACAAAATGGTGTGTATGAGAGGAAGAATAGGACATTGATGGAGATGGCTAGGTGTATGATACATGAAAAGAAAATGCTAAAGAAATTTTGGGCTGAGGCTATCTATCTAGTTCCTACATTAAAAACCGATGCTTCACCAAATGCATTGAAGGAAAGACATCCTATGAGTTGTGGTTTGGAGAGAAACCATATTTAGAGAATGTTAAAGTGTTTGGTAGTGTGTGCTTTCCCCATGTTCACTCACACATGAAAGATAAGCTCGACAAAAGAGCTAATGTTGGTGTCTTGGTGGGATATAGTGAGGTTTGCAAAGGTTTTAGGGTCTATAACCTAGAGATTAAAAAGCTTGTGATAACAAAATATGTGAAGATTGATGAGAATGGAAAATTGGATTGGAGTAAGGAGGAGCTATTAGTGAATGAGGATGAGACACGGATTGAAGAAGAAAATGAAGAAAGAAATGTTGAAAACAACAATGATGAAGATGACAATGATGAGACAATGAGGAGGATGATGATATACTTCAAGAAACCATTAGAGCCAATTTGGAATTTGGTAATGGTGTTAGAGGGGAGAGATCTTTGTCCAAGATTTATGAAAGGTGTAATGTTGTAGTTGGTGACCCTACATGTATGCAAGAGGCCTTGATGAAGAAAGAGTGGATGGAAGCAATGGATGTGGAAATGGAGATGATTGAGAAGAATGAGACTTGATCCTTGGTCACTGAACCAAAAAACAAGAAAGCAATTGGTGTCAAATGGATCTTTAGAACTAAATATAATCTGGATGACACCATTTGCAAACACAAGGCAAGGTTGGTGGTCAAGGGTTATGCACAACAAGCTGGAGTTGACTATGTGGAGACATTTGCACTCGTCGCAAGGATGGAAACCATTATACTCATCTTTGCTATTTCAGCTAACAAATAATAGAGTGTGTTTCATTTGGATGTGAAATCGGCATTCTTGAAGGGTGTATTGCAAGAAGAAGTGTTTGTGAAGCAACCCAAGGGCTATGAAGATAAGGTTTATAAGCTTCACAAAGCCTTATATGGTCTTAATCAAGCACCTATGGCTTGGTATGGAAGGATAGATGGCTACTTGCTTGGACATGGCTTTAGGAGGAGCCAAAATGAACCTACTTTGTATGTGAGGGTTGAAGGAAGCATGATAGTGGATTCTTTGTTTGTGGATGACTTGTTGGTCACCTATGAGGACCTAAGAAATGTGAATAAGCTAAGGCATGAACTTGACAAGGAGTTTGAGATGTCTAGCTTAGGTCTCATGGTCTCATGAATTACTTCATTGGTGTGGAAGTAATGCAATGCCAAAGATGAATATTTATATCACAAGAAAAGTACATCAAGGATCTTTTGAAGAAATTTAACCTTGAAGAATGCAATCCAATGAGCACTTCAATGATCCAAGAAGAGAAGTACCAAAAGGAGGATGGCACACCAAAGGTAAATCTTTATCGATCCTTAATTTGTAGTTTGCTTTATGTGTGCTCATCTAGACCTGATATTATGTATGCTATGTGTGTGCTTTCAAGATACATACAAGCACTCACCCAAACTCATTTTAAAGGTGCCAAAAGAGTTCTTAGGTGTCTTAAGGGCACTAGTGATTATGGAGTTTGGTATGAAGTAGGGGATGAGTTGAAGCTTGTTGGCTATTTGGGTAGTGATTGGGTGGGCTGCATTGATGATATGAGAAGTACTTTGAGCTACTTGTTTTCACTTAGGAGTCGTCCTTTCTCATGGAATGCAAAGAAGCAAAGCACAACGGCTAAAAGTACCGTGGAAGCTGAATACATTGCTTGCTCATCTTGTGCAAACCAATGTATTTGGTTGAGGAAGTTGATAGGAGATCCTTGGTCATACTCAAAAAGTCCAAACATCATCAAATGTGACAACACTTCAGCAATTTCAACAGCCCATAACCCGGTACAACATGGAAGAACAAAACATATTCCAGTGAAATATCATTACTTAAGAGAGTTTGAAGATCTTGGAGAAGTTTCTTTGAAGTAAGTGAATTCAAAGGAGAACCTTGTGGATGTGTTCACAAAGCCACTTGGAAAGACTAGATTTGAGGCAATGAGGACTCTCCTTAATGTCTCTAGTAAGATTATCAAGGAGTGTTGAAAAGGTGGTAATTTTGCCACCTTGTGTAAGCCAAAGTTCATCAAGGTTTGCACCCTCTTCCTTTCTTCACAAGAAATATTTTGTTGAATGTCTTAATGTAATATTTATTTCTATGTTTTATGTTCCTTTTAAATGTCTTTTGAATGCCTAATTTTTTGTCTCTTTGTTGGGTATTGATTTTATTTTGTAAAATGTGCTGGAAATTGTGGTTCTAGCAACATAGGTCCATTGTTGGGGCTGGCATTCTCTAGGCTTTTAGAACAAGGTTATTATTTTTGGATATTTTCTAATAGACATTTAAAAAAAATATAGAAAAAACATTAACTCAAAAAGGCCTTGGGAAGCCCAAGATATGTAGGTTCCAATTTGGCATAACTGCTGAGATTTCCAGCAGTTATGGCCCATAAGTTTGAGATGAATTGGAGGCCTTACCCAATTCTTTTGGACTTTGAATTCTCCAGATTTCATCCTTAATATTTTAACATGCAACATGCCAAAATTCAAGCAATTTGAATGAAGATATCCCAGCCTTCCATTTTGTCAAAGTAGTAGTACAGAATTAGGTTGAGACAATTTTTTGAAATTTAAAATCTCACCGACCCTTGTCATAATTATGCACTCACATGTGAGCTGGTGGTTGAATGGTTATGTATCATAATTTTGAGTGGAAAAGTGTAAATTTTGAATTTTAAAGACTTCAATTTGGTCCCACACACACCTCACATGTATGGGACAAGTTTTGTATCTATATATACGACAAATGAATGAAAAGCAAGATGAATTAGTGTGCTGTCTAGTTTTGTGTGACCTACTCTAACTTCTTCTCTTCTTCTTCATCTTCTTCTTTTTCCTTCAAAACAAAAACCCTAACAATCCTAAATGTCACCATGCCAAAAACAAACACAAAAATCACCTAAACATTAAACAAAAAACTGGATTAAAGGTTGTACACTAGACTAACACCTTGTGTACAACACTCTTGGCCAAGTGAACCCAAAACCACACCAAACTCCAACATATGGAAATGATGTAGTTTAGTTGAGGTATCGAAAGATGAAAACTATAGATTTGCAATAATTTACTTAGTTTACATGATTGAAGAATTGGAAAAGTTTGTGTTTTCTATGCCTTGTTTGATAAATACTTAATTTATATAATTGACAAAAGGAAGGTGAAGGTTACATATTCTGTATTTTGTTTGCTTAATTAACTTTTATGTTGAATGTGAATATGAAACTGGAAGTTAAATTAGGGTTTACAAATCAATGAGGAGCCAAAGGGTGAAGTTTATAAATTTGATGATTAAGTATGGTGGAATAAATACTAAGTTAGGAAAACATGCATGGTAGTAATTAAATTGGAGTAGTTAGTGGTAGTATCTATATTCTAGTGTCCACTGTTGAAGTGTGGCAATTTTGCCACTTGATGGTGCATGTCACCGGCTAGCATGCACACCTTGGTATCAAATCCTTTCCTTTTATGAGTTTATATTTTTTGTAAGTTTTTAATTGATTCAAGGTATATTTTGATAATGTTTTGTGCCTAAGTTATGTATGCAAAATTATAGGCAAAATTATGCACAAAAGAGTAGGAATGTTATGCTTGAAGTGCCTATGGTGCTGGATTCATAATTTCCAGCAACATAGTTCCACTATTTATCTTATATCTCAGGTTGCAAATGGAGTTTTGGGCTGATATTTTGAGGGATGTCTACAGACATATATAGAAGACTATGGTTTAAATTTCAGGGAAAAATGACATGGGAATGTCCATTTTCTATTCCAAACAGATTGCTGTATCTGATGGGCCCAGTATGCAGAGTATGGGCCAGTTTTGGAGCTGTTTGGCTCATGATCCGGTTCCAGAACTTTCCTAGCTCTTGGAACAATATTTATTGATGACCAAGGATGCTTCAAACCAAGTTTCATAAGCAGATACAAAGGGGAACTAAGTAGGTGAAGCTAGTTTGGTTGTTTACCCAAACTAGTTAAACAATAGGAACTTAGTTCAAAACCATGTGCCACTTTTTACTATATTTGGAATAGACATGTTGCAGCTGGTTTTTGACTCTTTTGTGTATGAAAAGTTAGGTGTTGACCATTTTACCTTTTAAATTTCAAATACTTTAATCATTTTGTAAGCTCACATGCTTGGCATGTGTGAACTAGTTGTAACTTCAAGCTTATATTGTAAAATGAATGAAATGGCTACATATCTAAGCCTTATTTTCAAAGGCCAACGTGTTTCTCTTCTTCTTATCTCTTCTTCAACACCTTAGAACACTTCAGGAACCCTAAAAACCAGGAAACACCATAACCAAAACCTAAAAACACAACTCACACACAACCATTCCCAAGAGCATCACCAAAAGCTTGCTTGTTGCTAACACTTCAAGCTAGCTTGCTCTTGGTCATAACCTTCTCACCCCAACAAAGTGGTATCAGAGCAAGACATATTTTTGTGAGATTTGTGAGGTTTTTGGGCTGGTTCGTTCCTTGAGAGTGAAGAGATACTTGAAAGCACAAATATATTTTCATATTCCTTCATACTAGAAAGCAACATTCACATGGCTTCTTCAAGTTTTTCAACTCCTTCTCCTCCTATCTTCAATGGGGAGAACTACAACATTTGGAGTATCAAGATGCAAGCCTACTTGAAGGCTTATGGTCTCTGGGAGGTTACCATAAATCCCCAAGAACCCGAGCCTTTGAGACAAGGGGCAACGGTTAACCAAATCAAGCACCATGAGGAGGAATTGGCTAAAGGTTTCAAGGCTCTCACCGCCATTCATTCTTGTATTAGTGATACCATTTTCACAAGGATAATGGCATGTGAGAGTGCCAAAGAAGCTTGGGATAAACTTCAAGATGAGTTCCAAGGGAGTGCAAGGACAAGGCAAATGCAAATCCTTAACCTAAGGAGGGAGTTTGAGACTATCAAGATGAAAGACAAAGAAACGGTTAAGGAGTTCACCACAAGGCTTCTTAATGTGGTGAATCAAATTAGGGTGCTAGGTGAAAGATTAAGTGACCAAAGGATTGTGGAGAAGGTGTTGGTCTCCTTGCCCGAGAGGTTTGAAGCTAAGATATCTTCATTGGACGAGTCAAGCAACCTAAATGAAATTTCCTTGACCGAGTTGGTGAATGCCTTGCAAGCTACGGAGCAAAGGAGGAGGATTAGACATGAAGAATCAATGGAGGCTGCATTTGTGTCTAAACAACATCAAAAGACACAAAATCAAAAGAAGAACAAGCTTAAGGTCATAAAGGAGAAAGGTGAAACTAGCAAACCCGAGAGGAAGTCCTATGAACCTTGTCACCATTGCAAGAAGAAAGGTCATCATCCAAGGAGGTGTTGGTGGAGGCCGGATGCATTTTTCCATAAATGCCAACAAAAGGGTCATGTGGAGAGAGTATTCAAGGCAAACAAGAAAGATAAGCAACAAGCAAATGTTGCTAAAGATAATGCAAGTGATAGTGAATCCGAAGAGTTGTTTGTTGCTACTTGTTTTAGTAGCATCAAGAATGATGAATGATGGATCATTGATAGTGGAGCAACACACCATATGTCTCGCAAGCATGAGTGGTTCACAAACTTGGATAGGAGCAGCCACAACAAAGTCAAAATTAGAAATGGAGCCTTGATGGAAGTGAAAGGCAAAGGAGATGTGGTGATACACACCACCAAAGGTATCAAAACTATCCATGATGTTCTCTATGTACCTTCTTTATGTGAGAACTTACTTAGTGTAGGTCAAATGCTTGAGAACAAATATGCATTACACTTCTCAAACATGACATGCACTATAGTTGATCCACATGGAAATGAATTAATGTGTGTTGGAATGAAGAACAAGAATTTTAGGTTGAATATGGATGAAAATGGTGCATCGGTTGCATTGAACACCAAAGTTGAGAACACCTCTCAACTTTGGCATAAAAGACTAGGCCATGCTAGCTTTAAGTCATTGGTAGGCACACATGAACTTGTTAGAGACATGCCATTGGTGGAGAAGCAAGAACATGTGTATGAAGTGTGTCAAAAAGGAAAGCATACTATGCTAGCATTTCAATCTTGTTCTTGGAGATCAAAGGAGAAGTTAGGACTTATACATTCGGATATTTGTGGTCCTATGAGTGTTCCATCTTTAAATGGCAGCAAGTATTTCATAAATTTCATTGATGATTACTCAAGAATGTGTTGGGTGTATTTCCTTGAAAGAAAATCACAAGCTTTGGAGAAGTTTGTAGAGTTTATGAAGTTAGTGCAAAATCAATCCGGTTGCACTATAAAGGTGTTAAGGACGGACAATACACAAGTGAGGCTTTCAAACAACTTTGTAAGGATCATGGTATAGTTCATCAATTCACTACACCATACACACCACAACAAAATGGTGTATGTGAAAGGAAAAACCGTACCATCATGGAGATGACTAGATGTTTGTTGTTTGAAAGTGGCTTGCCAAAGAAGTTTGGGCCGAAGGAGTTAATACATCCATCTACATCCAAAATAGGCTTTACTCCAAGTCTTTGAGGAGTAAAACCCCATTTGAGCTTTGGTTTGGATATAAGCCTTCTCTTGATCATCTAAGGGTATTTGGAAGCATTTGTTACATCCTAGTACCACAAGAGAAGAGAGGAAAGCTTGATGAAAGGTCACAAGTTGGTGTTTTGGTTGGCTATAGTGATGTGACCAAGGGATATAGAGTGTATAACTTGGAAACCAAGAAACTTGTGATAAGTAGAGATGTGAAAGTTGATGAGGAAGCTAAATGGGTTTGTAGTAAGGAGGAGTTGGCTAGTATGGATGAAGACAATCGGCTTGAAGCTCATGATAATGATGAGGAACAAGGAAATGATGAAGGTGCTGCCCATGATGATGAATATGATGAGAATGAGCTAGAAATCTCCATAGGGGCTGATTTGGAGATTGGTGATGGTGTGAGAGGCACAAGACCTCTTAATGAGATTTGTGAAAGGTGTAATGTGGCATTGAGTGATCCAATCAATGTCCATGAGGCTATGGCAAGAAAAGAGTGGAGACAAGCCATGCAAGATGAAATCGATGTGATAAACAAGAATGACACTTGGAGCTTGGTAACAAAACCGAAGGGAAAGAATGCTATTGGGGTGAAGTGGATCTTTAGGACCAAGTACAATCCGGATGGGTCCATAAATAAGCACAAGGCAAGGCTTGTTGTCAAAGGATATGCACAACAAGCCGGTGTGGATTATGGAGAGACTTTTGCACCGGTTGCAAGGATGGAAACCATAAGACTTCTTCTTGCAATTTCGGCACAAAAGTCTTGGAAAGTATATCACCTTGATGTGAAGTCAACCTTCTTGAATGGAATATTGAAGGAGGAGGTCTATGTTATGCAACCCGAAGGTTTTGTGAAGAAAGGAAGTGAAGAGAAGGCATACAAGCTACACAAGGCCTTGTATGGCCTTAAACAAGCTCCTAGGGCATGGTATGCCAAGATAGATGGTTTTTTGACAAAGCATGGATTTATGAGGAGTCCTAATGAGCCTACATTGTATATTAGGACTCATGGTTGCATGGTGTTGGTGTCTCTTTATGTTGATGACCTCCTAGTGACCGGTGGTAATGAGAAAGAAGTGAGCAATTTCAAAAGTGAGCTAGAATTGAACTTTGAGATGTCTAGCCTTGGAGAGATGAAATACTTTCTTGGAATTGAAGTTGTCCAATCATCCAAGGGCATCTTCATATCTCAAGAAAGCTATGTGAAGGAGTTGCTCAAGAAGTTTGACATGGAAGATTGTAATAGCGTTGCCACACCTATGAATGAAGGCACCAAGTTGGTGAAGGATGATGATTCTCCAAAGGTAAATCCTTCCATCTATAGAAGTTTAATTGGTAGCCTTTTATATGTATGCTCTACTAGACCGGATATCATATTTAGTGTGGCTGTTTTGTCAAGATTTATGCATAGTCCATCACAAAATCATCTTAGTTGTGCAAAAAGAATCCTAAGGTATTTGAAAGGTACTAGTGATTTTGGTATATGGTACAAGGATGGCATGAATGAAGCTTTGCTTGGTTATAGTGATAGTGATTGGGCTGGTTCTTTGGATGATAGCAAGAGCACATCGGGCTACATTTACACTCTTGGAAATGGTCCTTTCTCATGGAATTCCAAGAAGCAACAAACCGTTGCACAAAGCACAGCGGAAGCCGAGTATATTGCTTGCTCAAGTTGTGCTAATCAAGGTGTTTGACTTAAGGAAATTATTGGAGGACTTGAGCTTGAAGCAAGAGGAAGCCACGGTAATATTGTGTGACAATACTTCAGCAATAGCAATTGCACAAAATCCAGTCCAACATGGGAGGACCAAGCACATACCGGTCAAGTATCATTCCTTAAGGGAATTTGAAGCAAGTGGTGAAGTGAAGTTGGAGTATGTGACTTCCGAGGAGAACTTGGCGGATATCTTCACCAAGCCATTGGGAAAGAAGAGATTTGAGATATTGAGAGGACTTCTCAACGTCTCATACAAAATTGCCAAGGAGGAGTGTTGAAGTGTGGCAATTTTGCCACTTGATGGTGCATGTCACCGGCTAGCATGCACACCTTGGTATCAAATCCTTTCCTTTTATGAGTTTATATTTTTTGTATGTTTTTAATTGATTCAAGGTATATTTTGATAATGTTTTGTGCCTAAGTTATGTATGCAAAATTATAGGCAAAATTATGCACAAAAGAGTAGGAATGTTATGCTTGAAGTGCCTATGGTGCTGGATTCATAATTTCCAGCAACATAGTTCCACTATTTATCTTATATCTCAGGTTGCAAATGGAGTTTTGGGCTGAAATTTTGAGGGATGTCTACAGACATATATAGAAGACTATGGTTTAAATGTCAGGTCAAAATGACATGGGAAATTCCATTTTCTATTCCAAACATATTGCTATATCTGATGGGCCCAGTATGCAGAGTATGGGCCAGTTTTGGAGCTGTTTGGCCCATGATCCGGTTCCAGAACTTTCCTAGCTCTTGGAATAATATTTATTGATGACCAAGGATGCTTCAAACCAAGTTTCATAAGCAGATACAAAGGGGAACTAAGTAGGTGAAGCTAGTTTGGTTGTTTACCCAAACTAGTTAAACAATAGGAACTTAGTTCAAAACCATGTGCCACTTTTTACTATATTTGGAATAGACATGTTGCAGCTGGTTTTTGACTCTTTTGTGTATAAAAAGTTAGGTGTTGACCATTTTACCTTTTAAATTTCAAATACTTTAATCATTTTGTAAGCTCACATGCTTGGCATGTGTGAACTAGTTGTAATTTCAAGCTTATATTGTAAAATGAATGAAATGGCTACATATCTAAGCCTTATTTTCAAAAGCCAACGTGTTCCTCTTCTTCTTATCTCTTCTTCAACACCTTAGAACACTTCAGTAACCCTAAAAACCAGAAAACACCATAACCAAAATCTAAAAACACAACTCACACACAACCATTCCCAAGAGCATCACCAAAAGCTTGCTTGTTGCTAACACTTCAAGCTAGCTTGCTCTTGGTCATAACCTTCTCACCCCAACATCCACAATTAATTGATTACAACCTGCTTTTGTCTTTTATTTGCTATTTGCTTTCTTAATGTTTGATTTTAATTTTCTTTTGTTACGATTGTCTAAAATGTGCTCATAATTTAATCAATAAAACAATAAATTGAATTAATCCCTTATTCCCTTGGGTATGATACCTGATTACTTATGCTAACCATTTTAGTACCTGATTGGCATACTTGCAAGTTGAGAAAACATTGCAACAGTCTTTTACCAGTTGGACACGCACATGCCAAGTTTACCATAGTTGCAGTCAATTATTTTACCAAGTGGGTTAAGGCATCTCCACTTGAAAAAATCATGGAATCCAACATAATTAAACGTATATGGCAGAACATTGATTATTCCTTTAAATTCATAAGCAATTCGATAATATGTGGTTCCTAGCATTTTATGCTAACCTTTAAATTAGCAATGCATTTTCATCTCTTGCAAGCTAATAGGCAAGTCAAAGTTATAAAAATAAGGATATCAAGTACAATTTGTTTTAACAAAAATGGAGTCTTTAAAAGGAGCATGGGCTTAATAGTTGCCAAAAATTGTATGAGCATACTAGACCACTCCTTGCACATCCACCGGGGAGACATCTTTCTATCTTACCTATGACTCAAAGGCAATTATTCCTATTGAAATTCGATTGCAATCCGAGGAGGTCCTAGCTTTTGACTCAACTTTAAATGATGATTCACTCTATATCAACCTAGATACACTAGAAAAAGCTTGCAAAATTGCCAAAATGCAAGTAGCATGAGATAGTGATGAAGTCTGAAATTGTGATTCAGGCTTTGTATGTGCGACAGGATATAGGCTTGTGTGGATAATCCTTCCACATGCTGATACGAACCTAGGACGACCTGCTTCTAAACCCATATTATATTAGTCTGGATCTAATTATGTTACAGTTCTAATGGTCACCTTGACCCCTAACCAACCTGTGATTAGAAATCTTGGTATATAATGAAGACATCACAATAGGTGATGGAAATCCTATTAATAAGTCAAAACCAAAACACTCATTCACTAATGGTGTTTTAGGTGTTGAAAAGAACAAAGAGAATTTAATCTCACAAATAATTTTCTGTATAAAATTCAAGCTTCATTCTTATTGAAAAATAAGCCTTTAAATAGGCTACAAAGCCACAAAATAAAACCCTAAAAACAAATGGAAAACTGGCCATACAAAGTAGTTTCCTATGGTGGCCGAAATTCTCACTCCTTTCCTAATCTAATTTGGATTAATTAATTCCTTTATTTTGAATTAGGAATTAATTAATTTACAATGAAAATAATAAAATAATAACTTTCCTAAACTTATTGTTCCAGAAAATAAATAAATAAAAACTAAAAAGTAATGGTAATTTCCTAAAACAAAAAGTAGAATCAAATTAGGAAACTATAATACTAGCTTTTTGACTAAGTTGACTTTGACCAATCTTTGACCAAATTGAGCTCTAAATCAGCTTCAATATGCTTTTTAGGATGCCAAATAAGCTGAATATGAAGTCCCACACGTTTCCCATGCTTGGAAGAGGAAGAAAAAGCCAACTCAACAAAATACAGTAAAGCCAGCACAAAATACAGTAAAAAACAGGTCAAATTTGAAGCTGTCTGTACAACCTTTTTTTGAATGCCTTTGAAGCTGCCTTGAATTGATTCCATATCCTATTAGACATATTTATTGAATCCATAAGGATTTGGAACCATTTCATGCTGCTCATTGTCCATATTTGCACCAAAACTGCCACCCGGGTCCGTATCGGTTTCCACCACTTGGATGTTTAAAATATGTTTTGTATCTTCAAGTATGGATAAGCTCTATTGAGAATTGATTACCTCCTATATAAATGCTCCCAGGTTTTCCTTAAATCTATTAATTTAAGCTCTTGTTATTGGCCTGGTCTTCATCCGTGTCGGGTTAGCACCCCAGCGGGTTATCGGTTGAGCGGGCTCATGCGGAATCACATCATTCCCCTCCTCTTAAAAAGGATTTGTCCTCAAATCAAGATCATCACCTGTAAAAAAAATGAGTTAAATCAGCAACATTAAATGCAGTACTGATGTTATACTCACCCGGTAAATCAAGCTTGTAGGCATTCTTGTTATTTAGCTCCAAAACTTGAAAAGATCCGTCCACATGCGGCATAGGCTTGGACTTTTTTGTTCGGTGAATCTCTTCTTTCTTGAGTGCAGCCAAACCAAATATCCTGGGTCAAACACTATCACAACAAATACTAGAAATACAAGTTCATCACACTCTTTAATATTAGCAAATAATATCTCCCAAATTTTCAAATTTCCACTAAGTAAAGCTTTTAATAATGCAGATAAAGTTTTATACAACAAAAGCATTTTTAATTTAGCATCTTTGTAGTTCATAACCAGCAATGGTTTCTTACCCAATATAGCCTCATTAACATCCCCAAAACTCAAATAAAATTTTTTACTTTTTCTTTCTTTCCTTTCTTTTCCTTTCTCTCTCTCGGTTTTCTTATAATTTCTCTCAGGTTTCTCCATTCTTCTCACCCCACTTTCGGTCTTCTCAAGGTTTTTCCACTCAATTTGTGTTTTAAGATGCTTACCTTGGACAGCAAGCTTGGACTTACCTTCTTGGATTGATGGTGAAGCCGTTAATGCCATACTAGCCATCTCCTTAAGTGTTTCGGCCTCCCTCCTTTGTTGTATTAGTAATTGGTCTCTATATATTTTCTTTGGAGTTAATGGCTCCAGCTTGACTTTCTTGCCTTTGAATCTAAAAAAAATACAATTCTCTCAACCAAAATGAGTAGCATCTTTATCAAATTGCCATGGTCTACCTAATAGAATATGTCCGGCATGCATAGGCATAACATCACACAAAACAACATCCACATATTTATCTATGTTAAATTCTACCTTAGCTTGTTTATTCACTTTTATGTCACCACTATCATTAAGCCATTGTAATCTATAAGGTTCTGGATGTTTAATAGTGGTTAAGCCTAATTTACCAACTACAAGATTACTAATTACATTTGTACAACTTCCACTATCAATAATCATGCTACAAAATTTACCTTGAATTTCACATCAGGTGTGGAGGATGTTCTCTCTTTGAATTTCATCCTCATCTTTGTATGCAGCAAGTACTCTCCTAGAAAGCAAGTTTAATTTGGCATTGGATGCTTGCAAGGTTTTGGGTTCATCCTTCAAGTCCTCCTCCTCTTGCTTGGCTTCATCCTCACTTTCTTCACTTTCCGATTCTAGCTCGTTATTGCCTTTTAACACCATGATTGTTCTATTCGGGCATTGGCTAGCGATGTGTCCTCCTCCCTGGCACTTAAAACACACAGCATCATGAGTTCTAGAAGGTTTAGGATCTAATTTTACCTCATTCTTTGGTGCTTGGACAGATTCGGTTCTAGTCTCCTTTGAACTTTCTTCTCTGACTTTCGGCTTTGGCTTACTTTCATAGATGGGATTGTTCCTCCAACCACTAGAATTGGACCTTCCACTGTTGGAAACACCTCCAAACCATGAGCTTACACCCCTCCTCTTAAATTGATGCTCTAATTTAATAGCCACATGCTACATCTCCTCCAATTCCACATATTGTTGCAATTCTAGTTGATTGGCTATTTCACGATTCAAACCACCAAGAAACCTTACCATGGTTGCTTCCCTATCTTCATTCAAGTTCAATCTCATCATAAGCATCTCCATCTCCTTGTAATAATCCTCCATGGATCCATGTCCTTGAGATAAAGATTGAAGTCTTTGATGCAGCAACTTATGATAGTGTGATGGTACGAATCGGTTCCGCATAGCTCCTTTCATTTGTCGCCATGTAGTAATCAAGTCATCACCAACTTTCCTTTGAGTGTTTTGCTCATTGGTTCACCATTGGAGTGCATAATGGCCAAACTCCATTGCTTCCAATTTCACCTTCTTAGCTTCCGAATGGTTGTGGCAATCAAAGATCATCTCCATTCGTTCCTCCCACTCCAAGTAAACTTCCGGATCACTTTTACCCATGAATGGTGGAATGTTTATCTTGATGTTGCCAAGATCATCATCTACATCCTCTCTCCTATGCCTCCCATGGCCTAGCCTCCCTTGGACAGCAAATGTTTCATCCATTCCTTCTTTAAAATCATCTCCGAAATTTTCCTCCTCAAACTCCTCTCTTGGTCGCCCATGGTCTCCTCGACCTCGACCTCCGTGAGCATCTAACCTTATATTGGGCACTCCTTGGGATGTTTCTAACCTGTCCATCTTTTGATTTAAATGGTCAAATTGGGTATTTATCCACTGTAATTGCTCCAATATAGCCCTCATGTTCGTTTGCCCACCACTCCCCGTAGCTTGGAAATCACCTTTAAATCCTACGGACTCCTCTTCATTAATTCTCAAAGGTGGATCTCCTCTCCTCACCTATGAATCTGCCATGTTAGTATAAATAATCTAAAATAAAATAAATTCTCACCAAAAGGCACTCCCTCACGTATTTCACTCAATCAAGGTCTCAACACTCGTGTTTTCACACTAGTTTCGGCTTTTACCCTCTTTTAAGCTCACACACTCTTGCCTTTTTTTCCACTCAAAGAATTAAATCAAAGTTCTAATTAAAACACCCACAAAATAGCAATTAGATTACAAGTATGTTTTAATTAAACTTATCAATAAAACAGTAGCTAAAGGTAGGCAGTACTGAAAGAATTCAACAAAACCTAGTTTCAGCTTTTCTAGGCAAAATAAAGCAAATTAATGGGAAAACTTTGGAATTTTGAAGAACTGGACCAGATGGTAATAGATTATGAGTTCAAGAATAAAATTCTAGAAAAAGAAATTCAAATACGAACAAGAATCAAAGAGAACAAAAATATAGAAAAGTGTTGGTTGTTGTTCTTGTAATTCAAGTTTTGCATCAATTCCTTTATCTAATTTTAATCCAAATAATTTAAACACCCAAAATTCCAAATATATAGCAGCAAAAATAATCATCCAGCAACTCAAATATGTAACAAATAGTCAACAATGCAGCAGCTCAAAGAAATTTCCAGCAACACCAAATTCAACAAACTGAAATTTTTTTTTATTCGGCTTTTTTTCTTCTTCTTTTGTTTTGTTTTGTTTTGTTTTTTTTTTTTTTTTTCACTCACAGAACATAAAAAGACTGCAGTAGCCAAGATCAACACTAAAAATTGCAACTCCACACCAAAAATCCACCAAAACCATGGCCTCCAACAAAAACAAAAGTGCATTTTTTTTTTTTAATATGTCACCGTAAACCCTTCCTTTGTTTTTTTTTTTCTTCAATATATGACTGCAAATATCTAAGACTAAAACAGCAAAGGAAAATCAACAAAAACCAAAATTAACAAGCACAATGATGAAAAACAACCAACAAACTAGGAAACAAAAATACGATAAAACTAGGAAATCCTAATTCAACTAGGAATGAATTTTTTATTTATTTATTTTTTTAAGATGCAGAATGTGTATGGGATGGATGAAACCTTAACCTAATGCTAAAATTTCAGAATAACACAAAAACAAATAAAGCAAATAAAGATAGATCAAACCTGAACAAAATTTGGCTCTGATACCAAATGATACGAACCTAGGACGATCTGCTCCTAAACCCGTATTATATTAGCCCGGATCTAATTATGTTAAATTTCTAATGGTCACCTTGACCCCTAACCAACCTGTGATTAGAAACCTTGGTATATAATGAAGACGCCACAATAGGTGATGGAAATCCTATTGATAAGTCAAAACCAAAACACTTATTCACTAATGGTGTTTTAGGTGTTCAAAAGAACAAAGAGAATTTAATCTCACAAATAATTTTCTGTATAAAATTCAGGCTTCATTCTTACTGAAAAATAAGCCTTTAAGTAGGCTACAAAGCCACAAAATAAAACCCTAAAAACAAAGGGAAAACTGGCCATACAAAGTAGTTTCCTATGGTGGCCGAAAATCTCACTCCTTTCCTAATCTAATTTTGGATTAATTAATTCCTTTATTTTGAATTAGGAATTAATTAATTTACAATGAAAATAATAAAATAATAACTTTCCTAAACTTATTGTTCCAGAAAATAAATAAATAACAACTAAAAAGTATTGGTAATTTCCTAAAACAAAAAGTAGAATCAAATTAGGAAACTATAATACTAGCTTTTTGATTAAATTGACTTTGACCAATCTTTGACCAAATTGAGCTCTAAATCAGCTTCAATATGCTTTTTAGGATTCCAAATAAGCTGAATATGAAGTCCCACACGTTTCCCATGCATGGAAGAGGAAGAAAAAGCCAACTCAGCAAAATACAGTAAAGCTAGCACAAAATACAGTAAAAAACAGGCCAAATTTGAAGCTTTCTGTACAACCGCTTTTTGAATGCCTTTGAAGCTGCCTTGAATTGATTCCATATCCTATTAGACATATGTATTGAATCCATAAATATTTGGAACCATTTTATGCTGCCCGTTGTCCATATTTGCACCAAAACGGCCACCCGGGTCCGTATCAGCTTCCACCACTTGGATGCTTAGAATATGCTTTGTATCTTCAAGTATGGATAAAATTTATTGAGAATTGATTACTTCCTGTATAAATGCTCCTAGGTTGTCCTTAAATCTCTTAATTTGAGCTCTCGTGATTGGTCTGGTCTTCATCCGTGTTGAGTTATCACCCCAGCGGGTTATCGGTTGAGCCGGCTCGGGCGGAATCACATCACATGCCCAGGTTGAACCCTCTAAATTCTTGAGTGGCTGGAGCCCAATCAATTATGCTCAAGCTTGGATTGTTTTGAATGAACACCTATTATAAACTTAGAGGAAAGCACCAAAAAGAACAAATAAGCTAAAACTCTGCTCACCTAAGAAGGTTAGTAAAATATAAAATACTTCAAAAGAACGATATATGTCACTCTCGTATATAACGTATAAATGCTCAAGAGCTACTAAAACATGCCAAACCAAGTCCATACCCAAGCAAAATAGGAAAAAATGGTTTTAGAAAAATATGGATAAAAGGTTACAATATGGTAAAGAATGGCCTTTCCAAGAGTGGTCAATTAAGGATTGTAACTTAACACACTATGGCCACAAAGAGAAGCATGGGTTTCTTAGGATTGGAAAATGAGTGTTTCCTAATTTGGAGGAGTCATCTATATGACCTAAGCTAATGCTAGACTTCGCTTCAGATACTTGAAAAGGCTCAAAGTGTATGGGAAGGGGACATATCCTTGTTGAAGAAAAGGCTTCCTTGTTAAAAAGTAGAACTAAACCCTCGTGATGAGAATATGCCCGTACCCGTACAACCGACTAGGGAACAAGCTAGGAAATTTAAGGACAATCTGGTTAGATTCATTTAAGGAGTGATTCAATCTCAAGAGGACATGACAATATCTAAAGATCCAAAGCCCATCTTGTGTATCCAAGTTACGGAGGCGGAAATGGATTCAACAAGCTGTTTTGGTACATATTTGGACGCCGGGCAGCAAGTAATGAATTTGTTGACTTATGAATGTGATTGAGCACTCCAAGGGGCCAATTCCTATTTGGCATCCTACATGGCATATTGGAAATGATTTGGAGCCTAAACTAGCTGGTGATTGGATAAAGTCAGCTTAGTTGTAAAACTAGTCAACTAGTTTCCTAATATGAAATTTGACTTTTGTTTTAGGAAATTAGTCTTTTATTTTGATTTTTATTTATTTATTTTCTGGAAAAATTAATCTAGGAAGGTTAGTACTTTATTATTTTGATTGTAAATTAATTAAGTCCTATTTCAAAATTAAGGAGTTGGTTAATTCAAATTAGATTAGGAAAGTGAGAATTTCAGCCACACCTTTTGTTTCCTTATTGTTGGCCAAATTTTACCTAGCTGAACTAAGGTTTTGTTTTGTGACCTCAAATCTATTTAAAGGCTTATTTCCTCAATAATATTCAGTATATCATTCATATAGAAATTTATTTGTGAGAAAGAATTCTCTTTGTTCTCTTTGAACACCTAAACACTTAATAGAGATCAAGTGTTTTAGTTTGACTTATCAATAGGACAACCATCATCTATTGTAGCGTTTTCATCATACAACAAGATTTCTAATCGCAAGTTGATTAGGGGTTAAGTGACCATTAAAATCTGAACTTAATTTTTAATTCGGGCTAATATAATATGGGTTTTGGAGCAAGTCGACCTAGGTTCGTATCATTTGGTATCATTGCCAAATTTTGTTCAGGTTTGATTTGTTTGATTTGCTTTATTTTTTTTTTGAGTTATTTTGCAATTTTAACATTAGGTTAAGGTTGTTTCCTATCTATCCACCTTTTGCATATTAAAAAGAAAAAAAACTAAAGTTTCTTCATAGCCGAATTTGTTTCCTTGTTTTATCCAAAATTTTTACTTTCTAGTTTGTTGGTTATTTTGCATAATTGTTGTTAGTAATTTGGTTTATTGTTGATTTTTCTTTTTTGTTTTTAATCTTAATTAGTTGCATTCATATATTAAAGAAAAAAAAAGATTTGATAATATATTGCATAAAACCTACAAATTTTTGCAATTTGTTGTTGTTGGAGTTTGGATAGGGTTTGTTGAATTTTTGGCATTGGAATTGTAATTTTGGTGTTGTTTCTTGCTACTTTTATATTCTGTGAGTGAATAAAAAAAAAGGAGAAAAAAAAGTCGAAGAAAAAAAAATTGCATAAAGAGCCGGATTTGGTAGATTATTATTGAGGATTGTTTGTTTTCGGGAAACACAATTGTAAGCTGATCATTTGTTCAATATTTAGTTGCTGGAAATTGAATTTTAAGTGCTAAAATTGTTTGGATTAAAATTGGTTAAAGGAATTAAGACAAAGACTTGAATTACAAGAACTACAACCAACAACTGTTCTATATTTTGTTCGAATTGTTTCTTGTTCATTGTTTGAATCACTTTTTCAGATTTTATCCTTGAATTATTGGTCTTTAATATTTTGATTTATTCCTTGTTAATTCCAAAAATTGCTTGTTGATTTACCTTGTTTCTGGTTAGCAAGGCCAAGACCAGGTTTTATCAATTCACTTGGTATTTGCTTGATTTTTGTTGCTGTTTTATTGATAAGTTTAATTAGGACATAGTTGTGATCTAATTGCTGTTTTGAGTGTGTTTTAATTAGATTTGAGATAATTATTTGAGTGGAAAAAGGCAAGAGAGTGTGAGTTTAAAAGAGCGTTAAAAGCCAAAACTAGTGTGCAAACACGAATGTCGAGACCTTGTTTAAGTGAAACATGTGAGAGAGTGATTTTGGTGAGGATTTTTGCATTATTTTTACTAACATGATGGATCCAAGAATGAGAAGAGGAGATAGTTCATTAAAAAATCTTCAAAAGGAATCCATAGGATACGAAGGCAAATCAAGAGCAACAGGACTTGAAGGTGAACCTACGACATGCTGGTGGTTTTGGAACAACTTCAAAGGATGAATGCTCGCTTTGATCACCTAGATAAAAGAATGGACGGAAATGAGAATTCCTAAGGTGGGCTGAATCCAAGACATGAACACCAAGGAGGTTGACTAATGAGAATTTGCACGTACCCGTACAATCGACTATCCGCTGGGGTGCTGATCCTTTACAAATGTAGACGGGACCAATCACTAGGCACAATCTAGGAAATTCAAGGAAAATCTGGTTAGCTTCATCCAAGGAGTGATTCAATCTCAAGAGGGCATGACAATACCTAAAGATCCAAAGCCCGTCTCGTGTATCCAGGTTAGGAAGGCGGAAATGGACCCAGCAAGCTGTTTTGGTATATTTTTGGACCCCGAGCAGCAAGGAATAAAGTCAACACTTTATGAACTCAATTGATATCACCAAGAGGACATGGAATCATGTCAAGGTAGAAGCAAAAGCAATTAAATTCCACTTGTGCGCATAACTCATATTTTTGGTCAAAAATGCTCATTTTGGTGCTGACTTTGGCTTCTTTTGTTGTTCAATCAAGTTTGACTTATTCAAATCAAAGGGCAATATATGGGAATCATTATTAATCCTATTTTGAATCCTACATTGCATATGGGAGCTGATTTGGAGCCTAAACTAGATGGAGATTGAATAAAGACAGTTTAGTTGGCAACTAGTCTAATGAGAATCCGCCCGTGCCCGCACAACCGACAACCCGCTGAAGTGCTGATCCGATACGGATGAAGATCGAGCTGATCACTAGAGCTTAAGCCAAGAGATTTAAGGAAAATCTGGATGCTTTTATATAATTCTCAAAAGGGCTTGTCAATACCCGAAGATACAAAGCTTATTTTAAGCATCCAAGTAGTGGAAGCCGTTACGGACCCAGGTAGCTGTTTTAGTGCAATGATGACTCCGGGCAGCAACGAATGGATCCAACACTTCTTGGATTCAATGGATATCATCAAATGGTCATGGAATCATGTCAAGGCAGAATCAAAAGCATTCTAAAACCAGCTTGTACAGATAACATTTCAATTTGGTTGAAAATGTGCTGTTTAGCTGCTCACTTTGACTTTTCTTCTTGTTAAAGCAAGTTTGATTTATTCCAATCAAGGGGAAACATGTGGGAATCATTATTAATAATATTTGGTATTCTAAATGGTATACGAAAGCTGATTTGGAGCTCAAACAAGCTGAAAATTGGTTAAAGATACCTTAGTAGTCAAACTAGTCAACTAGTGTCCTAATTTGATTTTGACTTTTTGTTTTAGGAAATTAGTCTTATATTTGGTTTCTGTTTATTTATTTGATGGACAAAATCAACTTACGAAAATTATTATTTTATTATTTTCATTGTAAATTAATTAATGCCTAGTTCAAAATAAAGGAATTAAATAATGCATATTAGTTTAGGAAAGTAGGTGAATTTCGGCCAACATGTTTCCTTTTCTCTTTGGTGGCCGGTTAACCTAAATTTGTAGGATTTATTGTTTTGTGACTCTAGCATATTTAAGGGCTTATTTTTAAGGAAGAACCCACCTTCAATATTATTTAAAAAATTATTTGTGAAATAGAATTCTCGTAGTTCTCTTTGAACACCTAAAACACCATTAGAGAGTGAGTGTTTTAGTTTTGACTTATCAATAGGACATCGATCACCTATTGTGGCATCTTCATTTTAAACCAAGGTTTCTAGTCACAATTTGATTAGGGGTTAAGGTTTCTATAAGAATCTGAACTTAATTGAGATCCGGGCTAATATAATACGGGTTTAGGCACGAGTTGACCTAAGTTCGTATCATTTGGTATCAGAGAAGAATTTTGTTTAGGTTTGATCTATCTTTATTTGCTTTATTTGTTTTTGTGTCATTCTAAAATTTTAAAATTAGGTTAAGGTTTTTCCATAGTCCTACACGTTCTGCATCTTAAAAAAAAAGAAAAAAAAAAAAGAAGAGGAATTGCGGCAACATATATAAATTTACAAAAAAAAAAAAAAATTGCAAATTTGAATTTTGTTGTTGGTGGTCATGGGTTTGGTGGAATTTTAGTGTTGGTATTGCAATTTTGGTTGTTGATTCTTGCTACTGGAGTTGTGCTTGAGTTCTGTGAGTGAATAAAAAAAAAAAAAAAAGCCGAATATAAAGAAATTTGGAGTTTGAATTTGTTTGTTGGAAATTTGTTGGAGCTGCTGAATTGTTGCTTATTTATTCAATATTTGGAGTTGCTGGAAGTTTAATTTTGTTGCTGGATATTTGAATTTTGGATGGTAAAACTATTGGATTAAAATTAGTTAAAGGATTTGATGCAAAAACATGAATTACAAAGAACAAGAACCAATAACTATCCTATATTTTTGTTGAATTTGATTCTTGTTCGTGTTTGAATTTCTTTCTCTAAATTTTATTCTTGAATTCTTAATTTCTTACCATCTAGTCTAGTTCTTATTGATTCCAAAATTTTCTTTGTTAATTTACCTTGTTGTTGCTTAGAAAAGCCGCGAACAAGGATTTATTAATTCACTCGGTATTGCTTGCTTTTCGCTACTGTTTTGTTGATAAGTTTAATTAAAACATACTTGTGATCTAATTTCTATTTAGTGGGTGTTTTAATTAGAACTTTGAGTTAATCTTTTAAGTGGAAAAAGGCAAGAGTGTGTGTGCTTAAAAAAGGGTCAAAAGCCGAAACTAGTGTGCAAACACGAGTGTTGAGACCTTGTTTGAGAGACACACGTAAGGGAGTGATTTTGGTGAGGTTCTATTTTATTTTTATGTTATTCATACTAACATGGTAGATTCAAGGATGAGAAGAGGAGATGTGACATTAATAATTCATGAAGAGGAATTCATAAGATTCAAGGGTGATTCCCGAGCTTTGGCAGTGGCAGTGAACACACAGATATGATGGCAGTCTTGGAGCTATTACAACAAATGAACTCGCTTTGATCCCCTAGATCAAATGATGGATAGGTTGGAAACATCACAAGGTGGGCCAAATTTGAGGTAAGAATTCCATGGTGGCTGAGGTTGAGGTCGAGGAGGTCGCGGATGGCATAGGGAGGATTTTGAAGAAGGTAATTATGCAGATAATTTTGATATCAACCTAGGACGACCTACGCCTAAACCTATATTATATTAGCCCGTAACCAAATTGTGATTAGAAATCTTGGTATATAATGAAGATGCCACAATAGGTGATGGAAGGCCTATTGATAAGTCAAACTAAAATACTGATTCACTAACAGTGTTTTAGGTGTTCAAAAGAACAAAGAGAATTCAATCTCACAAATAATTTTCTGTATAAAATTCAAGCTTGATTTCTCATTGAAACTAAGCCTTTAAATAGTCTAAGATTACAAAGCAAAAGCCCTAAAAAATTAATTCAAAACCGGACACAAAGTGTTGAGAAAAAGAAAGTAGAGAAAAAGAAAGTAAAGAAAAGGAAAGTGCCTAATTTTTCTTAGTTTAAGTACCTAATTTTTCTTAGTTTCCTTAACTAATTTGGATTAATTAATTCCTTTATTTTGAATTATGAATTAATTAATTTACAATTAAAATACTAAAATAATAACTTTCCTAAACTTATTTTTCTAGCAAATAAATAAATAAACATCAAAATAAAAGACTAATTTCCTAAAACAAAAAGTCAAAATCAAATTAGAAAATTAGTTGACTAGTTTAACTACTAAGGTATCTTTGACCAATCTCCAGCTTTTTTGGGGTCCAAATCAGCTTCTATATGCCATGTAGGCTGACAAATATGATTAATAATAATTCTCACATGTTGCCCCATGATTGGAATAAGTCAAACAAGAAGAAAAGTCAAAGCCAGCAGTAAAAAAGCACATTTTCGGCCAAATTGAGAGGCTATCTGTACAAGTCATTTTTAGATGCTTTTGATTATTATTTGGCTGGATTACATGTTATATTAATGATATTCATTGAGTTCATGAAGTGTTAGAACCATTCCTTGCTGCCTGGAGTCCAAATTTGCATGAAAATAGCTACCCGAGTCCGTATCGGTCTCCACCACTTGGAGACTTGAAACGGGTCTTGTATCTTCAGGTATTGTCATGCCCTCTTGAGATTGAATCACTCCATGAATAAAGCCAGCCAATTTTTCCTTAAATCTCTTAATTTGTGCCCTAGTGATTGGCCCCATCTTCATTTGTATAGGACCCGTACCCAGAGGGTAGTCGATTGAACGGGCACAGGCGGAATCACGTCAAATTTAGCGGTGGATTTTGAAGACATCTATGCTCTCTCTCCAAGGAAGGCAAAACCATGGCAGACAATCAAGGGAAGAGGATGATGATCTTGGTAATATTAAGGTCAACATACCATCTTTCATGGGAAAAAGTGATCCGAAGGCATACTTAGAGTGGGAAGAGCGTATGAAGATGATATTCGACTGTCACAACTATTTGGAGACTAAGAAGGTAAAATGGCAGCAATGGATTTTGGAAAGTATGCACTCCAATGGTGGAATAATGAGCAAAATACATGAAGGAGAGTAGGCCATGAATTTATTACTATTTGGCGACAAATGAAAGGAGCCATGAGGAAGCAATTTGTATCGACTCATTACCATAGGTTGCTACATCAAAGGTTACAATCTTTATCTCAAGGAAATAGGTCTGTGGAAGATTATTACAAGGAGATGGAGATGTTGATGATGAGATTGAGCATGAATGAAGAAAGAGAACCAACCATGGTATGGTTTCTAGGTGGATTGAATTGTAAGATTGCTAACCAATTGGAATTGCAACAATATGTGGAATCTGAAGAGATGTTGCATGTAGCTATCAAATTTGAGAATCAATTCAAGAGGAGGGGTACAAGTACATGGCTTGAAGGAGTTTCAAATAGTGGGAGATAAAATCCAAGTGCTTGAAGAAGAAATCCCCCCTTTGAAGCAAGACAAAAGCCGAAACTTGGAGAAGAAAGCACAACACGGCCAAAAAGGGAGTCCAAAATCGAATCTGTCCAAGCACACAAAAGTGAAGGTAAATATGATCCTAAACCATCTAGAACTCATGAAATTGTGTGTTTTAAGTGCCAGGGATGAGGAAACATCACTAGCCAATGCTCGAATAGTAGAATTATGGTGTTGAAAGGTAATGGCGAACTAGAGTCTGAAAGTGAAGAAAGTGAAGGAGAAGCCAAATTTGATGATGAAGAAGTAGGAGATGAAAGGCATGATGAATCCAAAACACTCAAAGCCTCTAGGGCTGAATTGAATTTGGTGCAAGGAGGGTTCTAATCGTGTACACAGATGAGGACCAAATTCAAAGAGAGAACATCTTCCACATCCGATATGAAATTCAAGGTAACATTTGTAGTATGATAATTGATAGTGTAAGTTGTACAAATGTAATTAGTAATTTGGTACTTGATAAATTTGGGTTAGTAACCATTAAACATCCGGAACCATATAGATTACAATGGTATAATGATAGTGGTGAGATGAAAGTAAATAAACAAGCCAAAGTAAAATTTAGCATTGATAAATATGCGGATGTTGTATTGTGTGATGTTGTTCCTATGCATGCGGGTCATATTTTATTGGGTAGGCCATGGTAATTTGATAATGATATCTCTACATATTTAATATTTCTTGCGTATGTATAAAAAAAAAAATGCTTGGATTAAGTATAAGGTAGATAATTCTTTTTATGTTTGTCATGTCATAATAATAAGGTTGCAAGGAGGTAATGAAAATATATAAACATGTTTATTTTGTTTAGTTACACTTCTCATGAACAAAAATTAACCTATATATATAACACTAAACTCATACAATGTCAATATGATGAGTAATTTCACCATCAAAATTTCCTTTGTCAATTATTAAATTGCTTCATAAGTTAAGATTTAAAAAGAAAAAAAAAACATTAATGACCTATATGAGTAAATTATATTTGGTTTCCTTTGTCTATATAAGGTTTTAGTAGTTCAATAGACTGATATAAGCCACAATGTTAACCTTATTTGCATTTTAAATCTCAACACTTGAACTTGAACTTGAGATTAGGGTAACCTTATCTTACTGTGAGCTTGAATGTATATATATAGATAGATTAGGGTAACCTTATCTCAGTGTGAGCTTGAATGTATATATATAGATATATGTCTTCTATAATATATAATAGTTATATACTCTTATTTTGAACTGGATGAGAGATTTGAAAGTTCTTTCATTATGTGTGCATGTGAGTAACAAGATCTGTCCTAGGGTTCCTATAGGATTCCCACGTAGTCTTGCCTTGGAGAAAGTTCCTCTGAGTAATTCTTACATAACATTCAGTTGAACCCCTAAAATATGGACTACTAAAAAACATCCTACAACTAATATACACTCCAATATTTCTACATCACCAACATAACCTCCAAACTATAATTTCACAGTCAACATCTACTATCATAAATACAATCACGATTATAGACCAATTCTACAAGTATCCACCCCTTGGTGATACGAACCTAGGACGACCTGCTCCTAAGCCTATATTATATTAGTCCGGATCTAATTATGTTCAAGTTCTAATGATCACCTCAACCCCTAACCAACCTAGGATTAAAAACCTTGGTATATGATGAAGATGCCACAATAGGTGATGGATGCCCCATTGATAAGTCAAACTAAAATACTCATTCATTAATGGTGTTTGAGGTGTTCAAAGAGAACAAAGAGAATTCACTCGTACAATTAATTTTTTGTATGAATAATGTACTGATTATTATTGATAAAACAAGCCTTTAAATAGGCTGAAAAAGTCACACAATAAACCCTAGAAGACATAAGGAAAACCGGCCATACAATAACCTTTCCTAAAGTGGCTGAATTTCCTACGTTCCTAAATCTAAATTCTAACTAATTAATTCCTTTATTTTGGATTAGGAAATAAATAATTTACAATGAAAATAATAAAATAAGAACTTTCCTAAACTTATTTTTCCAGAAAATAAATAAATAAAAGCCAAAAAGTAATGGTAATTTCCTAAAACAAAAAGTGGCATCAAATTAGGAAACTAAAATACTAGCTTTTTGACTAAGTTAACTTTGACCAATCTTTGACCAATTTGAACTCCAAATCAGCTTCAATATGCTTTTTAGAATGCCAAATAAGCTTACCATGAGGTCCCATGCATTTCCCTTGCTTGGAAGAAAGAGAAAAGCCAACTCAGCATAATCCAATAAAGCCAGTTTAAAATACAGCAAAACCCGGCAAATTTTGGACCCATCCACACACCACCTGTTTGTTTGCCTTTGAAGCTGCCTTCACTTAATTCCATGACTTCTTAGACATATGTATTAAATCCACAAAGATTTGGAACCATTTCATGCTGTCCAAACTCCTAAAAAGTACCAAAGCCGGTATCCGATTCCGTACCGACTTCCACCACTTGTATGCTCAGAATAGGTCTTGGTTCATCGGAAATAGACAAGCCCGATTGAGAATGAATAATGCCCTGGATAAATGCAGCAAGGTGATCCCTAAACCTCTTAGCCTGAGCTCTAGTGATTGGCCCGGTCTTCATTCGTATCAGGTCGGTACCCCAGCGGATTGTCGGTTGTGCAAGCTTGGGCGGATTCGCATCATTCCCATCCTTTTGAAAATGATTTGCCTTCAAATCAAAGTCATCACCTGCAACAAAAGGAGATAAATAAGAAATATTGAATGTAGCACTAACATTATACTCACCCTGTAAATCATGTTTGTAAGCATTGTCATTTATCCGCTCCAAAACTTGAAAAGGTCAATCACCTCTCAGCATCAATTTTGATTTCCGCTGTTCAGGAAACCTCTCCTTCCTCAAGTGTAACCAACCCCAATCTCTAGGTTCAAAAACAACCTGTTTCCGGCCTTGGTTAGCATTCCTTGCATATATTGCTCGGTCTTCCTCTCAATATTTGCCTTAGTCTTTTCATGAATCTGCTTTACAAAATCAGCTTTTTGTTTTCCATCTAGATTAGCACATTTACTTAAAGGTAAAGATTTGAAATCTAATGGAGTCAAAGGATTAAACCCATAAACAATTTTAAAAGGTGTATATTTAGTTGCTAAATGTAAAGACCTATTATAAGCAAATTCAACATGTGGCAAACAATCCTCCCAAGTTCTCAAATTTCTACTAATTAATGCTCTTAACAATGCAGACAAAGTTCTATTCACTACGGTTTGTGGATGACAAGTAGTTGAAAATAAAATTTTAGTATCCAACTTAGCCCATAAAGTTTTTGAAAAATAACTTAAGAACTTAGCATCTTTATCCGAAACAATAGTCCTAGGCATTCCATAACCTCACAATTTCTTTGAAAAATAAATTAGCAACAATAGATGCATCGTCAGTTTTATTACATGCAATAAAATGTGCCATCTTAGAAAATCTATCCACAACAACAAATATTGAATCCTTACCTGTCCTTGACCTAGGCAAACTAAAAATAAAATCCATTGACAAATCCACCCAAGGAAAGGAAGGAATCGGCAAAGGCTTGTAAAGACCATGCGCCATCAACCTAGATTTGGCTTTTTGGCACTTCAAGCATCTTTCACATATTTTCTCTACATCACTCCTCATGTTAGACCAATAAAAATGTTCTTTCAGCAAGGATAAAGTTTTAGAAACTCCAAAATGATCGATTAAACCACCCCTATGACCTTCTCGAACTAATAACTCCCTAATGCTCCAATTAAGCACACAAAGTTTGTTTTCCTTGAACAAATACCCCCCAAATATGTAAAATTTATTAAATCCATGTTTCAAACAGGTCCTAAATAATTTCCCAAAGTCACTATCATGCTCATAAAGTTCCTTTAATTGTTTAAAACCAAGTAATCTAGCATCTAAGGTAGAAAAGAGAACATACCTTCGACATAATGCATCGGCAATCATGTTTTCCTTACCTATTTTGTAACGGATCACATATGGAAAGGTCTTAATAAATTCAATCCACTTGGCATGCCTTCGGTTAAGCTTTCCTTGGCCTTTAATGTGCTTTAAAGATTCATGATCCGTATGAATCACAAATTCTTTTGGCATGAGATAATGCTGCCACGTTTCCAAAGCCCTCACCTAAGCATACATCTCCTTGTCATATGTCAGGTAGTTTAGTGCAGCTCCATTTAATTTCTCACTAAAGTAAGCTATAGGCCTTCCTTCTTGCATTAATACAGCCCCAATACCTACACCTGAAGCATCACATTCAATTTCAAAAGTCTTAGAAAAATTTGGCAAAACTAATAAAGATGCATTACATAATTTATCTTTCAATAAATTAAAAGACTTTTCTAGTACTTCCCCCCATTTAAAGCCAACATTCTTCTTTACAACATCATTCAAAGGTGCTACGATGGTGATAAAGTCCTTGACAAACCTTCGATAAAAGCTTGCCAAACCATGAAAGCTCCTAACTTAAGTGATAGAAGTGGGTCTCGGCCATTCCTTGATTGCTTGGACATTAGATTTGTCAACTTTGATTCCTGCAGCACTTACTACAAATCCTAGGAAAACAGGCTCATCTTCGCAAAAATCACACTTTTTCATGTTACCAAATAATCTTTATTTCCTAAGAATATTTAAAACTTGCCTAAGATGTTCTACATGCTCATCTAAGTTTCGGCCATACACTAAAATATCATCCAAATACACAACCACAAATTTGCCAATAAATGGATGCATAACATGATTCATAAGCCTCATAAAAGTACTAGGTGCATTAGTTAAACCGAAAGGCATGACTAACCATTCATACAACCCATATTAAAATGTGGTCTTCCATTCATCACCTTCTTTCATCCTAATTTGATGGTATCCACTCCTAAGATCAATTTTAGTGAACATGCAAGTACCATGAAATTCATCAAGCATATCATCTAATCTAGGAATTGGATGTCTATATTTGATGGTGATATTATTTATAGCCCTACAATCAACACACATTCTCCAATAACCATCTTTTTTAGGCACTAATAAAACAGGAACAGCACATGGACTCATACTCTCACGAATATAGCCTTTATCAAGTAACTCACTTATGCTTTTGTAGCTCCTTTATTTCTTCGGGATTGCTTCTATATACTGGTCTATTTGGTATGGCAGCCCCTGGAAAAAGTCAATTTGATGTTCAATCCTGCTAATTAGTGGTAATCCTTTTGGAATTTCATCTGGAAAGACATCTTCAACTTCTTGCAAAAGAGAAAGAATTGAACTTGGCAATTCAAGTTTTTCAAGGTTAGCTTGATCATTAAAATAATTATCTTTATAAATCATGACCAGCAATGGTTTCTTACTCAAGATAGCTTTATTACATCTCCAAAACTTAAATAAAAATTTTTATTCTTTCTTTCGTTCCTTTCTCTTTCTCGGCCACCATACTACCTTCCTCACTCTCGGCTTTTCTCTCACTCTCGGGTTTCTCTTTTTTTTTTTCATATTCCAATTTCGGCCTTCTCTTGGTTTTTCCACTCAAGTTGAGTTTTAGAACACTTACCTGGTTGGTCTTGCACAGCTTGGACTCCTTGTATGGGTGTTGTTACCGTGGGGGCCATACTAGTCCTTTCCTTGAGCTGTTCGGTTGTATTTGAATTTGATCTTTGTACACCTCTTTAGGAGTTAATGCTTTGAGCTTGACCTTCTTACCTTTAAATGTAAAATCAATACTATTCTCTTTACCATAGTGAATAGCATCTCTATTAAATTGCCAAGGCCTACTGAGTAAAATATGTCCCGCATACATAGGTACAACATCACACAAAACCACATCCATATATTTATCAATGCTGAATTTTACTTTGGCTTGTTTATTTACTTTCATCTTACCAATATCATTTAGCCATTGTAACCTATAAGGTTCTGAATGTTTAATAGTTGTTAAGCCTAATTTTTCAACCACAATGTTACTAATTACATTAGTACAACTTTCACTATCAATAATCATACTACAAATCTGACCTTGAATCTCACATCGGGTGTGGAAGATGTTCTCTCTTTGTATTTCATCCTCATCTTAGTATGCAGCCAGCACTCTCCTAAAAACCAAGCTTAATTCGGCATTGGATGCATCCACAGTTTCGGCCACTCCTCTAAGTCCTCCTCCTCTTGCTCGGCTTCATCCTCACTCTCCTCACTTTCTGATTCTAGCTCACCGTTGCCTTTCAACACTATAATCCTTCTATTTGGGCATTGGCTAGCAATGTGTCCTCGTCGCTGGTACTTAAAACAAATAATTTCCCTTGATCTTGAAGGTTTAGGATCAAATTTTACCTCATTCTTTGGTGCTTAGGCAGATTTGGCTTTTAGCTCCTTTCTTGGCCGATTAGTGCTTTCTTCTCCCACCTTCGGCTTTGGGTTGCTTTCCTAGGTTCGGTTGTTTCTCCAGCCATTTGGAATTGATCTTCCACTATTGGAAACTCCTCCAAACCATGAGCCTACACCCTTCCTCTTGAATTGATGCTCCAATTTAATAGCCACATGCAACATCTCTTCCAATTCCACATATTGTTGCAATTCTAGTTGGTTGGCTATCTCACGATTCAAACCACCAAGGAGTCTTGCCATGGTTGCTTCTCTATCCTCATTCATGTTTAGCCTCATCATGAGCATCTCCATCTCCTTGTAATAATCCTCCACGGACCTACTTCCTTGAGATAAAGATTGAAGCCTTTGATGCAGCAACCTATAGTAGTGTGATGGCATGAATCGCTTCCTCGTGGCTCCTTTCATTTGTCGCCATGTAGTGATCAAATCATCTCCAACTCTCCTCCGGGTATTTTGCTCATTGGTCCACCATTGGAGTGCATAATGGCCAAACTCCATTGTTGCCAACTTCACCTTCTTGGCCTCCGAATAATTATGACAATAAAAAATCATCTTCATTCTCTCTTCCCATTCTAAATATGCTTCCGTATCACTTTTTGCCATGAAAGGTGGAACGTTTACCTTGATATTTCCTAGATCATTATCTTCATTCCTTACTGGTCTCCCATGGATTGGCCTTTCTTGAAGTTCAAAAATTTCATCAAACACCTCATTCAAGTCATCTCCAAAGTTACTTCCCCCGAATTGCTCTCTTGGTCGCCCTCGGCCTCCTCGACCGCCACGAGCATCCAATCTTATATTTAGTCCTCTTTGTGATTTTTCTATCATGTCCATCCTTTGATCTATGTTGTCAAATCAGGCATTCATCTGCTGGAATTGTTCCAATATAGCCTTCATGTCCTTTTGCTCACCACTTCCCGTAGCTCGAGAATTACCTTTGAATCCTACGGACTCCTCTTCGTTAATTCTCAAAGGTGGATCTCCTAGTCTCACCCTTGAATCTTCCATGTTAGTATAAATAATGCAAAAATAAAATAAGACCTCACCAAAAATGACTCCCTCACATGTTTCACTCAATCAAGGTCTCGACACTCTTCTTTGTACATTAATTTCGGCTTTTAACCCTCTTTTGTGCTCACACTCTCTTGCCTTTTTCCTCTTAATGAATTATCTCAAAGTTCTAATTAAAACACCCATAAAATAGCAATTAGATCACAAATATGTTTTAATTAAAACTCATGAAATAGCAATTAGATCATAAGTATGTTTTAATTAAACTTATCAACAAAACAGTAGCTAAAAGTAGGCAATACCAAAGAATTCAACAAAACCTAGTTTTTGGCCTTTCTAGGCAAAATAACGCAAATTAAGGAGAAATCTTTGGAATTTTTAAGAATGGGACCAGATGGTAATAGATTATGAGTTCAAGAATAAAATTCTAGAAAAAGAAATCCAAATACGAACAAGAATCAAATTGAACAAAAATATAGAATAGTGTTGTTCCCGTAATTCTAGTTTTGTATCAATTCTTTTGTCTAATTTTAATCCAAACATGAAACACTCAAAATCCAAATATCCAGCAGTAAAAATAATTCTCCAACAACTCCAAATATGTAACAAATAGTCAACAATGCAGCAATTTAAGGAAATTTCAAGCAACACCAAATTCAACAAACCGAAATTTTATTTTTTATTTGGCTTTTCTTCTTCCTTTTTTTTTTTAACTCGAAGAGCATAAAACAAATGCAGTAGCAAGAATCAACACCAAAATTTTCAATTCCACACCAAAATAAATCAAACCCGTGACCACCACCAAACTACAAAAGTGCAATTTTCTTTTTTTTTTTTTTTTGAATATATGAATGCAAATATTGAAGACTAAAACAGCAAATAAAAATGAACAAAAATCAAAAGTAACAAGAACAATAATGAAAGACAACCAACAAACTAGGAAACAAAAATACGGTAGAACTAGGAAATCTTAATTGAACTAGGAATGAATTTTTTTTTTTTTTTTTAAGGTGCAGAACGTGTATGGGATGGGTGTAACCTTAACCTAATGCTAAAATTGCATAATAAAACAAAAACAAATAAAGCAAATAAAGATAGATCAAACCTGAACAAAATTTGGCTCTGATACCAAATGATATGAACCTAAGATGACCTGCTCTTAAACCCGTATTATATTAGCCCGGATCTAATTATATTCAAGTTCTAATGGTCTCCTTAACCCCTAACCAACCTGTGATTAGAAACCTTGGTATATGATGAAGACGCCATAATAGGTGATGGATCTCCTATTAATAAGTCAAAATAAAACACTCATTCACTAATGGTGTTTTAGGTGTTCAAAGAGAACAAAGAGAATTCACTCTCACAATTAATTTTTCGTATGATTAATGTACTAATTATTATTGATAAAACAAGCCTTTAAATAGGCAGAAAAATTCACACAATAAACCCTAGAAGACATAAGGAAAACTGGCCATACAATAACCATTCCTAAAGTGGCCGAATTTCCTACTTTCCTAAGTATAAATTCTAATTAATTAATTCCTTTATTTTGGATTAGGAAATAATTAATTTACAATGAAAATAATAAAATAAGAACTTTCCTAAACTTATTTTTCCAGCAAATAAATAAATAAAAACCAAAAAGTAATGGTAATTTTCTAAAACAAAAAGTGAAATCAAATTAGGAAACTAAAATACTAGCTTTTTGACTAAGTTGACTTTGACCAATCTTTAACCAATTTGAGCTCCAAATCAGCTTCAATATGCTATTTAGGATGCCAAATAAGCTAACCATGAAGTCTCACATGTTTACCTTGCTTGGAGGAAAGAGAAAAAGCCAACTTAGCACAATACAGTAAAGCCAGCATAAAATACAACAAAACCCGGCAAATTTTGGACCCATGAGTACACCACCTATTTGTTTGCCTTTGAAGTTGCCTTGACTTGAGTCCATGACTTCTTAAACATATAAATTAAATCCATAAATATTTGAAACCATTTCATGCTGTCCGGACTCCTAAAAAGTACCAAAGCCACTACCCGGGTCCGTTCCGGCTTCCACCACTTGTATGCTCAGAATGGGTCTTGATTCTTCGAAAATAGACAAACCCTCTTAAGAATGAATAATGCCCTGGATAAATGCAGCAAGGTGATCCCTAAACCTCTTAGCTTGAGCTCTAGTGATTGGCCTGGTCTTCATCCGTATCAGGTCGGTATCCCAGTGGGTTGTGGATTGTGCGGGCTTGGGCAGATTCGCATCACTTGGGGTCCTTCCTGAACATCCAAAGGAGTCCCATCAAAGAAGAGCCTAACTAGGCTTCTTATAGAAATTTTGGTAAAACTTCCCTATAAATTGGACATAACCTCAATTGTACATATTAAGAAATACACTTCTAATATTAGTTAGCAACAAATATCAACAACAATGGCTACCACATCTCCAAATATATGTATGCATACATATATTTAAATATCAACAGCAAAAGGTCTCAAACCCGATCATCTCAAAGAAGGAAAAGATAAGAAATTTAGAGTTGTACACATTAGGTATAATCCACTAGAGATGTTTAAAAGTACAAGTGTCTGACTCAAAGAAAGAAAAAAAAAATAAATATATATATATATATATATATATATATATATATATATATGTACAAGTCCATCAGAGTAGCAAAAGAGATAAAAATATATACCAACAATGGACAAATGGATGTGATGGAGATGCCTGGATGTATGGTGAAGTACCTATCAACAATAGCCTAAAGGAATGGTTGAAAACATATAAAATGTGAAACAAGCTTAGTGAATGAATAAAATTATATACAAAAATATAGTTTTGAAAATCCATTTGTTTCTAACTCTTACTTCCACCTTTTTAAAAGTTCCCTTGTTTTTAAATCAACTTTCATGAACCCTTTTATGATAATCCCCAAAACTAGAGATTTTGAAGCTCATGAAACATCATAGAAATTTATAGAAAAACATAGAAATTCAAAGAAAACCAGATCTATAATCATACCAAGTCCATGTATAAACATATAATCCATAAATCTATTAAATTTTGTAACTATACTACATACTTAGTGTCGTTAAGTAGTCCAGGGCATCCCACGTTGCCATAGGATAAAGGAGGAGGGTGAAAACTCATCACAATCTTTTAGCATCCTTAAGGCATCGCGGTAGGATCTGATCATGACTCACTACAGTCGAGAATTGCAATCTATTTGTATCATGGTCAAAATCAGTATCCAATATCTAATACATTCACTGGTAATATATGGTGCACCAAATCAAGTCAACTCAAATGCCATCATTCAACCGTTATCTAACTTCGTATTCCATAGAAACACATAGAATATATATGTATATATATATATATATATTGTATCAACATTAAATGTATCATTCCATAAACTCTTTAATCAACATGATTGAAATTCATAGTTCCTTATAATAATAAAACATGCTAGAAAACCATATCAAACTATATATCTTATAAAACACACACACACACACACATATATATATATATTCATATTTCCAAAAATATAAATGTAATGATAGCTCAAACTTGATCCGCAACCATTGGATCACTTTTAGTCTCACTCCAAGCATCTAAAATAAAACCATTGTCTTTTTTAAGCTAAAGAAAAACATACTACTTTGTGTTTACATGCTCTAGATCCTAATATTACTCTCACAACCCAGAAATTTTAAATTTACGTACTAATTTCTTCAAAATACTACAAAAACTCATTTTCCTCATAGGTCCAAATTGGGCATTTTACGTATCTCCATGATTCCTTGAAATTGATCTATGGACTTTCCTCCATATATCACTAAGAATTTATATTGACCGAAAATTGCAATTGAAAACATCCCACAATCAGCTAGTTGCTCCAAAACTGAGAAACTTTAAACCATAATTAGATTTTTCGTAAAATTCAATCAAAATCCATAAATTATATGCCATAAGAAAGCACAAAAGATGTAGAACACAGATTTTACGTTCTTTTGATATCAAGGATGTTGATGGGTCACAAAAAAAACCAAAGAAAATTTGACCTAAACTAAATCTTAAGACATAGAGGTTTTAAGGGTTAAATCACATAAAAAAAAAATGAACTCGGGGTGTTGAAACTTACCGGCATTTAGTGATTGAAAAATTGTTCCTTTCGCAACTTTCTAACCAAATCCAAACCAACTCTAGCCACTATCAGTTGAGATTTTGGTACTATAGTTTTCCTCACTTCACAATTTTCAAATTGTACCAATGATGAAACAAACAAAGGTTTGTAGCGCAAAATATGAAGGTCTGATGATGGTAACTTAGAAAGAGAAACCAAAGGTAGAGAAAGCACGAAAAGTAGTTGATTTTTTAGTCAAAATCACTTAAATCCAAGGATCCATATAGGAATTTCAAAACTTACCCCAAAATCCAAAAATTTATTGAGTTGGGTCAAAATTCCAAGATATATGTCAACCTTCATTCATAAAAATGCGACTACATTGTTTTAGACAAAACTTTCAAATTGTAGCTCCACTTTTGGAGTTTCACACCTCGTTAGACTCGTATCAACAAGATCTATGCAGCGTACCAAATTCAAAACCAAATTTTAGATCAATAAAAAGTCAAATTTTTAACCTCCTATGGTTTTATTTGGTCAAACTCCTTAAAAACTAAAATTCTAGGTGTCTACTTAAGACATGTCATTACATATACAACCATATCATTCAAATTCATAGCATACTTAGGACACCTTGAAATGTCTAAGGTAATAAAAGATACAACAAGTATTAAAATGATATAAAAGAAAAGGAAAGATCACAAAGTCTACTGATGTGGAATGTGACTAATAAGATGATGAAGGAGGAAAGCTGCCAAATAACTGCCTGAACTTGTTGGAATATATTATAATATAAAATATGAGATAAGAATAACTTTGTGAATGGGCACTGAGTAAGTTAAGAAAATAAATATTTAATCTTTAAAATTCTTTTTTCTCATACCTTGCATTTTCATTCTTTTGAAAAGTTCTTGTTAAAAACTGTTTCATAACACCAATATTTATAACCCCAATCAATTTTGGTATAACATTTAATAAATACGATAAACTATAAATACATAAATCATGAATTAAACCATAAACTTTGATATTTCATAAACAATATATACATAATATATATACATATATTTATATATATATGACTGTATAACCATAGATAAACCATTAAGTAAAATTGTAAAACTACAACATTCCATACCATATATACTTAGTGTTGGCAGGTGGTTCTTCACATCCCAGAGCACCACCAAACCAAAAAGAGGGAGAAAGAAACCATATCACAACTTTTAAGTGTTCTAAAATCATCATAGCAAACCTACCATCCTATGGTCTCAAAAGAATGATACAAAGCCCAATCATCACTCTCTTATATTGTGACTACTTATAGGATAACTAAAACCTGTGCAAAAATAATAATAAAACATAAACATTAGTACTATATAGTATATCTATTAAAACCTAACAGTACATTATTCATAACTAATATTTGCACAATCATACTCATGAAACCAGTTTTAAGTACTTTGAAATTAAAAACATCTTAACATGCTTACAAATTTGCATAACATATATATATGTAAATACCGATAATTGCAAATGCATAAACAGGCATTTCAAATTCTCAAAGCCATATAAAAATATTTAAATCATGTCATTAATGTTTTAACATGCCGAAAGCACATTGAAAAATAAAATAATTTCATTCACATATATCATCTGATCACTCTTACTCCACAACATGGTTGCATTTAAGCTAAGTACATGTACCTAAAATATAACCAAAATATTATTTAGATTACCAAAAATTTAACCAAGGATATTGGTACATACCAAATGTCCAAAAATTAATTCTATAACTTTTGGATTGAAAAAACAATAGACATTAAAGTGTCTAATTATACAGTTTACCCATTAGATATGATATCCAAAATGGGATTTTTCAACCTATGGTCAATTTTATTAAATTGAACCTTTTATTAACTTTTAATAGCTTTTAGAAACATGTTAGCAATGAGAATTTAGTCCTAAGTAGTCCAATTTCAGTCCAATTTCACCAGGTATTTACACAAATTAACTCGCACTGCTTTTTACTCAAAACTCAATTATAATGGTATCTATATTACAATGGAAAGCCCATGAGATGGGTAGTACAATGGTATATTTTGATCAATTATTGCTAATGGGGGCTAAAATTTCACCTGTAAACTTTTAGCCAAATTTCAAGTTGATGGATTTCTCAAATGATGAGGAATTGAAGCAAAAGAATGCTAGATATGGATTTAAGGTATCCACAATAGGGGAGAAGGATGAAACCCATGGCTTGATATTGTTGAATTTTGTCAATTTGGTTAACACCCGTTGTTGGCTTCAAAATGTTGATCTTGGCTCATTTAATGGCAGTTTGCATAAAATTTTTTGGGCAAGTTGGAAATTCAATGGGTCATGTAGGAGTATAGCACATGCAGCTTAAATTGGATGGGGCAAGGTTAATTGACATGGTTTCTTGATTACAAAGGTGAGGTTTACAAGTCAAATTCGCTAGTGGAGGAAAAAGGGTGGCACGGGTTCTAAACGTTTTAGGGGAAATTTTTGAATTTTCAAAGTTGGTTTTCCTATATAGGCACTTACCCATGTACATATATGCACAACTATGCACTTTTAAAAAAATAGTGGTTGTAAGAGTTGTGAGCCCTAAATGATGCAAAGCAATTAACAAGCAATTCAAATTATTTGGGAAGGAGTTGGTGAAGCACCATATGAGTGTGGGAACTTCTCCCACTAGTATGAGGCCTTTGGGGCAAGTCAATAGGGCTTGAGCCAAAACAAAAGAGTTTGGGCTAGATCAATGTGGACAATATCATACTAGTGAAGTTAAATCATGGACCCGGGGTGTGATTAGGGTATGAACTCAACTAGAAGTATGCTAACGAGAATGTTAGGCACTATAGAGGGTGGATTGTAAGATCTATGTGTCCAGAAGGACATAATGCAGGAAGAGGTAAGATCAATAAACAATCACATATTGCTCAGGAAGGAGTTGGTGAACTATTATAAAGTGTGGGCACTTCTCTGACTATTATAAGACCTGTTAAGTAAGCCCGTATGGCTTTAATCAAAACAAACCATGCAGGTTAAGCCCAAAGTAGACAATATCATACTAGTGGAGCTAGGTTATGGACCTAGGGTGTAACATTAGTATGGATTTCTGATAGTGCTAGAATACTTTAGGATAAAACTTCAGACATTCGCAACTTTCAAACCGTGATTCAGTATTCGGTGTGTATCTAGTTTGTGAGCTTTTATTGATGAGATTTAAGTATAGTGACCTAATCAAGAAGCTGACCCTAGAAGAAGTCAACCTTTTGACCCACACATGAGGTATTCTACGGTAGGAGTTGTTACGGTAAGTATGCAAAATGATACATTACTATCTAAAAGAAAAAAAAAAGAAAAGAGCTTTAGCCATGATGAATTGTTGTGGCTAAAATAATTTTGCTACAATAAATAGTTTTTAGCCATAATAATTAGTTTTAGCTATAAAAATAGTTGTCCCTAAAAAATGCATGTTGTGGTTAAAAATTTTTAACCACGGAGTTAGTAGGCACAACAGAGTAATGGCATTTATTATGGTTAAGAACATTTAGCCACAAAATATATGCTTTTAACAATAACATTTAAGATCTATTTTTTCATAGTGCATATATATAATAATAATAATAATAAAATTTAGAGGTAGATGTGTATTTATTTATTTTTTGCAAACGATAACTTTTTATTGCTCAAAACAATCATGCACATCCTTATCAAAGAGTACATAAAATTTGTTGAGAAAAATTAGCATTCACAATATGGCAAGTGGAAGAAGATCCTAAAATGCATTTTATGGCCAATTAACAAATTATTTACTATCTTTAATAACTTCCCTGGGACACAAATTTGGGTTCCATTCATTGCAGTTGCCAAGTTTTTATAATTTTCGAGGACATAATTGGAAATATACCAAAGTGTCTTGGAATGTTAAGAGTATCTGTAATGGCTCTTTTTATTGTTAGATTTTTTTTGGCATATTAAAAAAAATATACAGCCACTCAAAAAAACAAAATCTCCAATGGGTTTCTCTAAAAATCCTGTCAAGTTGATGTGTCAACAAAAAGATAGATATTGTCAAAGTGGCCCTTTACTTCCGAAGGTTCTGTTAGACATTGTAAACTTTTTTTAAAAGAAAATTTTTCCTTAAAGGTCAATTTTTTGAAAAAAGAAAGAAACTTAGTAAAATATATATAATTAATAAACAGCTATAACTAACATTTTTTACATTATTATTGGAGAATAATTTTAAAATTGATCATATATCTATGTGATGAGAATCTGCATGTACTCATACAATCAACTACATGCTGGGTTGCTGATCCTGTGCAACTGAAGACGAGACCAATTGATGAGAATCCGCCTGTGCCCGCACAATCGACAACCCACTGGGCTGCTGATCCGATACGGATGAAGACCGAGCCAATCATTAGAGCTCAAGCTAAGAGATTTAAGGAAAACTTAGCTACTCTTATATATGGAGTAATTAATTCTCAAAAGGGCCTATTAATACCAGAAGATACAAAGCTTATTTTAAGCATCCAAGTAGTGGAAGCCGTACGGACCCGGGTAGCTCTTTTAGTGAAAATATAGAGTCCGGGCAGCAACAAATGGATCCAACACTTCTTCGATTAAATGGATATCACCAAGAGGCCATGGAATCATATCAAGGTAGAATCAAAAGCATCTAAAACCAGCTTGTATGGACAACATCTCAATTTGGCCGAAAATGTGCTATTTAGCCGCTGGCTTTAACTTTTTGTTCAAGCAAGTTTGACTTATTCCAATCAAGGGGAAACATGTGGGAGTCATTATTAATCATATTTCACATCATACATGGCATATGGAAGCTGATTTGGAGCTCAAACAAGCTGAAAATTGGTCAAAGATATCTTAGTAGTTAAACTAGTCAACTAGTTTCCTAATTTGATTTTGACTTTTTGTTTTAGGAAATTAGTCTTATGTTTTGCTTTCTACTTATTTATTTGCTTGAAAAATCAACTTAGGAAACTTATTGTTTTATTATTTTCATTGTAAATTAGTTAATTCCTAATTCAAAATAAAGGAATTATTTAATCCAAATTAGTTTAGGAGAGTAAGTGAATTTCGGCCAACATGTTTCCTTTTCTCTTTGGTTGCCAGTTTTAACCTAAATTTTTAGGGTTTATTCTTCTGTGACTCTAGCATATTTATGGGCTTGAGTTTAAGGAAGAAGGCATCTTCAATATTGTTCAGAAAATTAATTGTGAGATAGAATTTTCTTAGTTCTTTTTTAACACCTAAAACACCATTAGAGAGTGAGTATTTTAGTTTTGATTTATCAATCGGGTTTCCATAACCTATTGTGGCATCTTTATTATACCAAGGTTTCTAATCATAGGTTGGTTTGGGGTTAAGGTTTTTCCATAAGATTTTGAACTTAATTGAGATCGGGGCTAATATAATACGGATTTAGGCGCTTGTCGACCTAGGTTCGTATCATTTGATATCAGAGCCAATTTTGTTCATGTTTGATCTATCTTATTTGATTTATTTTGTTTTGTGTTAATATGAAATTTTAGCATTAGGTTAAGGTTTCTTTTGTCATTATACACGTTCTGCATATTAAAAAAAAAAATTTCATTCATAGCTGAAATTAGATTCTTTGTTTTACTGTATTTTTTGCTTCATAGTTTGTTGGTTGTCTTCCATCTTTGCTCGTACTAATTTATTTATTGTTGATTTTTCTTTACTGTTTTTGATCTTAAATATTTGCATTCAATATTCAAAAAAGCAAAAAAGAAAAGAAGTTTGTTTGCAGCAACAAATACAAAATTCATAAATTTCGCAAACATTGCATTGTGGGTCTCAGGTTTGGTAGTTATTTGGTGTTGGAATTGAAATTTAGTTGTTAATTCTTTCTACTGTAGTTGAATTTATATTTTGTGAGTTAAAAAAAAATAGAAGAAAAAAGTCGAATTAAAAAAAAAAATTAGAAGGCCTGCTTTTGTTGAATTTGGAGTTTGAATTTGCTTGCTGGAAATTTGTTGGTACTGCTGAGTTGTTGCTTGTTTATTCAATATTTGAAGTTGCTGGGAATTTAATTTTTCTGCTGGATATTTGAATTTTGGGTGCTAAAATTATTTGGATTAAAATTAGTTAAAGGATTTGATACAAAAACTTGAATTACAAAGAACAACAACCAACAACTATCCTATAGTTTTGTTCAATTTGATTCTTGTTTGTGTTTGAATTTTTTTCTCTATATTTATTCCTTGAATTATTGGTTCATTCATGTTCTAGATAGATTTTATTTCATTCTAAAATTTTGCTTATCGATTTACCTTGTTTTTGCTTAGAAAAACCAAGAACTAGGTTTTATTAATTCACTCAGTATTGCTTGTTTTTTGCTACTGTTTTGTTGGTAACTTTAATTAAAACATACTTGTGATTGAATTTCTATTTAGTGGATGTTTTAATTAGAACTTTGAGTTAATTCTTTGAGTGGAAAAAGTCAAGAGTGTGTGAGCTTAAAAGATGGTCAAAAGCCAAAACTAGTATGCAAACACGAGTGTTGAGACCTTGTTTAAGAGAAACTCGTAAGGGAGTGATTTTGGTGAGGTTCTATATCATTTTTATGTTATTCATACTAACATGGCAGATTCAAGGGTGAGAAGAGGAGATGTACCATTAAGAATTAATGAAGAGGAATTCGTAGGATTCAAGGGTGCTTCCTAAGCTTCAGGAAGTGGAGGTGAGCACATGGACATGATGGCGGTCTTGGAGCAATTACAGTGGATGAATGTTCGCTTTGATCACCTAGATCAAAGGATGGACAGGTTGGAAACATCACAAGGAGGGCCAAATCTAAGGTTAGATGTACATGGAGGCCAAGGTCAAGGTCGAGGTCGAGGAGGCCATGGCCGACCTAGAGAGGAATTCGGGGAAGGTAATTTTGGAGATGACTTTGATGAGGGGTTTGATGAAATTTTTGCTTACCAAGGAAGGTAAAATCGTGGGAGACTAGCAAGGGAGGAGGATGATGACCTTGGAAATATTAAGGTTAACATACGACCTTTCATTGAAAAAAGTGATCTGGAGGCATACATAGAGTGGGAAGAGCGTATGGAGATGATCTTCGATTGTCACAAGTATTCAGAGACTAAGAAGGTAAAAGTGGTAGTAATGGAATTTGGGCATTATGCACTCCAATAGTGGATAAATGAACAAAATACCCAGAGGAGAGTAGGTGATGAATTGATTACTACTTGGCGACAAACAAAACGAGCCATGAGGAAGCGATTTGTACCGACTCATTACCATAGGATGCTACATCAAATACTCCAATCATTATCACAAGGAAGTAGATCCATGGAGTATTATTACAAGGAGATGGAGATACTTATGATAAGATTGAGCATGAATGAAGAAAGGGAAGCAACCATGGCACGGTTTCTAGGTGGATTGAATCGAGAGATACCTAATCAATTGGAATTAGTTCAAGAGGAGGGACACAAGTACATGGTTTGGAGGTGTTACAAGCAGCGGGAAGTTAAATCAAAGTGCTTAGAGAAGAAAGCACCACTCGGCCAAAAAGGTAGTTCGAAATCGAATATGTCCAAGCACACAAAAGTGAAGGTAAATCTGATCCTAAACCTTCTAGAACTAGTGAAATTGTGTGTTATATGTGCCAGGGATGAGGACACATTGCTAGTTAATGCCCGAATAGCAGAATCATGGTGCTAAACAGTGATGGTGAGTTAGAATCCGAAAGTGAACAAAGTGAAGGAAAGCAAAATTTGAAGATGAAGAAGTTGGAGATGAAAAGCATGATGAATCCGAAATGCTCAAAGCATCTAGGGCTGAATTGAGTTTGGTGGCAAGAAGGGTTCTAACCGTGTACAAAGATAAGGACCAAATTCAAAAAGAGAACATCTTCCACACCCGATGTGAAATTCAAGGTAACATTTGTAGTATGATAATTGATAGTGAAGTTGTGCAAATGTAATTAGTAATTTGGTTGTTGATAAATTGGGGTTAGCAACCATTAAACATCCAGAACCATACAAATTACAATGGCTTAATGATAGTGGTGAGATGAAAGTAAATAACAATCCAAAGTAAAATTCAACATTGATAAATATGTGGATGTTATATTATGTGATGTTGTTCCTATGCATGCGGATCATATTTTGTTGGGCAAACCATGACTATTTGATAAGGATGCCATACATTCTGGGAGAGAGAATTCCATTGTTTTTAAGTTTAAGGGTAAGAAGGTTAAGCTGGAGCCATTGACTCCCAAAGAAGTATATAGATATCAATTACAAATACAACAAAGGAGGGAGGCCGAAAAGCTTAAAGAAAAGGCTAGTATGGCACCCACGGCTTCAACAACTATTCAAGGGAACAAGGCCATGTAAGAACAACCAAATAAGTGTCCTAAACTCAATGGTGAGGGGAAAAAATGATAAAGCAAAGAGTGAGAAGAAACTTGAAAAAGTTGAGACTAAGAGAAAACAAATGGAATCCGTGAGTGTGAAAGAAAAAGAGAGGAAAAAAAAGAAAAAGAAATTTTTTTAACTTAGCTTAGGTGAGCTTAAAAGGGCATTTGTGAGTAATAAACCTATGCTGGTTATGATTTATAAAGATGTTTATTTAAAGATGTTTTGGTTGTATAGAACTTTATCTGCATCGTTGAGAGCTTTACTTAGTGGGAATTTAAAAAAATGGGAGAGATTGTTTGTTAACTTTAAAAAGTGTGAATTTTGTAACCGTAAATTGGTATTTCTAGGATTTTTTGTTATAGTGTTTGACCCAGGAGATTTGGTTTGGTAGCACTTAAGGAAGGACATGTTTCCCAAACAAAGGAAGTCCAAGCTTATGTCGCGTGAAGATGGACCTTTTCAAGTTTTGGAATGGATTAATGAAAATGCTTACAAACTTGATTTACCGGGTGAGTATAATGTTAGTGCTATATTTATTGTTGCTAACTTATCTCCTTTTGCTGCAGGTGAGGATTTTGATTTGAGGACAAATCCTTTTCAAGAGGAGGAGAATGATGAGAACCTGCCCGTGCCCGCACAACTGATAACTCGTTGGGATGCTGACCCGATATGGATGAAGACTGGGCCAATCACTAGAGCTTAAGCCAAGAAATTTAAGAAAAACCTGGCTGCTTTTATATAGGGAGTAATTAATTCTCAAAAACGCTTGTCAATACAAGAAGATACAAACCCTGTTTTAAGCATCCAAGTGGTGGAAGCCGTTACGGACCTGGGAAGCTGTTTTAGTGCAAATATGGACTCCAGACATCAATGAATGGATCCAACACTTTTTGGCTTCAATTTATATCACCAAGATGCCATGGAATCATGTTAAGGAAGACTCAAAAGCATCTAAAACCAGCTTGTATGGACAACATCTCAATTTGGCCGAAAATGTGTTGTTTAGCCCCGGACTTTGACTTTTCTTCTTATTCAAGCAAGTTTGACTTATTCCAATCACGGGGAAACATGTGGGGATCATTATTAATCATAGTTGGCATCCTACATGGCATATGAAAGCTGATGTGGAGCTAAAACAAGCTGAAAATTGGCCAAAGATATCTTAGTAGTCAAACTAGTCAACTAGTTTCCTAATATGATTTTGACTTTTTGTTTTAGGAAATTAGTCTTATGTTTGGTTTCTAGTTATTTATTTTCTGGAAAAATCAACTTATGAAAGTTATTATTTTATTAGTTTCATTGTAAATTAATTAATTCCTTATTCAAAATAAAAGAATTAATAAATCCAAATTACTTTTCATAAAATAGGGGAATTTCGGCCAACATGTTTCCTTTTCTCTTTGGTGGCCTATTTTAATCTAAATTTCTAGGGTTTGTTGTTTTGTGACTCTAGCCTATTTAAAGGCTTGATTTTAAGGAAGAAGACACCTTTAATATTGTTTAAAAAATTAATTGTGAGATAGAATTCTTTTAGTTCTTTTTGAACACTTAAAACACCATTAGAGAGTGAGTGTTTTAGTTTTGACTTATCAATAGGGCTTCCATAACCTGTTGTGGCATCTTTATTATACCAAGGTTTCTAATCACAGGTTTTTTAGGGGTTAAGGTTTCTCCATAAGAACTTTAACTTAATTGAGATCCGGGCTAATATAATACGGGTTTAGGCGCATGTCGACCTAGATTCGTATCACCAATTACTAGGGCACAAGCTACAAGATTTAAGACAATTTGGTTTGTTTCATTCAAGATGTTATGAAATCTCAAGAAAGCATGATAATCACTGAAGATTCAAAGCCCGTACTGTGCATCTAAGTTATGAAAGCACAAATAGACCCGAGAAGTTGTTTCGGTGCATCTATGGACTCTAGGTAGCAAGGGACAAGTTTATTTGGTTATGGACATGATTGAGCTCACCAAGAGGCCATCTAATCTTTTTCGGATTTGATTTCTTGTAACTTTAACCTATTTAAGGGTTTATTTTTCAATGGAACAACAGCTTAGATTATTATTCAAAACTTATTTGTGAAAAGAATTCTCTTTTTTCTTTTTGAACACTTAAAATATCGAATAGAGATTGAGTGTTTTAGTTTGACTTATTAATAGGATATCCGTCACCTATTGTGGCGTCTTCATCATATACCAAGGTTTCTAATCACAAGTTGATTAGGGGTTAAGGTAAGTAGAGGTGGCAATCTAGGTCATGATACGGCGACACGACTCGAAAACAACACGAAATAAATGGGTTTGGGTTTATCATAAATGGGTTCGAGTCATAATCGAGTCAACCTGTTTAACATGATTATTAATTGTGTCATTTTCGGGTTGACCCGTTTAACTCGAAATTGACATGCTATGACCCATTTAAATTTAATTTTAAATTATAATTTTAGCCATAATATATTATTTAACATGTAAAAAATATTACAAATTCAAAAACTTTATAAAAGTAATTTTTTTATTATTAATTTTTTAAAGACAAATTTTTAAAAGTAAATTTTTTTATTAATAGGTTAATTTTCAATAAATAGGTTAATTTTTAGGTTAACAGGTCAATATTCAGGTTAATAGATTAACAAGTCAACACGATATGTTAAAGTAATCGTGTTAAACAGGTCGTGCCGGGTTAACCTGTTTATAAACAGGTCGAGTTAATATTTTAGATACCTGACACGATTAATAAATGGGTCAGGTTAAAGTTGAGCATTTTTGACATGATTATTAAACGGGTCGACACGAACCCGACACGTGACCATGAATTGCCACCTCTAAAGGTAACCATTATAATCTGAACTTAATTTCGATCCAGGCTAGTATAATATGGGTTTAGGAACGAGCGACTTAGGTTCGTATTATTTGGTATCAGAGTTGATTTTTGTTCAGGTTTAATCTATCTTATTTACTTATTTTATTTTATTTTATTCTTCAATTTTAACATTAGGTTAAGGTTGTGTCTTATTCATTCATGTTCTACAAAAAAAAATAATAATAATAATTTTTCTTCATAGCAGAATTTGATTCCTTTTGTTAGCCAAATTTTTGCTTTCTAGTTTGTTGGTTGTTTTGCATAATAGTTCTTAGTAATTTGGTTTATTCTTGATTTTTTTTTGCTATTTTAATCTTAATTAGTTGCATTCATATATTCAAAAAAAAAAAAAAAAAAAGAGGAATTTTGAGAACATTTTGCATAAACCTAAAATTTTTGCAATTTATTTTTGCTTGGAAGTTTGGATTAGATTTGATAATTTGTGGGCTTTGGAATTGTATTTTTTTACGGTCATTGAGCTGCTGGATATTGTGTGATATTATTTTGTTTTTTATTAAAAAAAAGAAGAAGAAAAAAAAAGCCAAAGTTAAAAAAAAAATTATGCAAAAAGGCTGGTTTGAAAGATTGCGAATTTGAGATATTAGAATATTAGTTGCTAGATATTAGAATGTTTATGCTAAATTAATTGGATTAAAATTGGTTGAAGGATATGAGACAAAGACCTAAATTATGAGAACTGCAACCAATAACTATCTCATGCCTTATTTGAATTGTGTTCTTATTAATTGTTGAATTTTATCCTTGAATTTGGTCTCTTAATATCTTGGATTATTTATTTGCTAAGTCTGAAAATTGCCTTGTTAATTTTCCTTGTTTTTGGTTAGTAAAGCAGGGAATAGGTTTTATCAATTCACTTGGAAATTACTTGCTACTTGTTTTGTTTTATTGATAAGTTTAATTAGAACATACTTGTTATCTAATTGCTATTTTGAGTGTGTTCTAATAGAACTTTGAGATGATTCAGTTTAGAGATGGGCATGGGTTGGGTTGGTTCAATTTTGGACCAAAATACAAGTCAATCCATATTTTTCGATTTACCTAATAAAAGAATCCAAACCAAACCATTGAAGCTTTAAATCCAATTCAAATCAAACCATTTATAATCGGTTTGGTTTGATTTAGTTAATCGGTTTGGAACTTACAAATTTATAAAAATATAATACAAATTAAGTCTTCCAAACAAAAAATATAAATAATAAATTGTAGTTATCCATACATAAAATACAATTCAAAGCTGCCTTGAGTTTTGAAGTAGAGAATGAACAGCAAGCAACTGATGCCAAGTATTGAAGCAAATAAGTAGCAACTGAGAACTAGATCCATGCGTTTTGATGGCTTTTGTGATGGTTGAAACTTGGTTATGGTGGTGGTGGCGGCAAGGAAACATAAGACAAGTTATTTAGGGTTTATTTAGGGATATGTTAAAAAGAAAAGACATTAAAAATTTATGTACAAAAATGAAAAAAAAAATGTAGAAAATATATAATTTTTTAATCATATAATATATGATTTGTGTTGGGTTGGTTTGGATTGGATTTATATTTTCAACCCGATAACCAACTCAATCAAAAAAATTTATTGATGAGAATCCGCCCAAGCCCGTTCAACTGACTATGCGTTGCGGTGCTGATCCAATACAGATGAAGACCAAGCCAATCACTAGAGCACAAGCCAAGAGATTTGAAGACAACCTGGATGGATTCATACAGGGAGTAATTAAATCTCAAAAGGGTTTATTCATATCCAAAGATACAAGACCCATTTTATGCATGCAAGTGGTAGAGGTCGAATTGAACCGGGGTAGATATTTTAATGCAATTATGGACTCTGGGAAGCACGGAATGGGTTCAACACTTCTTGAATTCAATTAATATAACTAATAGCTCATAGAATCAAGAAAATTCAGAACCAAAAGCAACCAAATGAAGATTTGCGCTTGGAAGGAAATGTTGGCCGATTTTACTGTTTTTGCTCCTGATGTTGCTCTATTTTGTTGGTTTGACATTTTTTCTTTGTTCCAATCAAGGAGAACGTATGTAAATCATTATTAATCCTATTTTACATCCTAAATGGAATATGGGAGACAATTTGGGGCCTTTACAAGCTGGAAATTGATCACAGATAGCTTAGTTGTCAAACTAGTAAACTAGTTTCCTAATTTGAGTTTGACTTTTTGTTTTAGGAAATTAGTCTTTTATTTGGTTTCTATTTACTTATTTGCTGGACAAAGAAACTTAGGAAAGTTATTATTTTATTATTTCCATCGTAAATTAATTAATTCCTAATTCAAAATAAAGAAATTAATTAATCCAAATTAGTTTAGGAAAGCAGGTGAATTTTGGCCAACCCATTGTTTCCTTATCTCATGGTCGGTTTTACCTAGCTAAATTAGGGTTTATTTCTTTGTGACTTTAACCTATTTAAAGGTTATTTTTCAAGGAAAATGAACCTTTAAGATTATTCAAAAAAAGTATTCGTTAGAAAAGAATTATCTTTGTTCTCTTTGAACACCTAAAACACCATTAGAGAGTGGGTGTTTTAGTTTGACTTATCAATAGGATTTACATCACCTATTCTGGCATCATTAATCTACCAAAGTTTCTAGTCATAGGTTGATTAGGGGTTGAGATGACCATAATCACTTGAACTTAATTTTTCGATTTCGGGCTAATATAATACAGGTTCAGATGCAAGTCAACCTAGGTTGGTATCATTTGGTATCAAAGCCTGGTTTTGTTCAGGTTTGATCTATCTTTATTTGCTTTATTTATTTAGTTTTTTTTTGTGTTAATCTGCAATTTTAGTATTAGGTTAAGGTAGCATCTATTCTACACGTTCAGCATATAAAAAAAAAAATTCATTCATAGCCGAAAATTGGATCCTTGTTTTACCGTCCTTTTTTGCTTCCTAGTTTATTGGTTGTTTTTCATCATTGTTCTTGATAATTTGGTTATTTGTTTACTTTTCTTTGCTGTTTTGATCTTAGTTGTTTAAATTCAAATAGTTAAAAAAAAAAAAGGATTTGTAGCAACGAATTACAAATTCACAAAAATTGCAAATTTGTATTTTATGGTCTCGAGTATGGGTTTTATTGTCATTGAAGTTACGGGTTTTTCTTATTTTGGTACTGTTGGAGTTTGGAGTTTGGTGTGGTTTTTAGGTTCACCTGGCTAAGAGTGTTGTACACAAGGTGTTAGTCTTGTGCACAACCTTTAATCTGATTTTTAGTTTAGTATTTAGGTGATTTTTGTGTTTGTTTTTGGTATGGTGATATTGAGGTTTGTTAGGGTTTTAGTTTGGAAGGAAGAAGAAGAAGATGCAGAAGAAGAGAAGATCCTAAAGGTAGCCACACAAACTAGACAGCACAATTAATTTTTTTTATTTCATTCATTTGTTGCATAATATAGATACAAATCTTGTCACACACATATGAAGTGTGTGTGAGACCAAAAGGAAGTCTTTATAATTCAAAAATTACACATTTTCCACCCAATAATCTGATACAAAATGTTCAAATACCAGCTCACATATGAGTGCACAAATATGGCAAATGTTGGTGAGATTTTGAACTTCAAAAGACTGTCTCTACCAAATTGGGTAATGCTACTTTAACCTGATGGAAGGCTGGGATATCTTCATCCAAATTGCTTGAATTTTGACATGTGGCATATTGAAATATTAAGAATGAAATTTGGAGGATACCAAATCCAAAAGAAATGGGTAAGGCTTCCAATTCATCTCAAACCTGTGGGCCATAACTGTTGGAAATCTCAGCAGTTATGCCAACTTGCAACCTGCATATCTTGGGCTTCCCAAGTTATTTTTGAGTCATTTTTTTGCTCTATTTTCTTTTACATGTGTATTAAAATATATCCAAAAAGACAACCTGGTTCTAGAAACCCAAAATATGCCAGCCTCAACAATGGACCTATGTTGCTGGAAACACAATTTCCAGCACATAGCCATTCCTAAGCTAAATACAATAAAACTTAGGCATTCAAAAGACATTAAAAGGAACATAAGACATAGACATAAATATTGTTTTAAGACATTTAATAAAATATTTCTTGTAAAGAAAGAAAAAGGGTGCAAACCTTTGTAAACTTTGGCTTGCACAAGGTGGCAAGATTACCACATTTTCAACAGGTTGGTTTATTGAATTTGGAGTTTGAAATTTGTTTGAATTGGAAAATTTGAAATTGTGATAATTGAACTTGCTGGAATTATCTCTGTTGCTGGTTATCTGAAATTTGAGTGATAAAATTGGTTAAAGGAATTAGGACAAAACTTAAATTACAAGAACAACAACCAACAGCTATTCCATATTTTTGTTCAAATTGTTCTTGATCATTGTTTGAATCTCTTTACTAAATTTTATCATTGAATTATTGGTTTATTCATATTCTTTCCAGATCTTTTTCACTCCAAAAATTTTCTTGTTGATTTACCATGTTTTTGCTTAGAAGGCCGAGACTAGGTATTTTCATTCCACTCGATATTTGCCTATTTTCACTTGCTATTTTATTGATAAGTTTAAATTAAGGTACACTTGTGATCTAGTTTCTGTTTAAGTGTGTTTTAATTAGAAATTTGAGTTAATTCTTTTAGGGGAAAAAGACAAGAGAGTGTGAGCTTAAAAAATAGTTAAAAAAGCCAAAACTAGTGTGCATACACGGTGTCGAAACCTTATTTAAGTGAGACAGGTGAGGGAGTGAATTGGGTGAGGATTTTTGTATTGTTTTTCCTAACATGGCAGATTCAAGGATGAGGAGAGGAGATGGATCATTAAGAATTAATGAAGAAGAATTCGTGGGGTTCAAAGGTGACCCAAGAGCAACGAGAATTGGAGGCGAACATAGCAACATGATGGCGATCATAGAACAACTCCAACGGATGAATGCTCACTTTGATCACCTAGATCAAAGATTGAACAGAGTGGAAAATTCTCAAGGTGGGCTGAATGCAAGGTTTGATGCACATGGTGGCAGAGGTCGAGGAGGCCGAGGGCACCCTAGAAAGGAATTCCTTTTAAGGTCAAGGAGGCTGAGGGTGACATAGAGAGGAATTCAAGAAGGGTAATTTTAGAGATAACCTTGAAGAAGAAATTGATGATATTTTTGCATTCCAAGGAAGACCAATCCATGGGAGACCAGCAAGGGAAGAGGATGATGATCTTAGAAATATTAAGGTCAACATACCAACTTTTATGGGAAAAAATGATCTGGAAGCTTACCTAGAATGGGAGGAGGTAATGGAGATGATATTCAACTGTCGTAACTATTCAGAGGCTAAGAAAGTTAAATTGGCAACTTTGGAATTTGATCATTAGGTATTCCAATGGTGGACGAATGAGCAAAGTACCCGAAGAAGAGTTGGAGACGAACCTACTACTACTTGGTGACAAATGAAATGAGCCATGAGAAAGAGGTTTGTACCAAGTCATTACCATAACTTGCTGCATCAAAGACTCCAATTATTTTCACAAGGTAGTAGGACCGTGGAGGATTACTACAAGGAGATGGAGATGCTCATGTTGAGATTGAGCATGAATGAGGATCGAGAAGCAATCATGGCAAGATTTTTGTGTGGTTTGAATGTCGAAATAGCCAACCAAGTGGAGCTTTAACAATATGTCGCAATTGGAGGAGATGCTACATGCGGCTATCAAAATTGAAAATCAATTCAAGAGGAGGGGAAGCTCACGGTTTGGAGGTGCTATAAGCAGCGGGAGGATAAATCCAAGTGTTTGGAGAAGCAATCCCACATATGACAACAAGCCAAAACGAAAGCTAGGTGATGAGAGCACCAATCGGCCAAAAAGGGAAGCCAAGGTCGAATCTATCTAAACACCAATGAATGAAGGTAAATCTGATCCTAAACCTTCTAGAACTCATGACATCATTTGTTTAAAGTTTCAGGGACAAGGAGACATTGCCAATCAATGCCCAAATAGGAGAATCATGGTGCTGAAAGGTAATGGTGAGTTAGAATCCGAAAGTGAAGGAAATTAGGGTGAAACCGAGCAGGAAGAGGAATAAATTGAAGATGAAGCCGAAACCCTAAATGCTTCCAATTCCAAATTGAACTAGGTGACTAGGAGAGCCTTGGCCGTGTAAAAAGATGAGGATCAAATTCAAAGAGAGAACATCTTTCTGCAGTTGTGAAATCTAAGGTAAGGTTTGTAGTATGATAGTTGATAGTGGAAATTGTGCAAATATAATTAGTAATGTTGTGGTTGAAAAATTAGGCTTAGTAACAATTAAACATCCTAAACCATATAGATTACAATGGCTTAATGATAGTGGTAAAATAAAAGTAAACAAATAAGCCAAAAAAAAAATTCAGCATTGATAAATATATGGATGTTGTTTTGCGATGTTGTGTCTCTGCATGCCGGACATATTTTATTAGGTAGAGTATGGCAATTTGATAAAGATACTACACATTATGGTTGAGAGAATGCTATTGTTTTTAGATTTAAAGGTAAAAAGGTCAAGCTGGAACCATTGACTCCCAAGTAGGTATTTAGAAACCAACTTCAAATACAACTAAGGAGGGAGGCTGAAAAGCTCAAAGAAAAAACTAGTGTGCACCCATGGCTCCAAGAAAGAACCATTGCTGGTCATGATTTACAAGGATGCATATTTAAATGAACAAGCTAATCTTGAAGAACTTGAATTGCCAAGTTCTATTTCTTTCCTTTTGCAAGAATTTGATGATGTCTTTCTCGATGAAATTCCTAATGGTTTACCAACTATTTGAGGGATTGAACATCAAATTGATTTTGTGCCAGGAGTTGCGATTCCTAATAGACCTACATATAGAAGTAATCCCTAAGAGACGAATGAGCTACAAAGGCAGGCATGTGAATTACTTGACAAAGGTTATATTAGGGAAAGTATGAACTCATGTGCTGTTCCTGTTTTATTAGTTCCTAAGAAAGATGGATCATCACTCATGTGTGTTTATTGTAAAGCCATAAATAATATTACCATTAAGTATAGACATCCAATTCCTATATTAGATGATATGCTTGATGAATTGCATGGTGCTTGCATGTTTTCAAAAATTGATCTTAGAAATGGGTATCATTAAATTAGGGTGAAAGAGGGTGATGAATGGAAAACCACATTTAAAACTAAGTACGAATTGTATGAATGGTTAGTGATGCCTTTTGGTTTAACTAATGCACCTAGGAATTTCATGAGGTTAATAAATCATGTCATGCATCCATTCATTGGTAAATTGGTGGTTGTATATTTTGATGATATTTTAATGTATAGTCGAAACCTTGATGAGCATGTAGGACATCTTAGGCAAGTTTTAAACATTCTTAGGAAAGAAAGGTTATTTGCTAACATGAAAAGGTATGATTTTTGAAAAGATGAACTTGTTTTTCCTAGGATATGTTGTAAGTGTTGCAAGAATTAAAATTGATCAATCCAAGGTGTAAGCAATCTAAAACGGGCCCGAGTGACGATTTTGGTACATTTTTGGAGTCCGAGAAGCATGAAATGATTCCAATGCTTTATGGGTTCAATAAATATGCCTAAGAGGTCATGGAATCAACTTAAAGCAGCCTCAAATGCAATCAAAAAGGGCTTGTATGGACAGCATCAACAATTTGGCCAAATTTGCTGTATTGCTTGCTAGCTTTACTGTATTTTACTGTATTAGCCTTTTCTTATTTTTCTAAGCATGGGCAACGTGTGGGACTTCATATTCAGCTTATTTGGCATCCTAAAAAGCATCTAGAAGCTGATTTGAAGCTCAAAGAGATCCAAGATTGATCAAAATCAACTTGATCAAAGGGCTAGCATTTTTAGTTTCCTAATTTGTTTTTACTTTTTGTTTTAGGAAACTACCATTACTTTTTGGCTTTTATTTATTTATTTTCTGGACAAATAACTGTATGAAGGTTTTTATTTTATTCTTTCCATTGTAAATTAATTAATTCCTAATTTAATATAAAAGAATTAATTAATCAAACTTAGATTAGGAAAGGAAGTATAGTTTCGGCCAACTAGGTTTCTTTATGTGTGGTGGCCGATTTTCTTTATGTTCTAGGGTTTTTCAGTTTTCTTTTCAAAGCCTATTTAAAGGTTTAGTTATCAATAAGAATAGAACTTTGATTTGATTGGGAAAATACTTGTGAGATTAATTATCTCTTTGTTCTTTGAGAACACCTAAAACACCATTAGAGAATTGGTTGTTTTAGCTTGACTTATCAATAGGTTTTCCATCCCCTATTGTGGTGTCTCCAGTATACATTATACCAAGGTTTCTAACCACAGGTTGGTTAAGGGTTGAGGTCCATTCCATTAGAACTTGAACTTAATTGAGATCCGGGCTAATATAATACGGGTTTAGGAGCAGGTCGTCCTAGGTTCGTATCAGAAGGTTATAGTGGTGGTTTAATGGGTCATTTTGGTGTTTTAAAAACTTTATCTTTGTTACAAGAACATTTTTATTGGCCTAACATGAGGAGAGAAGTGGAGAGAATATGTAAAAAATGCTTGAAATGCCGAAAAGGCAAGTCTAAATTGAAGCCGCATGGTTTGTATCATCCTTTGCCGATTTCAACCTTTCCGCTAGTAGATTTGTCTATGGATTTTGTTCTTGGTTTACCTAGGTCTAGGAAAGGTAAGGATTCAATTTTTATTGTTATGATAGATAATCTAAGATGGCACATTTTATTACATGTAATAAAACTGATAATGCACCCAATGTTGCTAACTTATTCTTTAAGGAAATTGTGAGGTTGCATGGTATGCCTAGAACTATTGTTTTGGATAGGGATGTTAAGTTATTAAGTTATTTTTGGAAAACTTTATGGGATAAGTTAGGAACTAAACTTTTATTTTCAACTACTTGTTATCTACAAACTGATGGACAAACTGAAATAGTAAATAGGACTTTATCTATAATGATACGAACCTCGGACGACTCGCACCTAAACCCGTATTATATTAGACCAAAATTGAAAAATTAAATATAAGTTATTATGGTCACCTTAATCCCTAATCAACTTGTGACTAGAAACCTTAGTATATTGAAGACACCAGAATAGGCGATTGAAATCCTATTGATAAGTCAAACTAAAACACTCACTTTCTAATGGTGTTTTAAATGTTCAAAGAGAACAAAGAGAATTCTTTTTTCACAAATAATTTTCTGAATAATCTTAAGGGTTCATTCTCCTTGAAAAGTAACCTTGACATAGGTTAAAGTCACAAAGCAATAAACTCTAATTTAGCTAGGTAAAGCGGACCATGAGATAAGGAAACAATGGGTTAGCCGAAATTCACCTACTTTCCTAAACTAATTTGGATTAATTAATTCCTTTATTTTAAATTAAAATTAATTAATTTACAATGGAAATAATAAAATAATAATTTTCCTAAGTTGCTTTATCCAGGAACTAACTAAATAAAAACCAAATAAATGACTAATTTCCTAAAACAAAAAGTCAAACTCAAATTAGGAAACTAGTTCACTAGTTTGACAGCTAAGCTATCACCCATATGCCATGTACGATGCCAAATAGGATTAATAATGATTCCTATATTTTGGCCTTGATTGGAACAAAGAAACAATGTCAAACCAACAAAATACAGCAAAGTCAGCGGCAAAAACAGCAAAACAGCCAACATTTCCTTCCATGCGCAAATTACCATTTTGGTTGCTTTTGGTTTTTTCTTGTCTTGATTCCATGACCTCTTAGTGATAATAACTAAATCCAAGAAGTGTTGAACCCATTCCATGCTGCCCAGAGTCCATAATTGCACTAAAATAGCTACCCGGGTCCAACTCAGCCTCCACCACTTGGATGCATAAAACTGGTCTTGTATCTTTGGATATGGATAAACCCTTTTAAGAATTGATAACTCCATTTATGAATCTAGCTAGGTTGTCTTTAAATCTATTGGCTTGTGCTCTAGTGATTGGCCTGGTCTTCTCTGTATTGGATCAGCACCCTAGCGGATAGTCGGTTGGACGGGTTTTGGTGGATTCTCATCATTTATGATATTTTGAACCCAATCCAATCCAATTTAAATAAAAAACCCAATCCATGCTACTAAAAATGGGTTAGATCATTTGGTTTAAATGGATTGGGATGGATTTTGCCCACCCTTAATTCTGTGAATGGAAAAAGGCAAAAGAGTGTGAGTTTAAAAGAAGGTTAAAAGCCGAAACTAGTATGCAAACACAAGTGCCAATGCCTTAGTTGAGTGATACACATGAGAGAGTGAATTCCGTGAGGTTTTCTTGTATTATTTCACTAACATGACAGATTCAAGAATAAGAAGAGGAGGAGACCAAATCCGAGGATGGACTTACATAGAGGTCATGGTCGAGGTCGAAGAGGCCACGAACATTTTAGGGAAGAAATTGGAGGAGGTGAGGTGATAACCTAGAGAAGGAGTTTGAATATATTTTTGCACTCCAAGGAAGAGAAAACTGTGGAAGGCAAGCCTAAGATGAAGATGATGACTTTAGAAATATCAAGGTCAACATACCACCATTTTTGGGAAAGAGTGATCTGGAGGCTTATTTAGAATGGAAAGAATGAATGGAGATGATCTTTGATTGTCATATCTATTTGGAGGCTAAAAATGTTAAGTTAGCCCTTTTGGAATTTGAACAATATGCACCTGAAGGATAGTTGGTGATGAGCTAATAACCACTTGGAGACAAATGAAAGGAGGCATGAGGAAAAGCTTTATACCAACCCATTACCATAGGATGTTGAACCAAAGACTACAATCTTTATCACAAGGAAGTAGGACCATGGAGGACTACTATAAGGAGATGAAGATGCTCATGATGAGGTTGAGCATGAATGAAGACCATGAGGCAACAATGGCGCGGTTTTTGGGGGGCCTTAAACCGAAAGATAGTCAACCAAGTGGAATTACAATAATATGTGGAGTTGGAATAGATGCTACATGTGGCTATCAAAATTGAGAACCAATTCAAAAGAAGGGGTACTAGCTAGGGGTGGGCATGGATTGGATTGGTTCTCGGTTTTGGACCCAAATGCAATCCAATCCATACATATCGGTTTTTCAAATTTACAATCCAAACCAAACCATTAAAGCATTAAATCCAAACCAAACCAAACCATTTATGATCGGTTTGGTTTGGATTGGTTGATCGGTTTAAAACTTACTAATTTATAAATATATAATACAAATAAAAAAATTTTCAAATTTAAAATATAAATAATAAATTATAATTATCCAAACATAAAATACAATTAGAATAATACAACATAGTCTACAATGGAAAATAAAGAAGAAAATGTAGCAAATGATACACATTATGCACTTTTTAAATACCAAACGTTAATGTCATCATCTCACTCCTATAAAATCAAATTAAAATTGTTAAAACAAATAATGTAAAATAATACATTCGTCAAAATTCATTCACTCAAGAATCAATGCATAATTCTTTTTTTTTTTTAAACCTTAAAATTTTGGTAAATCATAAGTCAATCAACGTTGACAGATTCACTAATTTTAATTGATTCTGTAAGGTTACAAAGATCAAAACAATAAAATTAGCAATAAATTAGATTTAAACATATATATATATATATAAGTAACAATTGGATACAATATATGTAGATATATATATATATGATGGGAATGTAAAAATATATATATATATATTATGGTGATAGTGATGGACTGGTGGCAGGCGGTAACAAAGGTAAATGTTTAGTTTAGGATTATAATTTACAATTTGATTTGGGATTTGGAATATGGGGATGTAAAAGGGGAAAAAAAATATATATATATATATATTAAAAATCAATATGTAAAAATGGAAAAAAATTTAAAAATTAATATATAAAAATGAAAAAAATAAAAAATATATAATTTTTTAGTTATATAATATATTATTTGGATTGGATTGGATTTATATTTCCAATCCATAACCAATCCAATCAATACAATTTATAATATTTTAAACCCAATCCAATCCAATTGATGTAAAAATCCAATCCAAACCATTAAAAATGGATTGGATTGGGCGGGTTGAACGGGTTGGATTGGATTTTGCCCACCCCTAGTACTAGCTCATGGTTTGGAGGGGTTTCAAGCAGCGGGAGGTCAATGATGCGAACTTAGGTCGACCCGCTCATAAACTCATATTGTATTAGCCTGGGATCCTTAACCCCTAACCAACTTGTGAATACAAACTTTGGTATAATAAAGATGCCACAATAGGTTATGGAAGCCCTATTGATAAGTCAAAACTAAAATACTCACTTTTTAATGGTGTTTTAAGTGTTCAAAGAGAACAAAGACAATTCTATCTCACAATTAAATTTTTGAATCATACTGAAGGTGAATTCTCATTAAAAAATAACCGTTAAATATGTTAAAGTCACAAAACAATAAATCCTAAAGACCTAGAACAAAATCGGCCAAGTATTGTTATTTTCCTAATGTGGCCGAATTTTGTATTCCTTTACTAATATAATTTTGATTAATTAATTCCTGTATATTGAGTTAGTAATTAATTAATTAACAATTGAAATAATAAAATAATAACATTAATAGGTTGATTTTTCCAGCAAATAAATAAATTGAAACTAAAGAAAAGAATAATTTCCTAAAATAAAAAGTCAAAATAAAATTAGGAAACTAATTGACTATCTTATAAACTAAGTTGTCTTTGACCAATCAATGACCACTTTAAGCTCCAATCAGCTCCCATGTGCCATGTAGGATGCCTAATAGGATTATCATTGAGTCCCACATGTTGCCCTTGATTGGAACAAAGGGAAAATGCCAACTCAACAAAATACAGTAAAGCCAGCAACAAAATCCAGCAAAACCAGCCAACTTTACCCCTATGCGCACAAGCCCTTTTTAATTGCTTTTGATTCTGACTTGGCTTGATTCCATGACCTCTTATTAATATTCATTGATTCCATGAAGTGTTGGAACCATTTCATGCTGCCCGAAGTCCAACTTTGCACGAAAACAGCTACCCGAGTCATTAACGACTTCCACCACTTGAATGCTTAAAATAGATTTTGTATCTTCAGGTATGGACAAGCCCTTTTGAGAATTGATAACTCCTTGAATAAATGCAGCCAGGTTATCCTTAAATTTCTTAGCTTGAGCCCTAGTGATTGGCCCGGTCTTCATCCTTAATGGATCAACACCCCAGCGGGTTGTCGATTGTGCAGGTTCGAGCGGACTCTTATCATTCCCCTCCTCTTGAAAAGGATTTGGCTTCAAATCAAAATCATCTCCTACAACAACATTAAATGCTGCACTAACATTATACTCACCCAGTAAATTAAGTTTGTAAGCATTTTCATTGATCCACTTCAAGACTTAAAAGGGTCCATCTCCAGGCGACATAAGCTTCGACTTTCTTTGCTCGGGAAACCTCTCCTTCCTTAAGTGCAACCAAACCCGATATCCAAGTTCAAAAACAACATTTTTTCAGCCTTGATTAGCATTCCTTACATATTTTTCCTTCCTCCTGTCAATTTTTGCTTTTGTCTTCTCATGAATCTGCTTCACAAAATCAGCTTTTTGTTTTCCATCTAGATTAGCACGTTCACTTAAAGGTAAATATGTTAAATCTAATAGAGTCAAAGGATTGAAACCATAAACAATCTTAAATGGTGTATATTTAGTAGCTGAATGCAAAGATCTATTTTAAACAAATTCAACATGTGGCAAATATTCTTCCCATGTTCTTAAATTTCTACTAATTAAAGCCCTTAACAATGCAGACAAAGTCCTATTTACTACTTCAGTTTGTCCATCAGTTTATGGATGACAAATAGTTGAAAATAAAAGTTTAGTTCCTAACTTTGCCCACAAATTTTTCCAAAAATAACTTAAGAACTTAGCATCCCTATCCAAAACAATAGTTCTAGGCATACCATGTAACCTAACAATTTCCTTAAAGAATAAGTTAGCAACATTAAATGCATCATCAGTTTTATTACATACAATAAAATGTGCCATCTTAGAAAATCTATCCACAACAACAAAAATTGAATTCTTACCTGTCCTAGACCTAGGTAAACCAAGAACAAAATCTATAGATAAATCCACCCAAGGAAAAGAAGGAATCGATAATTGGAGGTACAAGCCGTGCGATTTCAACTTGGACTTGGATTTTCGGGACTTCAAGCACCTTTTACATATTCTCTCCACATCTCTCCTCGTGTTAGGCCAATAAAAATGTTTTTCAGCAAGGATAAAGTCTTTAAATCACCAAAATGACCCATTAAACCACCACCATGTCCTTCCCTCACCAACAATTCCCTAATGCTGCAATTAGGCACACAAAGTTTGTTTTCCCTAAAAAATACCTCTCAAAAATGTAAAATTTATTAAAACTATGTATTGTACAAGTCCTAAATATTTCTCCAAAGTCACTATCATGCTCATAAAATTGTTTCAATTTTTCAAATCCAAGCAATCTAACATCTAAGGTAGAAAACAATGCATACCTTCAGGATAATGCATTAGCAACCTAATTTTCCTTACCTTTCTTTTGTAGTGAGTGACATAAGGAAAAGTTGAGTGAACTCAATCCACTTAGCATGCCTTTGGTTGAGCTTCCCTTGACCTTTAATGTACTTCAAAGATTCATGATCCTTATGAATCACAAACTCCTTCGGCATTAAGCAATACTGCCACATTTCCAAAGCTCTCACCAAAGCATACATTTCTTTGTCAGATGTCAGGTAGTTTAGTGCAACTCCATTCAATTTCTCACTAAAGTAGGCTATGGGTCTTCCTTCTTGCATTAAGACAGCTCCAATACCTACACCCAAAGCATCACATTCAATTTCAAAAGTCTTAGAAAAATTTGGCAAAACTAGTAAAGGTGCATTAATTAATTTTTCTTTTAACAAATTAAAAAGATTTATCTTCTACGTCCCCCATTTGAAGCCCATAGTCTTCTTTACAACTTCGGTCAAAGGTGCTGTGATGGTGCTAAAATCCTTGACAAATCTTCGGTAAAAACTAGCCAAACCACTTAGGTAATGGAGGTAGGTTTCTGCCACTCTTGGATTGCTTTCACCTTGGATTGGTCAACTTTAACTCCTGCAGTACTTACAAAAAATCTTGGAAAAACCAATTCATCTTTGCAAAATCCACACTTTTTCATGTTAGCAAATAACCTTTTCTTCCTAAGAATATTTAAAACTTGCCTAAGATGTTCTACATGCTCATATAGATGCCTACTATATACAAGAATATCATCAAAATAAATAACCACAAATTTACCAATAAATGGATGCATGACATGATTCATTAATATCACGAAAGTACTAGGTGCATTAGTTAAACCAAAAAGCATCACTAACCATTCATACAATCTATATTTAGTCTTAAATGCGGTTTTCCATTCATCACCCTCTTTCATTGTAATTTGATGATACCCACTCCTAAGATCAATTTTAGTGAATATACATGCACCATGTAATTCATCTGACATGTAATCTAATCTAGGAATTGGATGCCTATACTTAATGGTAATATTATTTACAGTCCTACAATCTACACACATGTGCCATGAACCATCTCTTTTTGGAACTAATAACACAGGAATAGCACATGGACTCCTACTCTCACGAATATACCCTTTATCAAGCAATTCACTTACTTGCCTTTGTAGCTCCTTCGTCTCCTCAGGATTACTTCTATATGTAGGCCTATTTGGAATGGCAGCTCCTGGCACAAAATCAATTTGATGCTCAATCCCTTGGTAGGTGGTAAACCTTTAGGAATTTTGTGACAGCCCAAACCACCAGCATGTGGATATTGTCCACTTTGGGCCCAGCCTGCATGGTTTTGTCAAAACGCATCCAAAAGGAAAAGGTATCGACACGCTTATAAGCCATGCTTCGTTCCCCTTTCCAACCGATATGGGATCTCACAATCCTCCCCCCTTAAGGCCCAGCATCCTCGCTAGTACACCGATCCGGATCCGGCTCTGATACCATCTGCGACAGCCCAGACCACCCACATGTGAATATTATCCGCTTTGAACCTAGCCCGCACGGTTTTGTCAAAACGCGTCCATAAGGGAAAGGTATCCACACGCTTATAAGCCATCCTTCATTCCCCTTTTCAACCAATGTGGGATCTCACAAATTTTCTCCGAAAAGACACCATTAAATTCCTAAAAAAGAGAAGGAATAGAACTTGGCAATTCAAGTTCTTCGAGATTAGGTTGATCGTTTAAAAATACATCTTTATAAATCACTACCAGTAATGGTTTCTTACTCAAGATGGCCATATTAACATCCCCAAAACTAAGATAGAAATTTTATTTTTCTTCTCTTTTCTTTCTTTTCCTTTCTCTCTTTCGGATATGGCTTTCTTTCCTTCACTCTTGGGTTTCTCACTATGCCTTTCAGTTTTCTCAAGTTTTTTCTCACTCTCGAGTTTACCTTGGTTTTTCCACTTAATTTGGGTTCTAGAAATCTTGGCTGGTTGGTCTTAGATGGCATTGCCCCCTTGAATTGGTGTTGTTGCCATGGGTGCCATACTAATCCTTTCTTTGAGCTTTTCAGCCTCCATCCTTTGTTGTATTTGAAGTTGATATCTAAATACCTCATTTGGAGTTAATGGCTCCATCTTAACCTTTTTCCCTTTAAATTTAAAAACAATGGAATTCTCTCTTCCATAATGTATGGCATCCTTGTCAAATTGCCATGGCCTCCCCAATAAAATATGACCTGCATGCATAGGAACAACATCACATAATGCAATGTCCACATATTTATCAATGCTAAATTTTACTTTGACTTGTTTATTTACTTTCATCTCTCCACTATCATTAAGCCATTGTAATATATATGGTTCTGGATGTTTAATGGTTTCAAACCTTAATTTTTAACCTACCAAATTACTAATTACATTTGCACAACTCCCACTATCAACTATCATATTGGAAATGTTACCTTGAATTTCACATTCGGTATGGAAGATGTTCTCTCTTTGAATTTGGTCCTCATCTTTATACATGGTTAAAACCCTCCTTGCCACCAAACTCAATTCAGCCTTAGATGCTTTGAGTGTTTCGGAATCATCACGCCCTTCATCTCTAACTTCTTCATCATCAAATTAGGCTTCTCCTTCACTTTCTTCACTTACATATTCTAACTCACCATTACCTTTCAGCACCATGATTCTCCTATTCGGGCATTGGCTAGTAATGTGTCTGCATCCCTGACACTTAAAACGCACAATATCATGAGTTCTAAAAGGTTTAGGATCAGATTTACCTTCATTCCTTAGTGCTTGGACAGATTCGGTTTTAGCCTCCCTTTTTGGCCAGTTGGTGCTTTCATCACCTAGCTTTGGTTTTAGCTTGTTGTCATATGTGGGATTGCTTCTCCAAACGCTTGTAATTGACCTCCTACTATTTGATACCCCTCCAAGCTGTGTACTTATGCCCCTCCTCTTGAATGGATTCTCAAGTTTGATAGCCACATACAACATCTCTTCCAATTCCGCATATTGTTGCAATTCCAATTGATTGGCTATCTCTCAATTCAATCCACCCAGAAACTGTGCCATTCGAGTGCATAATGTCTAAATTCCATTGCTGCCACTTTTTTACCTTCTTTGTTTCCGAATATTTATGACAATCGAATATCATCTTCATTCGCTCCTCCCACTTTAGGTAAGCCTTCGGATAACTTTTACCCATGAAAGGTGGTATGTTGACCTTAATATTTCTAAGATCATCATCTTCATTCTTTGCTAGTCTCCCATGGATTGGCCTTCCTTGCTAAGCAAAAATATCATCTACTCCCTTTTCAAAATCATCTCCAAAGTTACCTTCCCTGAATTCTTCTCTAGGTCGACCACGACCTCCTCGACCTCGACCTCGGCCACCATATGCATCTAACCTTGACTTCGGCCCACCTTGTTATGTTTCTAACCTATCCATCCTTTTATCTAGATGATCAAAGCGAGCATTCATCCGCTGTAATTGCTCCATGACTGCCATCATGTCCGTGTGCTCACCTCCACTCCCCGAAGCTCGGGAGTCACCCTTGAATCCTACAGATTCCTCTTCATTAATTCTTAATGGTGCATCTCCTCTTCTCACCCTTGAATTTGCCATGTTAGTATGAATAACACAAAAATTAAAATAAAACCTCACCAAAATCACTCCCTTACGTGTTTCACTCAAACAAGATCTCAACACTCACGTTTGCACACTAGTTTCGACTTTTAACCTATTTTAAGCTCACACTCTTGCTTTTTTCCACTCAAAAGAATTATCTCAAAGTTCTAATTAAAAAACACACTTAAGCAGCAACTAGATCACAAGTGTACCTTAATTTAAACTTATCAATGAAACAGCAACTAAATCAAACAAATACCAAGCGGAATGAAAATTCTAATTCTCAGCTTTCTAAGTAAAAACAAATTCATTCGACGAGAAAATTTCTGGGAATAAATTAAAAGATGCCCAAAATATTAATGAAGCAATAATTCAAGGAATAAATATAGAGAAAGAAATTCAAACACAAACAAAAATCAAATTGAACAAAAATATCGGATAATTGTTGGTTGTTGTTCTTTGTAATTCAAGTTTTTTGCATCAAATCCTTTAACTAATTTTAATCCAAAGAATTTTAGCACTCAAGAATAAAAATTTCCTGGAGCAATATAAAATTCCAGCAACTCTAAATTTCACAATTTTCCAACAAAAAATTTCCAACTCCAAATTCAACAAGCCGACCTTTTATGCATTTTTTTTTTATTCAACTTTTTGTCTCTTTTTTTTTTTTTTTGGTTTATCTGTTTTCTCTTTGGTTATATCACAGATAGAACAATGCAACACAATTCCTAGCAGCACCAAAAACAACATTTAAATTCACAAACCTCAATGCCAAACTCAACAAACCCGATTCTCCAACAAAACGGAAACAATTGCACAATCTTAGGTTTTTATGCAATATGCTATCAAAACTTTTTTTTTTTGTTTTGAATATATGAATGCAAATATCTAAGATCAAAATAGAAGAGAAAATGCAAAAAATAACCAAATTAACAAGAACAATGCTGAAAATCAACCAACAAACTAGGAAAAAAAAATACGGTAAAACAAGGAAAACCTAATCTGACTAGGAATGAGATTTTTTTTTTTTTTTTATATGCAGAACATGAATGATGATAGAAGCAACCTGAACCTAATGCTAAAATTCTAGACTAACATAAAACAAAATAAAGCGAATAAGTTGGCTTTGAAACCAAATGATACGAACCTAGGTCGACTCAAGCCTAAACCCGTATTATATTAGCCCGGATCTCAATTAAGTTCAAGTTCTTATGGGAAAACCTTAACCCCTAACCAACCTATGATTAGAAACCTTGGTATAATGAAGATCCCATAATAGATTATGGAAGCCCTATTGATAAATCAAAACTAAAACACTCACTCTCTAATATTGTTTTAGGTGTTCAAAGAGAAGAAAGAGAATTCTATCTCACAATTAATTTTCTGAATATTATTAAAGGTGCATTCTCATTGAAAAATAACCCTTAAATAGGTTAAATTCACAAAACAATAAACCCTAAAGACCTTGGACAAAACCGCCAAGTATTGTTATTTTCCTAATGTGGCCAAATTTTGTATTCCTTTCCTAATCTAATTTTGATTAATTAATTTCTTTATTTTGAATTAGGAATTAATTAACTTACAAATGAAATAATAAAATAATAACTTTCCTAAGTTGATTTTCCTAGCAAATAAATAAATAGAAACCAAAGAAAAGACTAATTTCCTAAAACGAAAAGTCAAAATCAAATTAGGAAACTAATTAACTATCTTTCAAACTAAGCTATCTTTGACTGATCAATGACCAATTTAAGCTCCAAATCAGCTCCCATGTGCCATGTAGGATGCCTAATAGGATTATCATTGAGTCCCACACATTTCCCTTGATTGGAACAAAGGGAAAATGCCAACTCAGTAAAATATAGTAATGTCAGCAACAAAATCTAGCAAAACAGGCCAACTTTTCCCCTATGTGCACAAGCCCTTTTTGATTGCTTTTGATTCTGCCTTGGCTTAATTCCATGACCTGTTATTTATATTCATTAATTCCAACATTTCATGGAATTAATTCCATGAAGTGTTGGAACCATTAATTCCATGCCCGAAGTCTATATTTGCATGAAAACAGCTACCGGGTCCACAATGGCTTCCACCACTTGGATGCTTAAAACAGGCTTTGTATCTTCGGGTATGGAGAAGCCCTTTTAAGAATTGATAACTTCCTAAATAAAGGCAACCAGGTTGTCCTTAAATCTCTTAGCTTGAGCCCTAGTGATTGGCCCGGTCTTCGTCCATAATGGATCAGCACCTCAGTGGGTTGTCGGGTTCAGGCGGATTCTCATCATTGAGGTTTCAAATTTCCTCAAAGGTCGTGCGTTCCTGTAAAACTGATCTTGTGTTTTATGTATTCTTGCTTAACCTATTTCTTGAAATTAATTACATATATTTTATTTTTTAAAATAGTACTTTTCCTTGATGGCACATAGAGGTAAACATAGTACCCAGCAGGCATTAGCTGAAAGTACAAATGTGCATTAGTTAAAAGTACAAATGTGTCCCATGTCTAAATTTATGAGAGGTGCTTCCCTAGAGGTATAGAGGTAGACCTTGATGCATAGGTCTAAAAGCCAATCATTTGATGGCTTGTCTTTAAGAAGCCTCAATTAGGGATCGTCTAAAAGTGGTAGATTCAGTTTAAGATCTTTGAATAGTAAAACCTAGAGGAGGTAGGAATAAACCTAGGGGTAGTAGATTCCATAGAGGTGGACATACTAAGGGTTTAGGATTTTGATCAATAAGCAGTACCAGCAGCCATTTCCAGAGATGTGCATGCCAAGGCAACTTTTATTCTACACGTAACCATTCTAGTAAATTTCATGATAGACCATGCTAGTGGGATGGATCAAGCTTTTAGGTAATCAGGACATTTCAAGAGGGATTACCCCTATCAAGGACACAACCAAGCTAGAGCCTCGGGATTAGGTGCTTAATTTTGGCAAACTAATGGGTACAAAGGATAAAATACACAAACAGGCTAGACCTCAAATGGTTCTACTAGCATTGCATAACATTTTGCATTTGTAGCAAGAGGCAGAGGTTAGGGGGACAACCACTTACTAAACCCAGAGTGTATGCTATAACCAAGTAGGAGGCACAAGTCATCCTCGATGTTATGATAGGTACTTTATCATTTTTTATGGGGATGCACGTGTTCTCACTGACCTTGAGGCCATACACTTTTTTATTTCACATGAGTATGTTACTTGAGTCTGAATGGCTCCAACTCCTTTAAGGTGTTGCTTGGAGTTTCCACACCCATAGGGAAGTCTTCATGGCCAACTCAGATGCTCAAAGGTAGCCTATTATGTATTGAAGGCCAAGTTGTGGAGGTAGATTTGATTTTGTTAGATCATTAAGGGCTGAATGTGATCCTTTGGGATGGATTGGCTCATTTCAAACTATGCTTCAGTGGATTGTTTTTGTAAAGAGGTAATATTTAGATGACTAAGTCTTCCAATAGTGGTCTTCTACGGAAAGTAGAGACAAACATCCTCAGGTTTGATTTCTACCATTTCTACAAAATGTTTACTTCAGAAAGGTTGTAAAGGGTATCTAGCTCATGTGATCCGTACCCGAGTCAATGAAGTGAAGTTGGAGGATGTACTAGTTGTGATGGACTTTCTAGATGTGTTTTCTAATGATTTTCTATGTTTACCTCTAAAGTGGGAGAAAGGCTTTCCCATTGATTTAGTCCCTAGTACAGCTCCTATTTTTTTGCCACCTTATAGGATGGTCCCAATTGAGTTGAAAAAGTTGAAGACTTAGTTGTAAGAGCTAGTGGATAGAAGGTATATCAGACTCCGCATTTCACCATGGAAAGCACCAATGTTATTTGTGAAAAAGAAAGATGATACTTAGAAGGTGTGTGTAGACTCCAAACAATTAAATAAGGTCATTATCCATAATAAATACATTTTACCCTGGATTGATGACCTTTTTGACCAACTTTAGGCTGCTAAGGTGTTCTCTAAATGACTTAAGTTTAGGAAACCATAAGTTGAAGATCAAGGAATTAGACATTTCCAAGACTGCATTCAAGAACAAATATGGGCATTATGAGTTTCTAGTGATGCCATTTAGACTCACCAATGCCCCTGCAATTTTCATGAATTTGATGAACCAAGTCTTCCATTTCTATTTAGACTTGTTATTGTCTTCATTGATGATATCTTGGTATGCTCGAAGAGAGGTAACGCATGAGATACATCTAAGTTTGGTGTTGCAGACCTTGAGATAACACCAGTTGTATGCCAAGTTCAGCAAATGTAATTTATCATTGAGTCGAGTAAGATTTCTTGGACATATAGCTTCTATTGTTAACATTTATGTAGATCCTCAAAAGTAGAAGCAGCATTGAATTGGGAGCAACCTACTACAATGACAGAGGTGTGAAGCTTCCTGGGTTTAGCAGGGTATTACCACAGGTTCATAGAAAGGTTCTAAAAAAAGTAGGATCACTTCAATATTTTATCAAGAAAGGAGTTAAATTTGAATGAACTTACAAGTGTGAAAAAAACTTCCAAAAATTGAAAGAGAAGTTGACCTTGGCTCTTATTCTGACATTACTAAAGAGTAATAAAAGGTTTAACCTTTACAGTGACACTTCATGTCAGGGTTTGGATTGTATATAGATGCAGCACAAGATGGCCATTGCTTATGCTTCTCAGTAGTTGAAGACGCACGAGCTAAATTATCCTACCCATGACTTGGAGCTTACTACAATTATCTTTGCATTGGAAAACTCGGAGACACTACTTGTATGGAGCTATTTGCCAGATCTTTACCAACTATAATGCCCTAAGTATTTGTTTACTCAAAGAGAGTTAAACTTAAAGTAAAGGAGATAGACAGAGTTGCTCAAAAATTATGACAGCACTATGACTACCATCCACACAAGATAAGTGTGGTAACCAATGCACTGAGTAAGAAGGCTACAAAATTCACTGGCTTATGTGCATAAAGTACACCTTCCTTTTATGGTTTAGTTGAGATAGTTAGGTATTGATTTATGGATGAATGCTTCAAAAGCACTTTTTGCTAGCTTCCAACTACCATCGATACTTATAGATCGTGTTCTTAAGGCCCATCTTGAAGACATTTACTTGATAAGAATGAGAAGAAATGTTAAATAAGGAAGGAAATTAGACTTCGTTATTAAAGATAATGAAGCCTTAGTGATTGGTACTAGGCTCTGTGTTCTAGCCAATGAAGAGTTGAAAAGTAAATATTGGAAGAAGCCCACACTTCTGCCTATGCTATGCATCCTTACAATACCAAGATGTATCATACCCTGAAAGAGTATTATTGATGAGTAGGAATGAAAAAAGAAGTAGTTAAATATGTATCTAAGTGTTTCATTCGCAAGCAAATGAAAGTGGAGAGACAAAAGCTTTCTGGACTTCTACAACTTTTACCCGTCCTCGAATAGAAATGGGAGCACATTACTATGAATTTTGTATTTAAACTTCCTCCCACAGTTTAGTTTAGAGACATAGTGGTATTTGGGTGATAGTGGATCAATTCACCAAATCCACACATTTTCTACCTATTCGTGAGAGGTTTTCTCCTTAAAAGTTACAAAACTCATTATGAATCATAGTGAGCTTGCATGGGATGTCAGTATCGATTGTATCTGACAAAGATCTATTGTTCCCTTGGTGGAGGTTAATGAAGGAACTATGTGTTAAGTTGAACCAAGAACCAAGAACAACAAAAATTGAATCCTTACCTATTTTAGACCTAGGTAAACCAAGAACAAAATCCATAGGTAAATCTACCCAAGGAAAGGATGGAATCGGCAATGGGAGGTACAAACCATGTGGCTTCAACTTTGACTTGGATTTTTGACATTTCAAGCATCTTTCACATATTCTTTCCACATCTCTCATCATATTAGGCCAATAAAAATATTCTTACAGCAAGGATAAAGTTTTTAACACACCAAAATGACCCATTAAACCTCCACCATGTCCTTCTCTCACTAGCAATTCCCCAATGCTACAATTAGGTGGCCATTAGAACCTGAACTTAATTTTGATCCGGGCTAACATAATACGCATTTGAGAGCAAGTCGACCTAGGTTAGTATCATTTGGTATCAGAGCCGAATTTTGTTCAGGTTTAATCTATCTTATTTGTTTTATTTTGTTTTGTATTAATCTACAATTTTAGCATTAGGTTAAGGTTGCTTCTATCTTTTTCACATTCTGCACTACAAAAAAAAAAAAAAGAATAATTCTACATAGCCGAATTTGTTTCCTTGTTTTAGCTAAATTTTTGCTTTCTAGTTTGTTGGTTGTTTTGCATAATTATACTTAGTAATTTGATTTATTGTTGATTTTTCTTTGTTGTTTTGATCCTAATTGGTTGCATTCGTATATTCAAAAAAAAAAGATCTGAAATCATATTGCATTAAAATCTAAAAATTGTGCAATTTGTTTTTATTTGAAGTGCGGATCGAGTTTGGTGAAATTTTGGCATTGGAATTGAAATTTTAGTGTTGTTTCTTGCTACTGGAGTTGGTGCTTATAATCTGTGAGTGTTTTTTTTTTTTAAAAAAGGGAGAAAAGCTGAAGATAAAATAAAAAATAAAAAATTTGCGCAAAGGCCAGTTTTGGTAGATCATTATTGGTGATAGTTTGGTTTCAAGAAACACAATTGTAACTGCTGGGTTGTTGATTATTTGTTCAATATTTGGTTGCTGGATTTTGAATTTGACTAGTAAAATTTTTTAGATTAAAATCGGTAAAGGATTTGAAACAAAAACTTAAACTACGAGAACTACAACCAACAACTTTTCCATATTTTGTTCGAATTGTTTCTTTTTTGTTGTTTAAATCTCTTTTCTAAATTTTATCCTTGAATTATTAGTTTCTTAATATTCTGGTCTACTGCTTATTGATTCTGAAAATTGCTTGTTGATTTACCTTGTTTTTGGTTAGTTAGGCCGAGACTATGTTTTATCAATTCACTCGGTATTTGCTTGTTTTAGTTGTTGTTTTGTTGATAAGTTTAAGTAGAACATACTTGTAATCTAGTTGCTATTTTGAGTGTGTTTTAATAGAACTTTGACATATGCTTGTGAGTGGAACAAGGCAAGAGAGTGTGAGCTTAAAAGAGGGTTAAAAGCCGAAACTAGTGTGCATACACGAGTATCGAGACCTTATTTGAGTGAAACACGTGAGGGATTGAATTTGGTGTGGATTTTTGTATTATTTCTTGCTAACATGATAGATTCAAGAATGGAAAGAGGAGATGGTTCATTAAGGAATCTAGAAGAGGAATTCGTAGGGTTCAAAGGTGAATCTCGAGCAACGGAAAATGAAGGTGAACCTACCGACATGGTGGCGATCTTGGAACAACTCCAAATGATGAATGCTCACTTTAATCACCAAAGAATGGATAGATTTGAGAACTCACAAGATGGGCCAAATCCTAAGGTGGATTTACATGGAGGTCGAGGACGAGGTCGAGGAAGCCGTGGGCATCCTAGGGAAAGATTTAAGGAAGACAATTTTAGAGACAATCTAGAGGAGGAGTTTGGTGATATTTTTGCATTTTAAGGAAGGAAAAACTGTGGTAGGCAAGCTAGATATGAGGATGATGACCTTGGAAATGTTAAAGTGACCATCCCCTATTTTTGGGGAAAAGTGACTCGAAGGCATATCTAGAGTGGGAGAAGAGTATGGAGATGATTTTTTATTGCCATAATTATTCCTATGCAATGAAGGTAAAGTTGGCCGCTTTGGAATTTGGTCATTATGCACTCTAATGGTGGGCTAATAAGCAAGATACCCGAAGGAGAGTTGGTGATGAACCTATTACCACTTGGCGACAAATGAAAGAAGCCATAGAAAGAGTCGACTCACTATCATAGGTTACTGCATCAAAGACTCCAATCATTATCACAAGGAAGTAGGACCATGGAGGACTACTACAAGGAGATGGAGATGCTCATGATGAGATTGAGCATGAATCAGGATCGCACAGCAACCATGGCATGGTTTTTGGGCGGTTTGAATCATGAGATAGCAAACAGAGTGGAGTTACAACAATATGTAGAATTGGAGGAGATGCTTCATGTGGCCATCAAGATTAAAAACCAATTCAATAAGAAGGGTACAAGCTCACGGTTCGAAGGTGTTTTAAATAGCGAGAGGATTAATTCAAGTGTTTGGAGAAGCAATCCCACCTATGAAGTAAGGACAAAATCGAAGCAAGGAGATGATAGCACCAATCAGCCAAAGAGAGATGTTAAAGCTAAACCGGCACAAGCAACAAAGTATGAAGGTAAATCTGATCCTAAACCTGCAAGAACTAGAGATATTGTTTGCTTTAAATGTCAGGGACGATGACACATTGCCAATCAATGTCCAAATAGAAGAATTATGTGCTGAAAGGCAATTGGGAGTTAGAGTCTGAAAGTGAAGAGTCTAAAGGAGTAGCCGAACTTGATAAGAAAGAAAATGATGAGGAAGATCATGGAGAACCTGAGACCCTAAAGGCTTCAAAGGTTGAATTGAGCTTGGTAGCAAGGAGGGTTTTAACCATGTATAAAGATGAGGATCAAGTTCAAGGTAATATTTATAGTATGATAATTGATAGTGGATATAATTAGTAATGTAGTAGTTAAGAAATTAGGGTTAACAACCATTAAATATCTCGAACCATATAGATTACAATGGCTTAATGATAGTGGTTAGATAAAAGTAAACAAACAAGCCAAGATAAAATTCAGCATTGATAAATATGTGGATGTTGTTTTATGTGATGTTGTTTCCATGCATGTTGCCCATATTTTATTGGGTAGGCCATGGTAATTTGATAAAGATACTATACATTATGGTAGAGAGAATTCCATTATATTTAAATTTAAGGGAAAGAAGATTAAGCTTGGAGCCACTAACTCTAAAGGAAGTATTTAGAGACCAACTTTAAATGCAACAAAGAAGGGAGGCCAAATGACTCAAGGAGAATGCAACTATGGCACCCATGGCTTAACCATTTGTGAAGGAAGGCAAGGCTAACTCATCCATCCAAGGTAAGTCTTCAAAAACTGAATATGAGGGGAAAAAGATAGATGAACCTAAGAGAGAGAAAAATAGTAAGAAAGCCGAGAGTGAGAGAAAAATAGTGGTGGCCGAGAGAAATAAAGAAAAAAAGAGGAAAGAGAAGAAAAAGAAAAAAATTTATCTTAGTTTAGGTGAGGTTAAAAAGGAATTTTTGAGTGATAAACCAATGATAGTCATGATTTAAAAAGATGTTTATCTAAATGATCAAGCTAACCTTGAAGAGCATAAATTGCTAAGTTCTATTTCTTCTCTTTTGCAAGAATTTAACGATGTCTTTCCGAAGAAAATTCCTAATGGTTTACCACCTATCCGAGGGATTGAACATCAAATTGATTTTATTCCAAGAGCTGCAATTCCTAATAGGCCAGCATATAGGAGTAATCCCGAGGAGACAAAAGAACTACAAAGGCAGGTAAGTGAGTTGTTAGACAAGCATTATATTCATGAGAGTATGAGTCTATGTGTTGTCCCTGTTTTATTAGTACCAAAGAAGGATGGATCATGGCGCATGTGTGTAGATTGTAGAGCCATAAATAATATAACCATTAAATATAGGCATCCAATTTCTAGATTAGATTATATACTAGATGAATTATATGGTGCATGTATGTTTTGAAAGATTGATCTTAGGAGTGGGTATCATCAAATTAGAATGAAAGAGGATGATGAATGGAAAACTGCATTTAAAGTAAATATGGATTGTATGAATGGTTAGTAATGCCTATTGGTTTAACTAATGCACCTAGCATTTTTATGAGGTTAATGAATCATGTCATGTGTCCATTTATTGGAAAATTTGTGATTGTATATTTTGATGATATTTTAGTGTATAACCAAAATCTTGATAATCATGTAGGACATCTTAGGCAAGTTTTAAATATTCTTAGGAAGGAAAGATTATTTGATAACCTTAAGAAATGCGATTTTTGCAAATATGAAGTTGTTTTTCTAGGATTTGTTGTAAGTGCTGCAGGAATTAAGGTTGATCAATCCAAGGTGAAAGCTATACAAGATTGGCTGATACCTACTTCTATCACACAAGTAAGAAGTTCTCATGGTTTGGCTAGCTTCTATAGAAGATTTGTCAAGGATTTTAGCACCATTGCAGCACCCTTGACCGAGGTTGTCAAGAAGAATGTTGGGTTCAAATAGGGTGAAGCACAACAGAAGTATTTCAATTTTTTGAAAGAAAGATTAACTAATGCTCTTTTATTGATATTGTCGAATTTTCATAACATTTTTCAAATTGAATGTGATGCATTGAGTGTAGGTATGTATTGGAGTTGTTTTGATGCAAGAAGGAAGACCCATAGCATACTTTAGTGAGAAGTTGAATGGAGCAGCATTGAAGTACCCGACCTATGACAAAGAGATGTATGCGTTGGTGAGGGCTTTGGAGACATGGCAACAGTACTTGATGCTAAAGGAATTTATGATTCACACAGATCATGAAGCATTGAAGCACATCAAAGGCCAAAGGAACCTTAACTGATGGCATGCTAAGTGAATTGAGTTCATTGAGACTTTTCCTTATGTCATCTGCTACAAGAATGGTAAGGAAAATGTGGTTGCCGATGCATTATCCCGAAGGTATGTATTGTTTTCTACGTTGGATGCTAGATTGCTTGGATTTGAATAGTTGAAAGAACTTTATGAGCATGATAGTGACTTTGGTGAAATATTTAAAAATTGTGCTAAGCATGGTTATAATAAATTTTCCATTTTTAAGGGATATTTGTTTAGGGAAAATCAATTTTGTGTACCTAATTTTAACATTAGGGAATTACTTGTGAAAGAAGGTCATGGAAGGGGTTTAATGGGTCATTTTGGTGTTGCAAAGACTTTATCAATACAGCAAGAACATTTTTATTGGCCTAACATGAGGAGATATGTGGATAGAATATGTGAGAGGTGCCTTAAATGTCGAAAGTCCAAATCCAAATTGAAACTGCATGGATTTTCATGCCTTTGCCGATCCCATCCTTTCCTTGGGTATATTTGGCTACGGATTTTATTCTTGGTTTACCTAGGTCTAGGATAGGTAAGTATTCAATTTTTGTTGTTGTGGATGTGCTTTCTAAGATGGCACATTTTATTACATATAATAAAACTGATGATCCTTCTAATGTAGCTAATCTATTCTTTAAGGAAATAATGAGACTTCGTGGTATGCCTAGAACTATTATTTCGGATAGGGATACTAAGTTCTTAAGTTACTTTTGGAAAAATTTATGGGCTAAGTTAGGGACTAAACTTTAATTTTCAACTACTTGTCATCCCCAAACTGATGGACAAACTAAGGTAGTAAGTAGAACTTTGTCTATATTGTTAAGGGCATTAATTGGTAAAAATTTAAGAACATGGGAGGAATGTTTGCCACATGTTGAATTTGCTTATAATATATATTTACATTCAACTACTAAATATACTAGATTTAAAATATTTGCCTTTAAGTGAACGTGTTAATCTAGATGGAAATCAAAAAGCTGATTTCATTAAGCAGATTCATGAAAAGGCAAAAGCAAACATCGAGAGGAGGACGGAGCAATATGCCAAGAATGCTAACCAAAGACAAATAAAGGTTGTTTTGAACCTAAAGATTGGATTTGGTTACACCTAAGAAAAGAAAGACTTCCAGAGCAGTGAAAGTCAAAGCTTATGCCGTGAGGGGATGGATCTTTTCAAGTTTTGAAGAGGGTTAATGAAAACGCCTACAAGCTTGACTTACCGGGTGAGTATAATGTGAGTGCTACATTTAATGTTGTTGATTTATCTCCTTTTTCTATAGGTGATGACTTTGTTTGAGGGCAAATCCTTTTCAAGAGGAGGTGAATGATGAGAATCTGCCCGTACCTATACAACTAACTACCTGCTGTGGTCCAGATCCTGTACAATTGAAGACGGGACCAATCATAAGGGCACAAGCTAAGATATTTAAGAACAACCTATTAGTTTTATTCAAGGTATTATTAATTCTCAAGAGGCCATGACAATACCTGAAGATCCAAAGTTCGTTCTATACATCCAAGTTATGAAGGCCGAAATGGACCTAGAAAGCTATTTAGGTACATTTTTGGACCCCGGGTAGCAAGGAATGAATTTGTTGACTTATAAACATGACTGAGCATTCCAAGGGACCTTGAAATCATGCCAATATAGAAGCAAAAGCATTCAAATCCAACAATTGCGGTTGAAGCTTCATGTTGGCCGAAAATCATCAATTTGGCACTGGCTTTGACTTCTTTTATTGATCAGGCAAGTTTGACTTCTTCCAATCAAGGGCAACGTATGGAAATCAATATTAATCCTATTTGTCATCCTACATGGCATAGTGGAGCTGATTTGGAGCCTAAACTAGCTGGTGCTTAGATAAAAACAGCTTAGTTGTAAAACTAATCAACTAGTTTCCTAATTTGAACCTTGACTTTTTGTTTTAGAAAATAGGCTTTAATTTTGGTTTTTATTTATTTGTTGGACAAATTACTTTAGGAAAGTTAGAATTTTATTATTTTGGTTGTAAAATTAATTAATCCAATTTAGTTTAGGAAAGTTGTGAATTTCGGCCACACCTGTTTCCTAATCCAAGTTGGCCTAAATTACTATAGTTGATTTAGGGCTTCTTTTTCAATGAGAAAGCAGCTTAGATTATTATTCAGGAAATTTATTTGCAAGAAAGAATTATCTTTGTTCTCTTTGAACACCTAAAAAACTTAATAGAAATCAAGTGTTTTAGTTTGACTTATCAATAGGATGTCCATCACCTATTGTGGCATCTTCATCATATACCAAAGTTTCTAATCACAAGTTAACTAGGGGTTAAAATGACCATTAGAACCTGAACTTAATTATGATCCGGGCTAATATAATACGTGTTTAGGAGCAAGTCGATTTAGGTTCGTATCAATTTGGATAAGTGGAAACATATGATCTTGAAAAGATTATTTTATGAATATTGTATTATTATTTTTAATTTCTATACTATATACTGCTTGTGTCTCTTTTCACTATTATATTACAGCGCGCAAGTTTGCCACGATGCCTAAAGTACACTAAGAGTTATGAAGAGGCCCATAGATTTATTATTACTATAATACCTTTTGTCTACTAAGGAGGGTCATGAAGTAGGTTCATCCCAGTTTTATATTGCCACGATGCCTTTAGAAACCTAAGCATTGTGAGGTGGGTTCAACCCACATGTTCTATTTTTTTAACTATCTGGGTGTTCTGCGATGCCGTGTACCATTTGACAGCACTAGGTATGTCATATGGTGCATTATTTATATTTCCAAGTACATTGTTGATTTTCTAATATTTGTGGTTTTACTGTACTTTTCATAATTATTTTTATAAAATTATGCTTATATTATTTTATGCTCAATATTTAAATCATGATTAATCCAGTTAAAATATTTTGATGGTCATTGATTACATTATTTAAGCATTGATTTTATGATATTGATTTGGACTAAAAGTTTGGATTTTGTAAAATGATTTTTAAATGGGGAAACTTTCAAAAGAGTGGAACGAAAAGTCTTGAGAGAAAGAATTACAAAAATAAAAATATTATTTTCTATTATATCATGTCATTCACTGAAGTATCTTTATTTCACATTTATTTGTTTTTCAAATTCATTCTGATACGAACCTAGGTCGACTTGCTCCTAAACCCGTATTATATTAGCCTGAATTTTAATTATGTTCATATTCTAATGGAAACCTTAATCCCTAATCAACTTGTGATTAAAAACCTTGGTATATGATGAAGACGCTGCAATAGGTGATAGATGTCCTATTAATAAGGCAAATTAAAACACTTGATTTATAGTAAGTGTTTTAGATATTTAAAGAGAACAAAGAGAATTCTTTCTTACAAATATTTTTCTGTATGACTAATGTACTGAATCTTATTGGGAAAATAAGCCTTTAAATAGGCTAAAGTTCACAAAACAAAACCCTAGAACACTAGGTTAAAACTGGTCATAAAGATTAGGAAACAATGGTATTGGCCGAATTTCAATCCTTTCCCAATCTAATTTGGATAAATTAATTCCTTTATTCTGAATTACGAATTAATTATTTTACAATTGAAATAATAAAATATCAACTTTCCAAAGTTAATTTTTTCCAGCAAATAAACAAATAAAAACCAAAATAAAAGATACTTTCGTAGAACAAAAAGTCAAACTCAAATTAGGAAACTAGTTGACTAGTTGACAACTAAGCTATCTTTATCTAATCTCCAGCTAGTTGAGGCTCCAAATCAGCTCTTATATGCCATGTAGGATGCCAAATAGGATTAATAATGATTCTCATATGTTTTCCTTGATTGGAATAAGTCAAACTTGCTTGAACAACAAAAGAAGTCAAAGTCAGCACCAAAATGAGCAATTTCGGCCAACAAGAGGAGTCATGTCCACAAGTGGAATTTAAATGCTTTTGCTTCTACCTTAACATGATTCCATGACCTCTTGGTGATATCAATTGAGTTCGTAAAGTGTTGAATCCATTTCTTGCTGCCCAGGATCCAAAAATGTATCAAAACAGATTGTCAGGTCCATTTTCGCCTTCGTAACTTGGATACACAAGACGGGCTTTGGATCTTGGGACAATGTCATGCCTTCTTCAGATTGAATCACTCCTTGGATGGAACTAACCAGATTGTCTTTGAATTTCCTATCTTGTGCCCTAGTGATTGGTCCCAACTTCATTTGTAAAAGGTTAGCACCCCAACGGATAGTCGGTTGTACGGGTACGGGCGGATTCTTATCATTCCCCTCTTCTTGAAAAGAATTTGCCCTCAAATCAAAGTCATCACCTACAGCAAATGGAGATAAATAAGCAATATTAAATGTAGCACTCACATTATACTCACCAGATAAGTCAAGTTTATAAACATTCTTTAGAACTTGAAAAGGTCCATCCCCCCGAGGCATCAGCTTTGACTTTCTTTGCTCAGGAAACCTCTCCTTTTTAAATGCAACCAAACCCAATCTCCAGGTTCAAAAATAACCTATATTCTACCTTGATTAGCATTCTTTGCATATTGTTCCATCCTCCTCTCGATGTTTGCTTTGTCTTCTCATGAATCTGCTTAATAAAATCAATTTTTTGTTTTCCATCTAGATTAGCACGTTCACTTAAACGCAAAGGTGTTAAATCTAATGGAGTTAAAGGATTAAAACCATAAAAAAAAATTCAAATAGAGTATATTTAGTAGTTGAATGAAAAGATCTATTATAAACAAATTCAACATGTGGCAAACATTTCTCCCATGTTCTTAAATTTCTACCAATTAATGCCCTTAACAATGTAGACAAAGTTCTACTTACTACCTCAGTTTGTGGATGACAAGTAGTTGAAAATAAAAGTTTAGTCTCTAACTTAGGCCAAAATTTTTTCCAAAAGTAACTTAAGAACTTAGCATCCCTATCCAAAACAAAAGTTCTAGGTGATGAGAATCCACCTGTACCCGCACAACCGACTACCTGCTAGGATGCTGACCCGTTACAGATGAAGACCAGGCCAATCACTAGGGCTCAAGCTGAGAGATTTAAGGACAACCTGGATGGTTTTATATAGGAAATTATCAATTCTCAAAAGGGCTTGTCAATACCCAAAGATACAAAGCGTGTGATAAGCATCCAAGTGGTGGAGGCCGATACGGATCCGAATAGCTATTTTCGTGTAAATATGGACTCCAAGTGGCATGGATTGGATCCAACACTTCATGGATTTAGTGAATATCATTAAGAGGTCATGGAATCAAGCCAAGATAGAATCAAAAGCAACCACAATGTGCATTTGTGTATAAAGAGAATAATTGGTCGGTTTTGCTGTATTTGTTGCTGGCTTTACTGTATTTTGTTGATTTGACATTTTCTCTTTCTTCCAAGCAAGGGAAACGTGTGGGACTCATAAATAATCCTATTTTGCATCATACATGGCATCTGGGAGCTGATTTGGAGCCTTTGCAAGCTGAAATTTTGTCAAAGTTAGATTAGTAGTCAAACTAGTCAACTAATTTCCTAATTTGATTTTAACTTCTTGTTTTAGGAAATTAGTCTTTTATTTGGTTTCTATTTATTTACTAGACAAATCAAATTAGGAAAGTTATTATTTTATTATTTTCATTATAAATTAATTAATTTCTAATTCAAAATAAATGAATTAATTAATCAAAATTAGAATTAGGAAAGGAATGGAATTTCAGCCACATTAGGAAATTGACGTTGTATAGCCGGTTTTCTCTTAGTTTTCTAGGATTTATTACTCTGTGACTTTAACCTATTTAAGGGTTATTTTTCAATGAGAATGTACCTTCAATGTTATTCAGAAAATTAATTATGAAATAGAATTCTCTTTGTTCTCTTTGAACACCTAAAACACCATTAGAGTGTAAGTATTTTAGTTTGACTTATCGATAGGATTTCCATCACCTATTGTGGCGTCTTCATTATACCAAGGTTTCTAATCATAGGTTGGATAGGGGTTAAGGTTTTTCCATAAGAACTTGAACTTAATTAAGATCTGGGCTAATATAAAACGGGTTTAGGTGCGAGTTGACCTAGGTTCGTACCACTAGGCATACCATGAAGTCCCACTATTTCCTTAAAGAATATATTAGCTACATTAGAAGAATCATTAGTTTTATTATATGTAATCAAATGTACCATCTTAGAAAACCTATCTACCACAACAAAAATTGAATCCTTACCTATCCTAGACCTATGTAAACCAAGAACAAAATCCATATACAAATCTACCCAATGAAAGGATGGGATCGGCAAAGGCATGTAAAATCCATGCGGTTTCAATTTGGATTTGGACTTTCGGCATTTAAGGCACCTCTCACATATTCTCTCCACATCTCTCCTCATATTAGGCCAACAAAAATATTCTTGCAATATAAATAAAATCTTTGCAACACCAAAATGACCCATTAAACCTCCACGATGACATTCCTGAGCTAATAACTCCCTAATGCTACAATTGGGCGCACAAAGTTGATTTTTCCTAAACAAATATCCCTCAAAAATGTAAAATTTATTATAACCATGCTTAGCACAATTTTAAAATATTTTATCAAAGTCACTATCAAGCTCATAACGTTCTTTCAATTGTTCCAATCCAAGCAATCTAGCATCTAAGGTAGAAAACAATACATACATTCGGGATAATGCATCGGCAATCACATTGTCCTTATCTTTCTTGTAGCGAATGACATAAAAAAAAAAGTCTCAATGAACTCAATCCACTTAGCATGCCATTGGTTAAGCTTCCCTTGGCCTTTGATGTCCTTCAATGATTCATGATCCATGTGAATCACAAATTCCTTTGGCATCAAGTAATGTTTCCATGTCTCCAAAGCCCTCACCAACGTATACATCTCTTTGTCATAGGTCGGGTACTTCAATGCCGCTCCATTCAACTTCTCACTAACATATGCTATGGGTCTTCCTTCTTACATTAAAACAGCTTCAATAACTACACCCAAAGCATCATATTCAATTTCAAAAGTTTTAGAAAAATTAGGCAAAACTAGTAAAAGAGCATTCGTTAATTTTCTTTCAACAAATTAAAAGATTTCTCTTGCGCTTCCCCCCATATGAATCCAATATTCTTCTTTACAACTTCAGTCAAAGGTGCTGCGATGGTGCTAAAATCCTTGACAAATTTTCGGTAAAAACTAGCCAAACCATGAAAGCTTCTCACTTGGGTAATAGAAGTAGGTTTCAACCACTCTTGAATTGATTGGACTCTAGATTGGTCAACTTTAATTCCTGCAGCACTTACAACAAATCCAATTAATTTTTCTTTCAACAAATTAAAAGATTTCTCTTGCACTTCCCCCCATATGAATCCAATATTCTTCTTTACAACTTCGATCAAAAGTGCTGCGATGGTGCTAAAATCCATGACAAATCTTTGGTAGAAACTAGCCAAACCATGAAAGCTTCTCACTTGGTAATAGAAATAGGTTTCAACCACTCCTGAATTGATTAGACTTTAGATTAGTCAACTTTAATTCCTGTAGCACTTACAACAAATCCTAGGAAAACAAGTTAATATTTATAAAAATCACACTTTTTCATGTTAACAAATAACCTTTCCTTTCTAAGAATATTTAAAACTTGCGTAAAATGTTCTACATGCTCATCTAAATTTCTACTATATACTAGAATATCATCAAAGTAAACATCCATAAATTTTTCAATGAATGGACGTATGACATGATTCATTAACCTCATAAAAGTGCTAAGTGCATTAGTTAAACTAAAAGGCATTACCACTCATATAAACCATATTTAGTTTAAAATGCTGTTTTCCATTCACCACCCCTTTTCATCCTAATTTAATGATGCCCACTCCTAAGGTCATTTTTAGTAAACATGCATGCACCATGTAATTCATCAAGCTGATCATCTAATTTAGGAATTGAATGCCTATATTTAATAGTTATATCATTAATAGCTCTACAATCAATACACATACTCCATGATCCATATTTCTTAGGTACTAATAAAACAAGAACAGCATATGGACTCATGCTCTCATGAATATAACATTTGTCAAGCAACTCAATAACCTACCTTTGTAGCTCATTTTTCTCCTCATGATTACTTTTATATGCAGGCCTATTAAGAATTGCAACTCCGGGCACAAAATCAATTTCATGTTTAATCCGCCGGATCGGTGGTAAACCATTAAGAATCTCCTCCAAAAAGACATTTTCAAAATCCTGTAAAAGAGAAGAAATAGAACTTGGCAATACAAGCTCTTCGGGATTAGCTTGATGATTTAAATAAGCTTATTTATAAATCATAAGCAGCATTGGTTTATCACTCACACATGCCTTTTTAATCTCACTCAAGCTAAGATAAAAAAAATTTCTTTTTCTTTTCTTTCCTCTCTTTTTCTTGGTGTCTCACGGGTTTCTCTATCTTTCCCTCACTACTCTCGGATTTTCCTTTAATTTCCTCCTTCTCAGTTTTTTCATTCTTTTTCTCCTCACCATTGAGTTTAAAAGACTTACCTGGATGTGGATGTTCGGCCTTGCCCTCTTGGATAGGTGATGAAGTTGTGGGTGCTACACTAGGCTTTTCTTTAAGCTGTTTGACCTCCCTCCTTTGTTGGATATGAAGTTGGTCTCTAAATAACTCTTTTGGAGTTAATGAATCCAGCTTAATCTTTTTTCCCTTAAATTTAAAAACAATAGCATTCTCTCTTCCATAGTGTATTGTGTATTTATCAAATTGTCATGGCCTCCCCAATAATATATGGCCAGCATACATGGGAACAACATCACATAAAATAACATCCATATATTTATCAATGTTGAATTTTACCTTGGCTTGTTTGTTCACTTTTTATCTCACCACTATCATTAAGCCATTGTAATCTATATGGTTTGGGATATTTAATGGTTGTTAACCCTAATTTCTCAACTACCATATTACTAATTACATTAGCACAACTTCCACTATCAATTACCATACTGCAAATTTTATCATGGATTTCACATCGAGTATGAAAGATGTTCTCTCTTTGTACTTGGTCCTTATCTTTATACATGGTTAGAACCCTCCTTACAACCAAGCTCAATTTGGCTTTTGAGGCTTTAAGATTCTTGGTTTTTTCATGTTCTTTATCAACAAATTTGGCTTCTCCTTCACTCTCTTCGCTTTCGGATACTAACTCCCCATTACCTTTAAGCACCATAATTTTTCTATTTGGACATTGCTTGGAAATATGTCCTCGTCCCTAGCACTTAAAGCAAACAATATCTCTAGTTCTAGAAGATTTAGAATAAGATTTTCCTTCAAACCTTGGTGCTTGTACAGATTCGACCTTAACCTCCCTTCTTGGCCGATCAGTGCTCTCATCTCCTTGCTTTGGTTTTTTCCTTACTTCATAGGTGGGATTGCTTCTCCAAACACATGAATTAGTCCTCTCGCTGTTAAAAACACCTTTAAACCACAAGCTTGCACCCCTCCTCTTGAATTGGTTTTCAATATTAATGGCCACATGTAGCATCTCTTCCAATTCTACATGTTGTTGTAGCTCCACTTGGTTGGCTATCTCACGATTTAATCCTCCTAGAAACCATGCCATGATTGTCTAACAATCCTCATTCATGCTCAATCTCATCATGAGCATCTCCATCTCGTTGTAGTAGTCTTCAATGGTCCTACTTCCTTGAGTTAATGATTGAAGTCTTGATGCAGCAACCTATGATAATGAGTCGGAACAAATCTCTTCCTCATGACTCCTTTCATTTGTCACCAAATAGTAATCAATTCATCACCAACTGTCCTTCAGGTAATTTGCTCATTAGTCCACCATTGGAGTGCATAATGATCAAATTCCAAAGCAGCCAATTTCACCTTCTTTGCCTTGGAATAGTTATGGCAATCAAATATCATCTTCATACGCTCCTCCCACTCTAAATATGCATCCGGATCACTTTTCCTAAAAACGGTCAAATGTTCACTTTAATATTCCCAAGGTCATCATCCTCATTTCTAGCTTGCCTCCCAATGTTTTGCTTTCTTTGAAATGTAAAAATATCATCAAACTCCTCTTTTAAATTGTCTTCAAAATTACCTTCCTTAAATCCTACCCTAGGACTTCCACAACCTCCATTGAAATCCACCCTAGGATTCGACCCACCTTGTGAATTCTCAAACATGTCCACTCTTTGATCTAGGTAGTCAAAGCGAGCATTCATCCTTTGGAGTTGTTCTAAAACTGCCATCATGTTAGTAGGTTCACCTCCATTTATCGTTGCTCCCTGTGAATTCCTCTTCATTAATTCTAAATGGGCCATCTCCTCTTCTCATTCTTGAATCTGCCATGTTAGTATAAATAATGCAAAAATCCTTACCAAAATCAATCCCTCACATGTTTCACTCACACAAGGTCTCGACACTCGTGTTTGCACACTAGTTTCCGCTTTTAACCCTCTTTTAAGCTCACACTCTCTTGTATTTTTCTACTCACAAGAATATCTCAAAGTTAGATTAAAACACACTCAAAACAACAGCTAGATTACAAGTATGCTCTAATTTAAACTTATCAATAAAACAGCAACTAGAACAAGTAAATATCGAGTGAATTGATAAAACCTAGTCTCGGTCTAACGAAACAAAAACAAGGTAAATTTTTGGATTTAACAAGGGATAAATCAAAATATTAGGGGCCAATAAGTCAAGGATAAAATCTGGAAAAGAGATTTAATCAACAAATAAGAAACACTTTTGAACAAAATATGAGAAAGTTGTTGGTTGTAATTCTTGTAATTTTAAGTTTTTATTTCAAATTGTTTACCAATTTTAATCTAAACAATTTTAACACTCAAAATTCAAATTTCCAGCAGCCAATATTGAATGAAACAGCAGCAACTCCAACAATTGTCAAGCAAACAATATTCAAACATTTCAAACTTCAAAACCGGCCTTTTGTGCAGTAATTGTTTTTTTAAATTATTCGGCTTTTCTTTTCTTTTTCTTTTCTGATTACTCACAAAATATAAACAGAACTCTAGTACAAAGAATCAACACCAAAAATTGCAATTCCAACACCAAAAAATTCCACCAAACCCAAGACCAACTTTCAACAAAAACAAATTGCAAAAATTTGTAGGTTTTACACAATATGTTCTCAAACTCCTTCTTTTTTCCTTTTTTTCTTTTTTTGAATATATGAATGCAACTAATTTAAGATTAAAACAGCAAAGAAAGATCAACAATAACTTAAATTACTAAGAACTAATATGCAAAACAACCATCAAACTAGGAACCAAAAATTTAGATAAAATAAAGAACAAATTAGGCTATGAAGAAAAAAAATATATCTTCTTTTTTTTTTAATGCAGAACGTGACGAAGATAGAAGCAACCTTGACCTAATGCTAAAATTGTAGATTAACACAAAGCAAAATAAAACAAATAAGATAGATCAAACCCGAACAAAATTCGGCTCTGATACCAAATGATATGAACCTAAGTCGATTTGCTCCTAAACCCATATTATATTAGCCCAGATCTTAATTATGTTCAAATTCTAATGGAAGCCTTAACCCCTAATCAACTTATGATTAGAAACCTTGATATATGATGAAGACACCACAATAGATGATGGATGTCCTATTGATAAGTCAAACTAAAACACTTGATTTCTAGTAAATGTTTTAGGTGTTCAAAGAGAACAAAGAAAATTCTTTCTCACAAAGATTTTTCTGTATGAATAATGCACTAAATTTTATTGAGAAAATAAGCATTTAAATAGGCAAGTTTCACAAAACAAAACCCTAAAACACTAGGTTAAAACTGGCTATAGAGATTAAGAAACAATGGTGTTGGCCGAACTTCAATCCTTTCCTAATCTAATTTGGATTAATTAAGTTCTTTATTTTAAATTAGGAATTAATTAATTTACAATTGAAATCATAAAATATCAGCTTTCCTAAGTTAATTTTTCCAGCAAATAAACAAATAAAAACCAAAATAAAATATAGTTTCCTAAAACAAAAAGTCAAACTCAAATTAGGAAACTAGTTGATTTGTTGACAACTAAGCTATTTTTATCCAATCTCACGCTAGTTTAGGCTCCAAATCAGCTCTCATTTTCCATGTAGGATGCCAATTATGGTTAATAATGATTCCCATACATTGTCCCTTGACTGGAATAAGTCAAACTTGTTTGAACAATAAAAGAAGCCAAAGCCAGCATCAAAATGAGCAATTTCGGCCAACAAGAGGAGTCATGCACATAAGTGGAATTTAAATGCTTTTGCTTCTGTCTTGACATGATTCCATGGCCTTTTGGTGATATCAATTGAGTTCATAAAGTGTTGAATCCATTCCCTGCTGTTCGGGGTCCAAAAATGTACCAAAACAGCTTACCAGGTCCATTTCCGACTTCGTAACTTGGATACACAAGATGGGCTTTGGATATTCGGATAATGTCATGCCCTCTTGAGATTGAATCACTCTTGGATGAAGCTAACCAGATTGTGTTTGAATTTCCTAGCTTGTGCCCTAGTGATTGGTCCCGACTTCATTTGTAAAAGGTGAGCACCCAAGCGGGTAGTCGGTTGTACTGGTACGGACGGATTCTCATCACGTTCTCCTTGGTCCAAGAAATTAGTGGATATTCTACCTCACGCATTACTCATTGTTCCATGTTCCCATTAAAGCAGCAATATTTATCTTTCTCTATTCATCTTTATTTTCCTAGACTTATTTTCATCAGTTGTATTGCATAATGTTACATATACTCTTAGAGTGCTCTAACCTAAATTATGGATACAATATGTCTCTATTATGTATGTGTATAAATGGCATATAGTATGACGGACTATAAAAGTTGACTATAATTGTGGACTTGTGTGCTATTGTGGTTCTATCTTTATATATTGAGAGATTATTTGATATTTGCATGTGTTGTTTGTTCATAGTTGGGCGAGGTTATATTGGATTTTCTCTAAGAATTGCCTAGTGGAATCCCTAGGCGGAATCACTTGGAAGTCTTAGAAGGCTTCCCAACATGGGTCTTCTTAAATTTGGTTCTAGATTATCCATACATAGTCCAGTTTTACTTAGTGTTAAACTAATTGACCTAAAAAATGGATATATACACCAGAGATGTCCAAAATTAACAAATCATATACCAATAAAAAGCCCATCAGATAGAGATCAAATTAGTATACTCACCTTGGTCCAAGTAATGATATGCCAATCAAAATTAAACATTTTTCGTATAAAAAGTCAACTATTAGACCCACACACAATCTAGTTGGTCAAGTCCAGTCAAATTTGATCTATTGGACCCACATACAATCTAGTTGGTCAAGTCTAGTCAAATTTGATCAAATTTGAGAAACTTTAGGCATTTATCGAGATGGGTCTTTACATTTTTCGAAAGGACCAATTTTAGGAATATAGATATTTTAGGTTTGACAAAATTGGATCATTAAGAGTTTTTTTTTTTTTTTTTTTTGTTAATCTTGGTATATTTAAATTGCTACAGTGTAAAAGAACTAGTTAAAGCATTAATTTGAAATTATTAAGTAATTAAAAAATACCCAATTTTGGATAAGTGCTTAAGAAAAATTATGCATGATTTAGATAATTAGGCTACCTTAAACACATATAAAGAGCATTAGTAAGTGTCAAAAGCAAACCCATTATTCGATTTCTTGGAATTGCGGAATGATTAAAAAGCCCCAATTTGGAGCATTAGAGATTTCGGGTATTTTGGAGAAATCTAATAAGCTATAACTTAGATTTAGCAATTTTAAAGTTGTGAGAGTAATAATAAAACCATGAGCTCACAAATATTTTGCCTTATATTTTATGGAAATCTAAATTTATATTTTGACAATATTTTAGGCACATGTGGTAAGATCGAAGGTGAACCTGCAATAGCGCAGAGTCATCAATATGGTAAATTATGTGGTTGTCAATTTGTATGAAATATTTTGGTTAGTATTGCCTATATAATTACATATATATTTATCTTAGCTTTGTTATGATGCATACCAGGCATGCACCATAATTTGAGCATCTAATGTCGAGTAATATGTTGCCTAGCAAAGGTGTTGAGTAACACATTGCCTGACATTGGATGCTTAAATTATATGCACCATAGAAAAATTAATGTTTATATATATATGGTTCTGGCATTGATATAAATATTTTAGATTTTTTAAAAAAGAATTGGTAGAGACTTGTGGTTTTATAAATTCATATAGTGGATAGTTAGATATATGGTTTGGTTCACTAGTATTAAAATTTAGTTCTATGGTATAGTATTTTATTGGAAATAGAGAGTATAGTTGTGGAAAATAATGGTAATAATATTATATAATTAGATTTTAATAAATGTACCATATAATATTAGTGTTTTTTGTTTTATCATTACTACCACACAAGGTTTAGTCATCCTATGAGTTGTCGTGGTAAAAAAGGATAATGATTGGGCTTTGTACCACTATCGTCTTATCGATAGGATGACTAGTTTTACCATGATAACTTTAGGATATCAAAGGGTTGTAAGATGGTTTATTTCTCCCACCTTACTGTCCATTGGTGTTCAAGAACACCAAGTATTACCTGGCTACACTAGGTATATAGTATAATATATCATGGTTTTAAAATTTTATATGATACTAAAGTTTATAAATAAATTTATGGTTTACATCACTTTACTTATCTAATATATATTACTTGTTATACCAAAAAGGTTTACGTAACTAGGTTTCAAATGGGGAATCTTTCAAAGACTAAAAGTGCAAGGTTTGAAAAACAGATAATTTGAAAGATTGAATATTTATGTTTTTCATATTATTTTGTCCACTCACTGAAATATTTTTATCTCATATTTTATTTTTTTTAGCTCATTCATGTTATATTTTTTAACCTAACTCTGACAGATATCTAGGTATCTCCCTTAATTATGCATCATCCTTTCAATTTTTGTCACATTAGTAGAGCCTTGTAGTCAATTATTTTATTTGCAATATTTTTTACCACTTTGTTTTTCTAAACCCTATAAAATTTTCTTAGTGTGCTGCGACATACAATGAACATGGATGTTGTTAGATTAAGATTGTGGAACTGAAATTATGTCGTAGTTGTGGATGTGATGGTGAATATTGTTTAATAAAATATAGTTTGGAGGTTGTCCAAACTTTTGAGTTATCCATACTTTAGAACAGGTCTGTTAGCTAGATGAGATTTTCCTTAGATAGGGCTACTTAGATAGGGCTATTTCGAAAATCATAAAGGGGATCCTAGGACGAGTTCTATCAATTGAGGCATAACTTTTTTTTTTAATAATATTATATATAATTCAGAAGAATCTCCTCATATTCTAACATATACAAGATAATAGTCCGTGCATTATCACTACCATTTTTTTTTTCATAGTCATCATCTTAGATGGCCATAATCAATTCATCACCATCGTCCTCCTCCTCAACATAGTCATCATAAACTACATACATATTACATCATTTTAAAACGTTAGCTAAAACATTACAATGCGATATACGTACATATCGATCATCACAACCAATGAATATTCTAGTTTCCCAAAAATATTATTATTCTCAAATTTCAACTAGATTAGAATCTTTTATCAAAACTAAGGACCTTTTCTTTTTCAAAAACTATAACTTAAAATTACACTTATCAATTACTAAATCTCAACATAGTTCACTTTTTCTAAATAAAATTTTAGTATTATATCACTAAACTTATATTTAACCACTTTTTAAATTTTAAAACTAAATCCTTGATGTGATAAATGGGCTATTAAAATAAAAACAAATATTAAAACCATAAGATCATCCTAATATAATTTTGGCTGCTCAAATTTTCTAACACTTAGTATATTTATTTTTTTAATGACAATGCTATCCTCATTGTTAATGCACATATCTATTTAATTATATCTTTTAATTACATCGAAAGAGTGAGGCATAAATAAGGTACACATTAATTTATTAAATTACAGTCTATCTTTGGTAACCATTGAATATTTCTCATTTAAAATATAAGATCAACCCCATTGATGAAATCCATTGATAATCAAGGATGGGCCTTTACTTAAGATTGACTGTATATTTAAATACTATATTTTTTTTATTATTATCCAAACATTAAGAAATAAAACTGTTACCTTAGAAATTATTTCTTGGAACAGTTTACCACAAATGTTTTTCATGGAGAACCAAACATAGCCTTGGTACTAAAATAACTAGAAGGATCAACAATACTAATTGATAAAATGAATCAACAAATCAAAAATCATTATATTGCTCTTATGATTTGCAGGATATGTACGTCCTCCATCCATATTTGATTCCTGATTACCAAAATCAAAATTCAAATCGATCTCATTAGAATTTTCCACCAAAAATCTAAATTTTCCAAACCAGCAATCTTTCCCTTTAACAGAAATTAGATATATACACATGTAAAGATGTGTATGTAAATAGTCTAAGAAAAAGAAGAAAAGTAGGTCGTGTATAAATAGCTATTTGTTGATTGCAATGCTGCTAATCTTAACCATTTGCATACATATACATATATTGATCTAAACGATACATATTGTCTCAACATAGAAATACTAGAATCACATTTAATACATCAATATCTTATGCATGCACATGTAGGGTTTTAAATAAATTGAAGAGAATAAAATTAGCGGAATCCTATTTTATGTATATATAAGGTTTAGTCAATTATGAGTTATATGATTAGAGAAACTACACACATACCTTAAACGACATAGAAATGTTTGATTTTGAGTCATTAAATTCTTCATGAAGATTTTTCATTAGAAATGCATTTTGTTCCTTAATTCCCCCGCACTCCCAAGATCAAAAAAGTTATATTTGTACCTTCATATGCAATATGACAATTAATTATTCGTGATAGACAAGGGCAAATTATCTATCAAGACTGAAATTATTCAATGCCCTCGGAATACATTCAACTATTCTACAATATACAACTATTAATTTGACCTATTTTTCATAAAGCTTAGGTAACTTCACTATCATGGTTCTGTTTAATATGACTTCTAAATGCTATTTCTGGATCAAAACCAGTTTGTGAAAGTATTTGGATAGTTATTTTAAAGAGCTTTTGACTTCTGAATTCTAGATAAAGTCAATAAAGTATAGCTTCTTAAAAAATTCTTCTAGAGAATTTAAAACTTTAAATAATCAAATCAAAAGTTATCAAAAATAGAATCTATATATATAAATGAGACAGAAGATAAATGTATATTTATGTATATATATACACACTTACTTAAAAGAGCATGCAATATTTGTGTATATATGCAGACATAAATTTTCCCTGATCACCCCTCTATATCTACAGAAAATGGACTATTGTTTAGACCAGTGTAAATGAATAGATGATGTCAACTTAAAAGCTTAAAGAACATCTCGACCACATGGTGCCTATGAAATGATGCAAGTAGTATATCTTGAATTAAACATGGAGATTCATCATTATCAAACACCTAAAATTAGCTATCAAGTCAAAATTTGAGGGGGAAAAAAAAGAAAAAGAAGTAAATGTGAAAATCTCCAAACTTCAGCTGTTTTTATAATACTAAAATAACCTATACATACATATGTGTACACACATATATACACATTACACATATATAAAATGGGCCTAACATTAATAATGTTTAACATTGCCTTGTTACTTAGGGAGGAATAATATATAGATGGAAGGCGTAAGTAAGTACCCGATTTGAAACCCGAGAGTTGAATGCGAATCAAGGCTTGGATACTGGATAGTGATAGAGGCACACAGATCTCTATAATCTTGAAATGACTGAATCATCACTGTCATGAATAATGAAGCAGAATTTATATATATATATATATATATATTATCAAGTTTTTTCGGGTACTATTATTGGAGGGGTGAAAAATAGATGGACTGGAGAGAGAGAGGAGAGAGAGAGAGAGAGAGAGAGAGAGAGAGAGAGAGAGAGAAGTAGTACATGTCAAAGGGGTCCAAGCTGCAAGATGTCTAGCAATGGTCCACCAAGATAGTGATGGGGTGTTTATGGTAATGCCAAAGACAACAACAGCAGTGACAATGCGACAAGTTTCCCATAATGATTTTGCATATCCAAGATTCTATTTTTTTTTATTTTTTTATTTTTGCATACTCAGTTCGAAATTTTCAATCACATACTTAATTCGAAAGACAAAAAAATCAGTTGGAAGATTGTCCATAAAACAATCAAATATTTTTTTGAAAACCCGCTTTGACAGAAGACAAAAAGGTGGTAGGAAATTGCAAAAATCCAAACTTTGGTAATCCATATTATAAGCTCATCAAAACCAATATATAAAACCAACTCTTTTTTCATCTTCTCACCTTTGTTCTCAGCTTATATCTGCTCCTAGTTTTCCTTTTCTCCAATCTGATTTATAAAAACAAATAAATAAATAAATAAAAGAAAAAGAAAAAAAGAGAAGAAGAGTACCATCCGAGTGTAATTAACTGTCTTTCTTTGCCTTGTTGCAAATTAATAGTTAACAATTAAAAAACCCACATTAATCCATTACAAGATAAGGTTAAAAAAGAAAAACCCATTAAAGTTGTAGTATCCAACTGTGCGTGAATGGATCTAAAACGACCAAAATAACTATAGCACAAAAATAAAAAGAAAATGGTTTTGGGAAAATTCACCTTTAAAGAAAAATACCTTAAAGCCTCTCTCTCTGCTTGAAGATTCTCTCTTTCCCATTTTTGATATTGTCACATCCCTATCTCCATCAGAAACTCACTGAAAAGATACCATTTTTATCCAAAGCAAAATATGTGCAGAAAGAACAATCACAGATCTGCCTTGTAATAAGTCAGCAAAGTTCTTTAAATTGAACAGCTATAGGCACTGCGAAAAAAAAATTATTAAAAATAAAAAAAAAAAAAAGAGACACAAAAAAGAGCTTTTAGGCATATATACAAACAAATAGAGGTATTAAATCCATTATTTTGATTAATAACGATAATTATTACCAAGAAGATTGATTGTAAGCTATACCCACCTGAAACCAGCAGAAAAAAAAAGAGGCAAAAAAAAAAAAAATCCACCATTTGTTGCAGAGAGAATTGGAATTGGGTTCGGAGGATCTTCTTTGTTTTTTATAGTCGTTTATTGCTGATGCAGCATCATCAAGATTCTCACTTTCAAAAGAAACTTAATTGGCAAATTGAATCTGAGTCCTGATCAAAACCTGCCTCGGCGTTTGTATTTGCATGTGAATCTTGATGATGCTACACCCGCAAACAACGACTGTCAATCCATGAATATTCATGCATACATATAATAGGATTGCTTAAACTAAAAAAATGCATAAAAAATTCAAAATACTAAATTTTCCCGAGAAAATCGAACAATTTCAAAAGAATAAGGAACTAATAAGGGAAAATTTTGTGATTTTATGTGTTGAACAACCAGCAATAATGACCGTTACCACGAGCACGAGCTGACGTGGCCTTTTTTCACTGGTTGAAACGTGAAGTGATTACACACACGAAAAAGGTATCCCCGAGAAAGAATCTATCGCGCTCAACTCGAGCCCAAGAAGAAAACAAAATCAAAACCAAAACTAAACAAAACCCATTTCTCTGATTTTCTTTTAAAAATTAGAGCTAATACTATATTATACCACAATACCAATAAAAAAGATTTCAGAATTTCTTTTAAGATTTTTTGATATGCGGGTCAGATTTCTCCTCCGATGAGATTCAGGCTTAAAAAACAGTTTGAAAATAGTAGTACCCATTTCAGATTCCGGCAGATAGATATAATAATTAACCAAAAAAAAAACCATTTCTCATAAAATAAAATAAAAATAAAAATAAAAACCCAGTTCTTATAGCAGCTCCATACAGAAGATTCTGAGGATTTAGAGTACAAAAACAGAGTGATGATCAAAAGAGAAGGCGTTTTTTAAATTAAATTAAAGAGAAAGCACGAAAGCACATGAAATACAAGTAATAGAACAGAGGAAGAAAACCAAGAAAAAAGAAAAGAAAAAAGAAAGTAAGAAAAGAATACCCTAGAGATCTAACTCTATATAGCCATATGTATAAATATGTATAGTATATTTCTGTGAGAGAGAGAGAGAGAGAGAGAGAGAGAGACAGAAACAGAGACAGAGAAAGAGTAGAGAGCTCACACAGAGAGGAGGAAGTAGGAAGAAGGATTTGTTGTGTGTGTGTGTATATATATACGGTGTATTCGGAAGAAAAAAATTGTATTGGTTGGGTGGTTTGGAATTTGATTGGTTGATGCTTAGCTGTACTGTACTGCTCCAATGTGGCTGCAGTTACACATCGCCATCTTCACTAAACCCTAACTTTTAGCCAAGATATTGTGAGGGCATCCTCTTCTTCTTATTAAGGACTCTCTCCCCCACCCCCATTTTCAACTCTCTCTCTCTCTCTCTCTCTCTCTCTCCCCTCCATTTTCTTTTTCTTTAATGCTTCCTTTCTTTATATTTTATTATTTTTATTTTTTATATATATTTTATTCGACATATTTCTCACACCACAAAATGCATAAACTCTTCATTATTCCATATCAGTTTCTTAACTAGCGGAAAATAATTAAGGTTGGTTTTGGTGTTGTGGTTCTTAAATTTCTGAAATAATATATATACATGCATAAGCGATTAAAATATAAATAAATAAAAATATATATTAAAACAATTTGAAAATTAATTTTTTTTTTTTAAATTTGACATATGTATTGACTTCCATTATTTAGTATAAAAATTAGTTCTAACCGATATATTATTTTAACCAATTTTATTTTATTTATCTTACTTTAAAAAGAAATATTTTTATTCTTTTTGAAAACCTTAAGAGATTTTAATAAAAAAAAATTTGGTCAATTTTACACAAATTAAAAATGCCAAAATCCAAAGTTTCAACTACCTAATATTTAAAATTCTAAAACCCAAAGTTTACATATCTAATCCAAAACTAATCATCTAGTGTAGTCCAAAACAATCATTATCAAATTAGAGCGGATTGGATATAATATAAAACCAGTTTGAATTTGATTGATAAATACAAAATGGCTTAGTAATTGAATCGAGTTTATTATTGTGAAAACAGGTTTGTTTTCGAGCCAATAAACACCTAACGCATACATATACACCCTAAAACATATATATATAGTAATTCTTCCATCTAGAGATTCTAATTGAAAACTTATCTAAGATCTTTATTATTAACTTTTAAATTGATTTAAGTATTAAAATTTAGAAATATTATATTGGACTATAGGTACAATAATTTTCTAGTCAAAAATTTTTTATTTAAATAAATAATGAATGATTATGTGGCAAGTACCAAGATTATCAATCCATTTAATTAAGATTTTAAATTTGAATTCAAATACCAATTATTATTTTACTAGGATTAAAAATTTTGCCAAGTATAAAAGACTTAATCAACAAATGGGATCCACATGCTTTTATGTTATTTTAATTGGTTACTTTTATATTCGGTTTGAAAAGTATCAAAATTGGAAGAAAAATTGATTCCCAAGATTTATTATGTTTTGTGAATAATAAAAAATTAAAATTTATAAGTAATTAAATTTAATATTGTACATTATATTAAAGTTAAATATATACTTTAAAAAAATTTCAAAATTTTTTCTCTGAAATTTTTAAAATGACACATTTATAGGTGGTAATAGTTTTTCCATATATTTTTTTACATTTGTGAGAATGTAATTCTCTTGGTTCATACTCTTCCACCTTATAACAAATATCAAAACAAAACAAAATTATCAATTTTTCAAAAGAATTGGATTTCCACTCACCATTATCCAAACAAACCGTTATAAGATCATTTTCTTCTATTAGAATTTAAGCTTTAAAAGTAAAAAAACAATAAAAAACAAAAGAGTTAAAATATTAACATTCAAAACTAAATGGATGAACTATCATATTTTCTATTTTTATTATTTACATTACCATATTTTTTACATAAATTGGAGATATATATAGTTATATTTTGTTGGTAACGTACTCTCCAAACATAATATGAAAATAAGAATGTTTCATGTAAAAGAAAATGTGACATTTTAATTAACAAATTAAAATCTGAAATCTAATCCAATAAATTGTAACCTTTTACATTTGTCATATCTATTATCAAACCAAAAATATGAAATCTTATTCCGATTGGATCACATTTCTATTTATATGTCAAAGCAGAGAAATCAAATTGAAAAATATTAATTTTGCCGCTAGCTGTCATTATGGACGTTCTAATATACCTTTGACTGGGTCAATAGAGACCGGTATTATTATTATGTTTACTTTTCTTTTTGGACGGAATGAGACAGTAAATTGATAATCTGTGTTAACCAAATCGGAATGTAATGACACACATAGGTATTTTAGCAAAAAAAAAAAAAAATTGTATAGGTAGTAGAATGTATATGATTGGACAGCCAGCATAAAGATTTGATTGGATTTATGGGTTGTCTCATCAATTAATATTTTTTAAGGGAAGTCTTATTACTAGGAAAAAAAATGAAAAGAAAAATTAAAAAAGCTGTCTAATCTATTTAATTGAATGATGAATTTTGAGTTATCTCAATTGTTACATCAGAAATTTTTTTGATCTTTCAGTATATGGAGGAGTTCTTCCATATGGTGATGTAAAAAACAGAGTGCAATTTAGAAATTACTTCACTGGAAGCTTTTTTTACTTTTTAAGTTGTGATTTTCCGAAAAGGTAGGTGTTTCATCGAGAGCAAATAGATAATTTCTTAAAAACAAAGATTATATATATAAAATCGTAGTTTTAGCACACAATAAGAAACGTTTTCATCTTTCTTAATAGAACTTCTACTCTATTTCAAAATCACACTTCTGAGTGGAAATTAAATATATTTTTTCCAAAAATCCAAAATCAATTTTTCCAAATCAATTTTTTTTTTCAAAAAAACCAAATACGAATTTTTACTCAAATATGCAACGTTATATTCACACTCAATTAATTAATCAAAACCGTAGTTACCCCAAAAAAAAAAGGAATTCAAACAAAACAAGTGATAATGACCTTGTTTTCTATACCCAAAAAAAATAAAAAAATTTGAGTATCAATCCGCATTAACTATAAACACCCCTATAGGTGAGAAAATAAATAAACTATATTTCTGTAATGGAAAGGAGGAATCCGTTTGAGTCCCCATGGAGAAGGGTCATTCATTAATAGATATTTTAATATATTTTATGGAAGTATATGGACATTTAATATGTATACATTTTGTATCTTCTCATTATATAGAAAATTTTCATGTTGTAAGGACTCATGAGGGTAAATACCATCATAGGTATGCCATGTTTATAAATAATCTTCAAACTTGAGAGAGCTTATAGAATATATAATTCCTCATCCCATGAATCCCTCTACCTCATTTACCCCTTTACCCAACAGCTTAACATCCCTACTCCTCTTTCTCTTCCCCATATGAATTGCTGTTGGAACCTTAAAATTGACTATCTAACAATCAAAAGCCAATTCATATATTTAATAATATATATATACATATATATATATATATATATAAGATATTTGATAAAATATATATTTTTTTAAATCTATTTTATAAGAATCTATATCCTATAGTAGATTGTTAGAGCATCCTTAATGGTTTTTAATTTTAGCAAGTGTTAAGTCTAAAATATTGATGATTTTATGTCATATTTATACTTTAATATTTGTTAGTTTGTGTTGATTTGTTATGGAAAGATACTTCATTATGTATTTTTCTTAATCTAGGTGAAAGAGGAAAAAGTTTAAGAAAACAACTATAAAAATGGATTCCTTGGGTCAAATTATGATGGGAAGCAAAATTTGAGCTCAAACGGCTCAAGCATTGAAAAGATTTCAAAAAGATATTTTAAAGATTGCATAAAGATTCAGTCGGGAATTTCATAATGGAAATGGATGTTATATGAATCCTCATGATATGACGATTTCAAATATCACATTAGTTTTGGATTTCGAGGTGTGAGCAAAGAGTTATCGTCATTTAAAATTTAGAATTTATAAAAAAGAATATTCTAGTTAAATCTTCACCATTGATCAAAAGAGAGAATCAAGGCCATTTGAGGGTCAAGATAAAGACAAATGGCAATAATTTGTTTCTTTATCATTAATGAGGCACATGTCATGTCACATGCTTCATTAAGGGTAAATTAAACTAATTAACTATTTTTTTAGGAGAAATTAGATAAAAGGAAAGGATTGGAGAGCAAATAATATCAAATTTCCTTTTTACACATGAAATTCATCCAACCCTCTTCATGGCCTAAAAAAGATATCTTCCAAGACTCCCATATTGAAAATAAAAAGAGAAACAGATTCCCAAGATCTTATATATATAGCCCCCACCTCATTGAAGGGAGAGATACTTCCAAGACTCCCATATTGAAAATAAAAAGAGAAATAGATTCCCAAGATCTTATATATATAGCCCCCACCACATTGAAGGGAGAGATACAAGTTTAGAGAGTTATTTAAAAGCTTTTAGGAGACTTAAATAGAAACAAACCAAATTTTAGGAGTTTCTATGATTCTCTTAAGGATTCTAAAGTTTTAAAATTTTAGAGTTCTAGAAGGTCAATTGGAGAGTTCGGAAGAGGCATAGAGACGTGGACTTGCTTGGAGAAGAATGCTACGACTTGGAGAGCTTTTGGAGGAGGATTTCTTCAATAGTTTTTATTCTCTTCTCTTTCTCTTTAATTGTGAACATTATTTTTTTTTTATCTTTATAATTATGGATGTTGAAATTATTTTTTCCATGAACTAATTTCATAGCTTGGGTTATGATGTAGCCCTAACTATGAATGTCTAATTATTTTAATATATGTTGAGTTTTATTTACTTAGTAATATATTTTGTTAATAAATCATTGGTATGCTTAATGATTTCATAGGCCGGAAGGAATAAATGATTTTAATAATATTTGAGCTTGGAAAAGGATAATATTATGGATCTCCAATGATTTACATGAATGCATAATTTATTGGAAAGTAATTATGTCTCATGCCATATTATTTGCTTAATCTATGCTTCGTGAATTTACATGATTTAATTTATAGACCAGAAGGAATAAATTAGTTTATGTGAATATTATCAATTGTGAGTGGAAACCACTTTTGATTAATTTTATGATTAAGTGTGGTTAACAAAATTACTAGTAAATTAAATTCACATATTTAAGTTATTAAATTGGAATAATTAGTGGTGAAATCAAATGTCCCAGTATTCATAATTATTAAACTCACTATCTTACTTGAAATTGATCTAATTTTAATTTCTTGTTTTTGTTTAATTTAGTTTATTTAGTTTTCAATTGTCATCTTAATTGTTAGTTCAAATATTACCAAAACCTAATTATCTTTGGTACTTAATTCTTAATCCCTTGGATACGGCAACCCTATTTTTCCACTTTATTACTTGAAAATGATTCGTGCACTTACGAGTTGATTTTACACATCAAGTTTTCGGTGCCGTTGCCGGGAATTAAGGCATTAATATTAATTCGGATTGGGTTTAGTAGTACTGTGAACATTGTTTTCTTATTTTAAATTTTTATATTTATTTCTTAATTTTGGTTTTAGTGTTGCATGCTAGGGTTTTAATTCTTTACTTGTTTGGCCAACTTGCTTTGAATTTTTAATACTTATTTTGTGGTACTTGAAACCAAAATTGTATTTTTAATTTATTGGTATCTAAGTTAAAAGTTATGCATACTTAGGAGTTTTTCTTATTTTCAACTTTTGTTTATCTTTATTATTTTCAATTTTAGTTTGCATATTAGGGTTTAATTTTAATTGTTTACTTGATAAACTTGCAATTAATTTGAACCTTTGTTTTGTTAGTATTTTCTTTTTAGGAAAATCATGTAATATCAAGCTTATGGTCATCAACCTTATTAGGATTATGGGGAGCTAACTAGTTCTCCAAGTGAAAATTTTGTCGAGTTACAAAAGAATCTTGCTATCATGTCTAAACTCATTGCAAATTTTAAAGTTCAAGCTGTGTCTTGTGAATGGTGTGGAGTAAATCACTTGAGTGAAAATTGTCAAGTGAGGAATCCTTTTGCTCCGGAAGACTCAATGGAAGACTTATCAAGACAATATAATCAAGTTGCAAATTTTGGGATTCAAGCTATAACATGTCAATGGTGTGGAGGCAATCATTTAAATGAACATTGTCAAGTGGGAAATCCTTTTGCTCCGAAAGAGCCATTCGAAGACTTGGAAACTAACATGGAGATTACTTGTAATACGCAAGTTGATGAATTTGAATCCTTTCAAGAGCCACATAATGATGACAAATTTGAGGAACATGAAGAGGTGTGTATAAGGAGTGAAATGCAACAAGAATCTTCAATTTTGGATAATTTTAGTGAGGTACACACACATGACCAAGATTACCCACCAGAAGAAGTTTCCCAACGCACTATCACTAGTTCATAATAATTTTCTAATTTTCCTTCAATTTCCTTGCAAAAAGGGCTTAAGAATCATGAAGAGGATAAGTCAAGGAATCAATCAAGCCAAAATTTGGTCAAATTCAATGAGGATAAAGCTATGGCCGCACTTCATGAAGATTACTTACCAATAGAGGCTAAATCTCAACTTTTCAAGCCAAATATTGAATTTTCAAGAGCCCAAGATGTATATCCATGCTCCAAAAATGCAATTGAGGTTGAATGCATCCCAAAAGGAGACAAACAAAGTATTTTTGGACCTAAAAGAATCCAATCTACCAAAACGAATGTAACACCCCGTCCCAAATCGCACCGGAATCCGTGCACGTTGACCGAGGTTGACCGTTGACCGAAAGGGGTCAAAAGTTGACTTTTTGACTCGGTGGGAATTTCGAGTTGACCAGGGTACCGTGGCGAAGTGCATGACGCCCTGAGTTCGTAGACTGGTAGCACGTCGAAAACGGAGCTACGGTTTGAAAGTTATGGACGAAACACGTTGCGGTCCAAACTGTCCAAGGGGTGCCGGAGTTGACTTTTTCTTTATGGGAAATTGAGCTTTGACTCATGCATGGTTGTGAAGTGCTCGTCGATACGAGTTCACAGACTAGCGGCACGCTCAAAACGGACATCCGGTTAAAAAGTTATGGACGTTTGAAGTTTACCGGATACCGTATTATTTTAATGTTTTGGGTCGGTGAACAGTGAAATGCCACGTGTCAGCTTCTGATTGGTCCACGTGGCATGAACAGTGTCACATCGGGGTTTTTATTTGTTAAAATTCCCGGGGAAAGAGAGAGAAAGAGAGAGAGGAGAGAGAAAGAGAGAGAGAGAGCCACCGTCGGCCACCGGAGTTTTCCACTGTTCCGGACGAGTTAGTGTACACGCGCCCGACAGAAAGCTTGCTCTCCTCATTTCCGGCAAAACCTCCAAGTTTCACGGCAAACGGCCGCCGGACGCGCCGGGATCGGACCTCCGAAGATCGGCGGCGAGTTTTTCCCCTCCACCGCCGGCCACCGCGAATCGACCCTTTTCCGGCCGATCTACAGTACACGCGCCATACACCCTTGATCCTCTCCTCAAGTCTGGCCTACCCACCAAAAATCACGGCCATCGGACCACCGACGCGCCGGGATCGGAGCGTTTTTCGGCGAGGGGCCGGAAATCTTCAAACGGTGATTTCTCCGCCGTCCGACCTCCGTTTTACTCACCGCCGGTCCCGTTGGGTTGCTCTCCTCAAGATCTACAAGTCTGGAAAATTTCACGACCAACGGCCACCGCACGCGCCGCCGCCGGTGACGATTGCCGGTGACCGTGGCGGCTCGCCGGAAATTACTGTTCCGACGAGTACCCGAAATTCCGGCCAGCTCCAGTCCGCAGTGTTCGACCTCCTGAATCCGAATCCGGCTTCCGTTTCCGCCAATTTGCGACAGTTTGGGAGAATTGCGGAGCCGAAACTCGAAAAGCTTTCCGGCGAGATTCCGACCCCGTCGGGTCCAATCATCGGAAAGTAAGACTGAATCCGTGATCCTCATCACGCGAGCTTCGATTCGGTATATAACTCGTAACCCTTAGATGTCGCTTGGTGTTCGCTCCCCGGGTATCCATTTGGGAATTACCCGAATAAAATATTAATATTTTTGGTTTGTGCATTGTGGTTGTTTAGGTGCACGCGCGAGTAGTGGAGTTGATCCCGAGGAGAATCTTAGTTGATTTGCGCTCTCCAGGTGAGTGACCCACCTTCAAAAAATTATTTTGGGCAATTAATTAAATTTAATTGGTATTTAAATTATGCTCATGTGGTGTGGTTTAATTATGGTTTTAATGCGGTTTAATTTAATTTATTTGTTATGCATGAGCAAGGTATGTTTCGGTATTAATTTTACGTGGTTTCAAATGTGATTTCTCGGAAATAATTGGGTTAAATATTTTATGAAAATATTTGGTTAAATTTTATAAATTATGCCCGCGGTATTTTTATGGTTGCATCTCGTATTTCGAGGAAAATTGTGGTTTGTTGATTATCGTTGTTTCGTACCGGGTTATTGGATAAAATATGTGGGATGGTGTTTTGTGAAAATATGGTATACTTCCCACGGTGGTTTTTGGAAAAACGGTACGGTTGGTTACTTATGTTTATTTTTAGACGCACTCATACAGTATTGGTGTTCTGGTGTATGGTGTATGGACACGTGGTTTAGCACGCGGTTATTATATGGTTTAGCGTGCGGTTTTTACTTCACCCGTGAGTTGCCATTGGACCGTGGGCAGGCAAGGTTATTGTTGCGCACAGCCGCCCCCCTCCTTGGCTGGGTGATGGCTTTTTTTTAGCAGTTGGTACTGTCGGGACGCCGAAGTGACCGCTGCAGGTTTCTCTCTTTAACCTCTCGCCAGTCAGTGCTCGGGACGCTGGGTATCGGAGGGCATCACCGGTATATGGTGTAGTGCGTCAGGTGTAATTGTCGGTGTAAATTGCAAATAATGGTTTAAACCCCAAAGGTGTTCAAAATTGATTTACTATAATTTATTATATTTTTATTATATATTTGGGGTATGTTTTCTATTTATTTATTGTTTATCAAATGGTTTAATCCCTTGGTTTTTGGGAGATATATACATTGGGTTTTGCGAAAAGGTTTTAAAAAGGGAACATTTCAAACGGAGCGATTGGTGAGAGTTTTGAGGGAAATTATTATTTTCCAACAGTAGTTATTATTTATTTATTAATTGTTGGTATTTATTCAATTCCCTTGATCATCATTATTATTATTATTTTATTATTAAAAGGTGTTCAGTAGTTCGGGTTACTCACGGAGATGATTAGCATCTCACACTCTTAAATTCCGTTCCCTTAGGTGCAAGTGGTGGTAGGCGTTCTTCCGGAGCGAACCAAGTTTTCCGCTGCTGTTGTGTTTCGAGAAGTACTTCTGTACTCTTTCATTTCAGTGTATTATTCCTTTTCAGCCTTGTTGTATTTCTGTTGTTTAGCACTTCTTAAAGCTCTGTATACTATTGGGATACTTCTGTTTTATTTATGCACTGGACTGTTGTTGTTTTTGAGAAGTGCTGGAATTTGTGGAATCAGTTTGTGGTTTGTGGGAGGAATAAGGGGATGTTTTTAGAAGTGTGTTTTCAGTGCAGGTAATTTGTGGTAAGTAAATCCCTTAGGGGAGGCTCTGTCGGATTTTCCGTTGGAGGGTCCGGTAGGGTTTCCCTGGGATCAGGGCTGTCTAGGGTTCCGGGGAAGGAATTCTGGACGGGTCCTGACAAAGAAAGTTCAATTCATGCTTTTATTTCAAATTGAGACTTATATAGGACAAGGAGTTAAAAGTTTGCTAAAGCCACAAGATTATCATCATGCACAATTGTATATCATAAGCTTGGACAATATTATGAGGATGACATCATTTACATGTTTAATCCCGGTTGAACCTAAGAAGAAAGAGTCAAGCTAATGACTTTAAACAAGCGCTCTTAGGAGGCAACCCAAGTTTCTTTGTTTACCTATTATTTATCTATTTATTTTAGTTGTTTTTGCTTGTTTTCTTGTTTTTTAGGTTGTTTTGATGTGTTTTTTTTTTATGTGTTTTGTTTGAGTTTTTGCAAGGTTTTAAGATGTTTAGGTGCAAAAGAGAAAAACATGAATGTTGAGAATTTCAAGTCTAAAGCTAGGTTTTTGAAGTATAACCACCTTGAATATGCATTGGAGTACATCAAATTGTATGGGCACATACCCTTCTTTTTTACCGCATGGTGTGTAGGGAAAATGCAACATGTAGGTTTTTTCCAAGTTTTCACATTATGAGGAACATTCCATGTTTTCATGGGCGAGTATTCTTCACCTTTTGTTTACTTTTGCTTTATTTTATGTTTTTCACAATGAGGACAATTTTCATTTTAAGTTTAGGGGTGAAAAGCATGCTTTGCATCTTTTAAATCTTGTCTTTTAAGTGTTTTTATTAGTTTTCATGCATGCTAGTTTTAGTTTTTATTTTTCTTCAAAGTGTGTGTTTGTTTTATTCGCTTGATTTTTATTATTGAAAAAAAAATAATACTAATTGTTTTTGTGTTGTTTTCTTAAGTTCTTTACTAGGCCAATGATAAAACTATAATTGAAAATAAAATGGTTTTTAAATAGTGGATTTGTTTTTGTGTATGCTTAAATGCTTGAAGTTATATTCACATGTTGCTATTTTCAATAAATTTTGAGCACCTAATCAATAATGCATAATTTAGATTGTGTTTTGAAGAAGGTTTGCATGAATTAGAGTACTTTATTATTAATTAAACTCTAGAACTTGCTTGATTATTGCTTAAGGTGAAATCCTAGGTGAATGCATTACTAAGAACATTATTTAGGCCATCTTTGTTTAAGTTTGAGCCTTTCAAGCCTACCTAAAACATTATCTTCCACTTGTACCTTATTTGAGCCGCTAGGATGCATAAAGATGTATTAGAGCCTTTTGTTGATTAAAGCACATTTACTTACCCTTTTTGAACCTTAAATTTCTTTTTCCTACCTTGAACATACTATAAAGAGAGCTTTAATTGAATTGATATGAATATATGCTTGTGAGCTTGTTTGAGTGTTGAAAAAGAAAAAAAAAAAAAAAGGAAAAAATGAAGTTTGGAGGTTAAGTATTTGGTGAATTTGCTTTAGTATGTATTTTTGTGTAAGTGGGAGGTTTGATTGTGTAATAAGAAGAAAAAATGAGTTTGGGGCTTTAGTGAAAAAGAAAAAGAAAAGCAAAACAATTGAAATGTATATATATATATATATATATATATATATATGTGATGTGAAAAAGAAGAAAAAATATATATACAATAAAAAGGAGAAATAGGAGATTTGTGAGTTTATATTGAAGTTAAAAGAAGAAAAGAAGTTCTAAGAAATAAACAAATTTTACAAGTAATTTGTTCATTGATATTTAATTTTAGCTTTCTTTCTTTGATTTATTATATCCTATCCTTTTCTTTCTTTAGCCATATTCATTAGCCTTAATAATAGAAACCACGAAGTCCTAATGATTCAAGGTGGTGCAATAACCTACATTAGTGAAGAATGATAATTAAGTCAAGCATATGGTAGTTCATACTTTATTATTAATCTCTAATTTTTGTAAATTTATTCAAATGCATGATATTAAGTGTATAAATTGATTTCCACACACACATATTGGAAGTATCATATATGTTGGATAGAAGGTAAGGTATTGAGTTACATAATTACTTTAAAACCATTTGAAAATTCATATATTATACAATCTTTAAGGCACCTCATTAAAGTATCTTATGTTCTTTAAAAGATTGATTTTTCTTATTCTTCTTCTTTGATAGGGACTAGCAAATCTTAAGTTTGGGGGTATTTGTTAGGTCTAAAATATTGATGATTTTATACCATATTTATAGCTTAATATTTGTTATGAAAAGATACTTAATTATGTATTTTTCTTAATCTAGGTGAAAGAGGAAGAATTTTAAGAAAACAACCATAAAAATGGATTCTTTGGGTCAAATTATGGTGAGAAGCAAGATTTGAGCTTGAACGGATCAAGCATTGAAAATATTCCAAAAAGATACCTTAAAGATTCCATAAAGATTCAGTTGGGAATTTCATAATAAAAGCGGATGTCATATGAATCCTCACGATCTGACGATTTCAAATATCACATTAGTTTTGAATTTCGAGGTGTAAGAAAAAAGTTATCGTCATTTAAAGTTTGGAATTTATAAAAAATAATATTCTAGTTCAATCTCCACCATTGATCAAAAAAGGTAATTAGAGCAATTTGAGGGTCAAGATAAAGACAAGTGGTAATAATTGGTTAATTTATCATTAATGAGGCATATGTCATGTCACATGCTTCATTAAGGGTAAATTAGACTAATTAACTATTTTTTTAGGAGGAATTAGATAAAAGAAAAGTATTGGAGAGTAAGTAATATTAAGTTTCCTTTTTACACATGAAATTCATCCAACCCTCTTCATGACCTAAAAAGGTATCTTTCAAGATTCCCACATTGAAAATAAAAAGAGAAAAATGTTTCCAATATCTTATATATATATCCCCCACCACATTGAAGGGAGAGATACAAGTTTAAAGAGTTATTTAAGAGCTTTTAGGAGGCTTAAATAGAAACAAACCAAATTTTGGAAGTTTTTATGGTTCTCTTAAGGGTTCTAGGGTTTTAAAGTTTTAGAGTTTTAGAAGATCAATTGGAGAATTCAGAGGAGGTATAGAGACGTGGGCTTGCTTGGAGAAGAAAACTCGACTTGGAGAGCTTTTGGAGGAGGATTTCTTCAATAGTTTTTATTCTCTTCTCTTTCTCTTTAATTGTGAATATTATTGTTTTTTTTATCTTTATAATTATGGATGTTGAAATTATTTTTGCCATTAACTAATTTCATAGCTAGGGTTATGATATAGCCCTAACTATGAATGTCTAATTATTTTAATATATGTTGAGTTTTATTTAATTAGTAATATGTTTTCTTAATAAATCATTGGTATGCTTAATATTTTCATAGGCCGGAAAGAATAAATGATTTTAATAATATTTGAGCTTGGAAAAGGATAATATTATGGATCTCCAATGATTTACATGAATGCATAATTGATTGGAAAGTAATTATGTCTCATGCCATATTATTTGCTTAATCTATGCTTCGTGAATTTACATGATTTAATTTATAGACCGGAAGGAATAAATTAGTTTATGTGAATATTATCAATTGTGAGTGGAAACCACTTTTGATTAATTTTATGATTAAGTGTGGTTAACAAAATTACTAGTAAATTAAATTCACATATTTAAGTTATTAAATTGGAATAATTAGTGGTGAAATCAAATGTCCCAGTATTCATAATTATTAAACTCACTCTCTTACTTGAAATTGATCTAATTTTAATTTCTTGTTTTTGTTTAATTTAGTTTATTTAGTTTTCAATTGCCATCTTAATTATTAGTTCAAATATTACCAAAACCTAATTATCTTTGGTATTTAATTCTTAATCCCTTGGGTACGACAATCCTATTTTTTTTCATTTTATTACTTGAAAATGATTTGTGCACTTGCGAATTGATTTTACATATCAGCAAGTATATGTTTCAAATTAGGGAATATCTTTAAAGATACAGAGAAAAATTTTATTAGGTGTTTCAACAAAACTATTTATCATACTCTTTATTTTGAGCATTAATTATTATATACCGTGAAATAAAATAATTTTTTTCTATAAAATTTTGTGTTAGTGGTGTTGAAAGTTGTGTGATAAAAAATTATATAAAATAAAAATAGAAAATGATTTTCGTTGTCTATATTTAAAGAGTTAAACTAACTCTTTATGGTAAAGTGTTAAAAAGAAGAGCAAGTTTAAGGCTTTTTTGAAGATTGACTCTTAAAAATGAAATGCATAGCACAAAGAAAAAGTCTCTTTATGATGCTCTTAATTTTAATTCTAGTTTCTCCAATTTCCTATCATTAACATACTAATTTTAACCATTATTAGTAAAGCTATTATTTTTTTGCAATTTCTAATTTTATAATAATTGTGTTTTAATATATTTAATATTTATATTTACTTCAATATAGTTATGGTAAATGACAAAAAAAAAAAAAGAATTCTTTAAGCATCAAATAATTTACCAAATGATGTGATATAGATGATGCACTATTATCTTTTAGGTTGAAAACTAAATAAAACCTAAATATAGATTAGTGAATCCTTAAATAGATAAATGTAACTAAAAAAAAACTAATAAGATAATGCCGCATTATTTGATACACTATTTGGTGTTTCTAGTATTATTGAATGAGTAATACTAGATGTACAAAGTAATCTATAAAGATATATATTAACGTAGCAAGATGACATATTCTTATTTTATTGGTTGGAATTTTAATATAGGATAAGTGAATATTTTAAAAGATAACTATAACTAAATATAAACCAATACTATAATGAAATTTACCACTTGATAAATATTTTAGTAAATTAGTTGGCGCCTCTAGCATTTTTCTTGCTTATTTATCAAATGCTCAAATGTTGATTTTGAAAGTATACTAATTTTGAAACATCTAGCAAAAACTTAAAAGCTCCAACAATACCAAACTAATAATTTTGAAACATCTACCAAAAAGTTAAAAGCTCCAACAATACCAAACTAAATCTCCTTAAAGTTGGTGAGAGTTCAATTCCTTTTTGGAAAATTATAGTTTTCACTTCTTTGGCTAATTTTTAGTAGTGAAAAATGTAAGTCTGTGAAAAAACTTATACTGAAATTTTGAAAAAAATTGGGAGGAAAGTCATTCCCTCAAAAATATGTGTCATTATCAGATTTTCTAAGTAGTTAATTTAAAAATTGTTTTAATTAAACTCTTACCCTTATTTCTAATAGATTTCAGTTTTTTAAAATTGCATTTAAATTATGCATTTTTCCATTACAAACCAAACACTAGAAAATGAAACTAATTCTCTTGGAAATTAATTTTAACAAAACAATTTCCCTACTATGCTTTAGGAGCATATATAATCATATTGATGGGGATCATTTGTCCCTTTTCTCTATCCCTATTTCTAACGGACAAGTTATAGAATTCCATCTTTCTTTTTTTTCTTTTTCACTTGGTTTATTTTATTTATCTGTGAATATTTTTAAAGGAGATAACATCTGATCATTGGTGGGAAAAAATTGAAACAAAAATAAATAAATAAATTAGACAGAAAATTTGAACTCATATGGATCATATCACAACCCCTAGTCATGCTATTATAATCAAGTTGTGCAATATAACATGATGAGTATGTGATGAGTATGTGTAAATTAAGTAGGTGAAAGCGTGGTTATCACATATGTTCATCATATATTATGAACCAAGAGATGGAATGAGGGAAAATTTTGATAAAATCTAATAAATACAGGAGAATCAGGGAGAGAAGAAAGAAACAGATAATAATAGCTCATGTTGAGCACGTGAGGAGGTGGGGGATATTCTTTTTGTTTAATAAAACTGAATGATTTAAAAACATGTTCGATCAGACTGTTCACAGGGAGGTTTAAACTTACCACTCGGGACTATATCCTTTTTAGAGGTTCGAGGTTGGGCTTCTTTCTCCTACAGCTAGCAAACAAAACAAAAAGGATGATCCACATCCAGACATGCATTATCATCTCTCCCTGTAAGCCCCATGTGAATTTCATTCGCTTTTGTCCCAAGCTAGTTTCACCAGCTCTCTTTTCATGACCTGATTCAAAAATTTTGGCCTTCAGAAAATCGTGGGACTAATTAAAAACCAATTAAATCGTGGATATATATGTATATATATATATATATATATATTGTTTTTATTGTTTTGTTATTTTGGAAAAGGATATTAACAATAAAGGTTGCCTTGTAGTATCGAATTAATACCAACCTTCCAATAACCATAAATGTGTAAATTACCAAAAAAACCAAAAAAAAAAAAATATTACCTTTTTGCTTAGCAAAGGTATAAATTAAGGCAAAGTATAAAGGGTTTAGACTATTTATACATTTTGATGCTATTCCGATACTATAGGCAATAAAGTACAAAATTACCAGAATTTCATAGGATAATTGGTATAAAGAAACGAAAATGCTAAAGGATTAATTTTTTATATACCTAAATATATGTATTTATTTTATTAAATTCATTTATCCATTTATTTAAATTATATTATTAGTGAAGATTTTAAATATATGAAATTTTCATCAAAATTTTTTTGAAATTTTCATTTTTTTTAAGGGTAAAAAAAAAAAATTTAGGTTCCAAGTGGAAACGGATAGAATTGTCATAATATCCATCAAAGTTTAAGAAATTTCACCGTCTATCAATATATTCACATCAAATCTTTAATAATTTTGTTAGAAAATCAATAATATCCATTGAAATTCTGGAAATTTTCATGTAAATTTTTTAAATTTGTATAAAAATTTTGAAAATATCTATGAATTTTTTTAAAAAAAATCATAAATATTATTGATGTTTAGTAAATTATTTTACCAAACTAACTTTAGTGATATTTTTTTTAACCTTTTAATAATCTTTTAAATATTTAATGATATAAAGAAAATGGAATCAATTAAATTGAATAACCTTAATATGTTCTATTTATTGATAAAGTATATATATATTTGCTATACATTTTGTATAAGATAATTTTATTAAAATCTTATAATTACAAATTAATAGCTAATTATATAAGAATGAAAAATAAAAGCATAAAATAATAACATGAAAATACAATATTATATAGAATTGGTATTAATAGTATTTAAATTAATAACATCACGTAAATAAAAATAAAAAATGATAAAATATATTATATTAAATATCAAAGACAACTAAATTTAATATAAGATCCTTATGGCTGATATATTAATAATTTCATAAAAAATTATCAAAAAGATGCATATTTTAATAATTAATTTTTATATTTCACATTTCAAAATAAAAATAAGGAAGAGACCAACAATTTTCAACGATCTAAAAATTTTACGAATATTGAGATGATATTAATGAGATACAATATAAATGTAATTGTAATAATTGTTTTATCTTAATTAATAAACAATTTTTATCAAATATATATTTTTTTGCATATTTTTGTTAATAATAATTTATTTATGATTCTTACAATTTACTATAAATTAAATTGATTAAGAAAAGTACAATATCTATTCAATATTTTTACAATTTTTATAATCAATTTGATAATTGATTGGTTAGATAACCTAATTCTAAAGTTTCAACAAAAATTTAAATTTTTTAAAATAAATTTCAATTATTTTTTGTAAAATTTTTATCAATATTTAATAATTTTCAATATTTTTATAAAAATTTTCATATTTTAAACTTTAATATTTACATCAATATCATAATTTTAAACTTTATTATTAGTTTATCCTAGATATCCAGAGTGTTCTTAAACATATCAGTATCCCACCAGTATCCATATATTAATATAGTTACCCCAGAAGCAAGGACGTCTGACTTTTTAACTAGGTTGAACGTTTCACCAATATATATATATATATATTGTACGTAATGGAGGTAGTACACTATAGGAAATTTAACTGCTCGTTCTGCAAGGAGGGTTTGATGTTAAACATGTTTATTTTGCTTTTATTTTTATTTCTTTTGAACAATTAATTAACTTAATTCCTAAGCTCACACCTTTATCAAACTTCTTATTTTCTTAATAATCTTTCAGGTAAAGGGATGCAAAATTTATGATTATTTTCTGAAGAACAAAATTTGTGAACATTTTTCCCTCAGTTAATGTATGATTAACTTCTATTTTTCAACTTTAGCAGCAAATTCGAATAAGATTTAAAATTAAAGTTATCTAAATTTGAACTTAAGAAATATATTAAAAGTCTCAACTAATCTACTAAGATACTTATTAAAATGATATAGTTAGGAGATATGTTCTATTTATTAGTTGAAAATTTAATATAACCTAAACATAATTAAATAAAACTTTTAAGAAATAAGTGTGATTAAACATAAATCAATAATATAATATCACTTTAATTATCAATTGGTAACACCTTGGTAGATTATGATATATTATAGTAGTTAGTAACTCTAATATTATTCATATTAATTTAGTTCGTACTCTTGGATGTTGGTACTTTCTACTCACGAACAATGTGGATCCCACATGCTTTTATGAGAGCCAATAGTTTTTGTCCAACTTTGATCATTCAATTCCTAAATGTACGTTAATTAAACTGCACTAGTTTGGTCTTTCTTCTCCTGATAAAAGATTGAATGTGGTTTTCAAATAGATAATTATAAGATTTTGGAATTTGTAAACATGTGGTCAACATTTCTATTAATTGCAAAAGTTAAAATACTGTGCCATTTTTATTCTAAATAGAAATTATCCAAACTACCGCCATTCAACAGTTTCGTAAAACACTCGAATGAATACTTTATTAATATTTTAGAAAATATGAAGGAAGGAAATGGGAGCATGGAAAAGTGGAAGCATAAAAAGTCATTTTTGTTTGGTAAGAAGATGAGATAAAGGGATGAAATAGTAAATCCATCCAAAACAATTCTCTATCCTATTTTCAATATGGACCATCGTTCACATTTATATGGGTTAAACACAATCATTAGTTATCATAAACTATTGCACATGTTGTCATTTTTATCTAATTCTTGAATTTTATCTAATAAATTGGCATAATGAGTTGATAGAGGGTGAGTTATCGTTTTATATATATATATATTAATATATATTTAACATCTTTTAAAGGAAGTTGTTGGGTTTTATTTGCACTATTTTTCTTGTGGTATATAGGCATAATAATAATAAATATTTTTAAAAAAATTTGCAAGCCCACCTTGCCCTAAGGAAGCTACGTCTCTGGGGATGATCATGTTTCGCGCTCAATTGGTTGGATCAGGGAATGATATCATATAATGTATATATAATGGTTAAAATTAAATTAAATTATTTTTCTTCAACAAAAACAATTCAAATAAACTCCAATAACCTTAAATGATATTAATTTCCTTCTTGAGTAATGTTAGAAGTATCAAATAAATTTTAAAAAATGTTATTTATTATTATTGGTATAACAAAACCGGCTCTCTGAAATCCCACATAGATTTCGGAGTAGCCTTGTTTAGGGAAAACCTTATTAAATAGTTCTTCAAAAAATCTAACAGAACCTTTTCAAAAATATAAGTGACTCATAAACCTTCTTACAAATAAGATATCCTCCAATATATATATATATATATATATCCATAACAGCAACAAATACTCGAAATTATATCTCACTAAACAACATCCACCACTACATCCGCAACTACAAAATTAATTTATTATGAGTATCCAAAATATAACTACAACCTTGTCCATATATATCAGAGCTACTAAGGAAGCTTTATAGGGTTTAGAAAAATACAAGTCATGGTTATTGCAAGTAAAATAAAAGACCACAAGGTTTTGCTGATGTGGACAAAAACTGAAAAGATGATGCCCAAAAAAAGTTGCCAACTATCTATCAAAACCTAGAGGTACAAGTTAACACAATAAAATAGAACATAAAGATATCTTAGTAAGTAAATCAAATGCTATAAGAAAATATATATTTAACCTGTAAAATTCTTTTTCACAAAATCTCACATTTTCACTCCGTTTTAACCTAAAACCTTTAGGAATAGCATTTAATATATCCAATGAATAAAGCAACGTAAACCATAAATTTAAATATAAAATTGTAACATTAATATAAATAATAATTTAAACCATGAAGAAATCATCAAAAATACCAACTTATCATCGGTATATTATACTATATACCTAATATTGTCAAGTGGTCATTGATGTCCCAAGATACCATAGGATAGAGGGGGAGAGAGAAAACTCATCACGACCCTAAGCATCCTAAGGCATCATGGCGAATCTCATCATATCACTTTTTGCAGTACATAATGGTCAAATTTGGATATCATGGTCATAACCAATATTTAATATACTTATCAGTATTATATGATACAATAATCCAAGCTCCACATTAAAATCATTGTACAACACATAAAATCTATATACGTACCACAAACTCAAATCATCATTTCCATCAAACCATTTAAGATAAACCCAAATTCTACAATTTTCACTTTCCCAATATCAATATGAATACTATCCCATAAACTAAATTTGATACCAATGGGACCAAAACCATAGATATAAATATAAAACTATGCAATTCATGTAAGCATTATTAAAAACTTAGATACATTTTATTATACTAAAACCATATATCTAGAGAGTGTTTTTATGGTGCGGATGTCCATATTATTTTAATGTTCGGACATGTATAAAGACGATGGTTTTTAAAAAATCCATCACCTTTAAAGTATATCTTGAAATTAAAACCGTGCAAACATACACACTACAAAAAAAAAAAAAAATATATATATATATATATATATATAAGCATATGGGCAAACTCACCAAAATATTGCATAAAAATTTGAACACCAAATGTTTAACTTGTCAACATCCCCAAAACAAAAATATAAATCAATTCCACTCACAATATGGTAGATCATACCTGATTCGCTATACGATCACCTTCAATCTCATCTGGTATATAAACTATTTCCAAAATAAAAACTTAGGCTTCAATACAATATACAATAAAATAAATTTGTGCTCATTGCCCTTATCTTACTCTTACAACTCCAAAATTGCTACATCTAAGTTCTAGTTTTCTGATTTCTCCAAAATACTTGAAATCTCTTAGGCTCCAAATAGGGGCTTTTCAATCCTTTTACAATTCCAAGCAATTGAATCATGGTTTAGCTTCTATCACTTACAAATTCTTTTTGTATGTGCTTCAAGTAGCAATTGTCCAAATTAAGCATAATTTCTCTTCACCCACTTAGCATAGATTGGGTAATTTCAAAGTACTTAATAATTTTCAAAACTAATGCTTCAACCATTTTTTATACGCCATTAGCAAATTAAATATATCAAGACTAGCCAAGAAGAGCATCTTTAAATTGTCCAATTTTATCAAACCCCAAATACTCATATATTCAAAATTTGTCTTTCCAAACTATTCAATCTATATATCAAAACAAAGCTTAAAAAATGTAGAGTATGAATCTTCTTTCAAGTAAAATCAATGGTGGTTGTCGGTTGCCAAAGAATTGAAGACAAAATGGTGTTGAAAATTTATTTCGTTGTTGGGGAAAAAAACAAAAAAGGCTGGAAATGGACTTATGGGATTGAAAACATGTGAAGAGGACATTTTCCCATTGCTAAAAGTCTCTGGATTTTGACAATCAGAAAATAGAATTCATAAACTTTCCAATGAGATTTCAATGACTATCCAATCAGATTTTTGTTGGAAAACATTCTTTGTTGCACAAGCTTTCCAACACCCAAATGGCAAAGCAAATAGAGATAGATAAAGTAAGTTATGAGATTTTTAAATTGTAGGCTTAGAGAAACAAAACTTAAGAGATAAACAACAACAATGGCTGCTATTTTGAAATGAGAAGGGGAAAAAGGTAACCTAATTTAACCTATTTTTGAGCCCATAATTATAAAAATGGCAATGAATTTTTTTTACTATAATTTTCAAACCATAGTTCTTATTTTGATATGCTACATATTTACGAACTTGCATTGACAAACTCTACTTAATAGCAACAAAATCAAAGCCAAATTTCATTTCCTAGGAAAAAGTCAACCTTTTTCTCATTCAAAAAGTCAAACTTGATCAACTTTCAAAGCCAAATTTCATCTCCTAGAAAAAAGTCAACATTTTTTCTCATTCAAAAAGTCAAACTTGATCAACTTTAGTCAAATTGTTCAAAATTTTCAATTTATAGGTGTTTCCTAAAGACAAGTTGTTACATGATGACAATCATCAATATAAACTATTTGCCTACTAGAAATTTAACTGGTTACTCAAAAGGGTTCACATTCCCATATTATTCTCATAAAATAAAAAAATAATACATAATTAAATGCTACCAATTAGCAATTGTCATGTCAGCAATAATTCTATTGCTGAAAGTTACCACTAATAACAAATAGTAATACTTAGTAAATCAATCAAAGTATAAACCAAGTATCATGCGTTAATATTTATTTATTTATTTATTTATTTATTCTTGATCATTTACAATAATTTCCTTACATCATAGCATTTCAAACCCATAACCTCTTATTTATAGGTGTGAGTAACTTACCAACTGAGCTAATCTCACTCGACATATGATTGTAACATGTGGCCTCCACTAGCGGACCTGCCACTCTCTATCGATAGTTTTTCAAATTTCGCCATCGTATTTTATATGAGATTTGTTATTCAGAACTTCTTAGGAGGTTACCTATCCTAGGATTGCTCTTGCTTAAGTAAACTCAAATTCAGAGTTCTTTCGAATCCTAAAGCCAACCACTTTGAAAAGGTCCCGGCGTTATGAAATTGACTATTGTTCCATTTGAATCATCTCCTAACGTACATCTGGATAATGTAGGATTGAATACTAGGTAGACTGCCAGTATCCCACCTCGTCCACACTGGTCATCACATTCCACCTCCCTTAGCCCCCAGCATCCACTCTGGCACACTTCCAACCAAGTATAGGCTTTTATACTATTTATAACACCCCATTGCCTAAGCATGCTTAACTTCAAAATTTTTTCAAATCTTGAAGTCAACCGCTTTGAAAAGGCCTCGGCATTATAAGATTGACTATTATTATATTTGAATTATCCCCTGATCTATGTATAAACGATGTGGGATTGGATATTAGATAGCCTGCCAATATCCCGCACCCACCTATACTGGTCGTTACAATCCACCCGCCTTGGTGTTGAGAGCCCACATTAGCACACTTTAGGCCAGCAAAGGCTCTAATACCGTTTGCAACACTTCGCCTCCACTAGCTTACCTTCCATACTCTACCACTATTGTCCACAATTTAGCCACCGCACTCGGTGTGAGATTTTTATTCAGAGCTTCCTAAAAAGTCACTCATCCTAAGGTTGCTTTTAACTGAGTATGCTTAATTTCGGAGTTCTTTCGAATCCTGAAGCCAATTGCTCTGAAAAAGCCTTGGCATTATGAGAATGACTATTATTACATTTGAATCATCCCCTGATCTACACTTAGAAGATGTGGGATTGGACACCAAGTAGTCTGCCAGTGCCCGCACCTGCCCACACTAATCGTCCATGATAATATTTTATTAGTCAACATATTAATATAACCTAAATAGGTAAACTCTTAAAAAGATAAGTATAACTAAATATTAGCCAATCAAATATTGACAACCTTCAATAATTGAGAAAACTTCATACTTCTCTTTTGTTTTGAGAAATCATAGTAAAAATGTTTTGATTTATAATTTATTGGCTTCTTAGTTTAAAGAGATTTGAAGTGTATCCATATATGTAATATTCATTTTGTATTTTTTATTAATATAGAAAATATTTATATTAATCCACGGCATTAAAAAAATAAATCATAAATATAGATACTCCTTACTATGTCTCTAATTTTCTAAAACTATTCAAATTATTAATGATAATTATTTTTTAGTTTAGGCAACTAGAAATATCTAATAGTTCAAATTTGTTTAACAGACGTGGCATTATATTATTTATCTAACTTGAGATTCTCCATTTATTTAGAAATGGAAAGGATTTTCATCTCAGATAGTTTCTTATATGTGTTTTAAGTTGAAATTGTTAAGTTTTAAGCGTAGGTTTTCATGGAAATCTTAATTTGATCCTAAGTTAAATTTTTATTCTTTCCAAAAGTTTATGCTACATTATTCTCTTTATATTTTTTGAACATTACTTGAAAAGACTTAGAGATGTGTATTTAATTTAAAATTGAATGGATTTAAAATGAGTTATAAATTTTAAAAGATTTGATAGATTGTTATGAAATTTTATATACTATATATAAAATTTATAAGAATTTAATGAAATCCTTGGAATAGAGGCTGGCTTTTACATTGGCATTTTTCTTCACAATTTCACTTTTAAAATTCATTCACATTTATAAAAATCCATCATTTTTTTTAAATCGTTTAAAATTAATGACTTTTTGAATATCATAAAATTTTAAAAAATTTATAGAAAATCCTAATTAAATAAATCTAGATTTTAATGGACTTTTATAGAATCCATTACAAACTTAATGGATACCCTTTGACTTGTATAGTTTTTTTAAAATCTGAATCAAACACTTCTAAATTTTTAAATTCTTTTAAAAAATTTTAAACTATAAATTAAGTACACTCCCATTAAGTATAATTGATTTGTTTGTTCAATCAAATACAATTGCCCTTTCTTTCAAAAAACAAAAAAAATCATTGTTTTTAAAAAGAACTTCAAAACAAGATTATTTAAAAAAATAAATAGAAGCTATTAGTCATATGGGGAAGTTCTCCTATCAAGATGTTCTAATGTTTTTTCTATCAAAACCTCACATTTGAACTTTGGATTACTTCAAAAATTGAGATGTAAAATCATTTTTAGGGTTTAAATGAGCTTTGACAGTATTTACTTTGCATTCATAAGGTTTTAGCACATTACTCAACTCATTTAAACTACCAAAATATTTTTAAATCTCAATTTTTGACGAGTTCTAAAGGCTAATAAGGCATGTCCTTATAGAAAATTTATTAATATGTTCTGATGAGAAATTGATTTAACATATGATAAACTACGTTATTTGAATAAATAGCAACTGAAGGAGTAATATTGTGATATTTTTTAGAAATTAAATAAATCCTTATAGGACAATGGTGCAATATACATTCTTTCCTTGTGTAAGGTTTTGGATTCAATTTACCTAATAATCGAAGTATATAATGTATATATATATATATATATATATATATATATATATATATATATATATATATATATATATATATATAATTTTTTGGAAAATTAGGTTTTCTATATTTGGATATATATATATATATATATCTATATTTATACAGTCCGTCTATGATGCGGACGGTCCTTATGCGGACCATAGTATTGGTGACGGTTTTTCATAGTATTGGTAACGATTTTCTAAAAAACCGTCGTTAATACTATGAAAAACCGTCACTAATACTGCAGTCTTCATGCGGACCATCCTCACCATAGAATTTCCGTATATTTATATATTTATATATATTTTTTTTGTAGATAAAAATGTAGATTTGTGAGGAATCAATGGTCTGTTGGGTACCATTTTACAAAATTTTACAAATTGAAAAATGATCAAAAATGCATTCAACAGCTATTTTTGAAATATAAAATCTGAAAAAAAAATTGAAAACATTTTCTAAAATATAAATAGATTTATAAAAAAACGACTCAAAATCACTTAGCATGTATTTGAAAAATTTTGGAAACAAAAAATAAATAATATTTATCATTTTAAATTAAAAATATTTATTTTATATATATATATATATAAACCATAATTAACATATATCATATAATACCATTATATATAAACCATAATTAACATATATATAAACCATAATTAAACTATTTTCAATAACAAAGATTTTTTTTCCTTATAAATAATATATCATATAATACCATTATCAAACATGATTTTACAATCTTCATTCTTATAAAATATTTAAGAGACATGTTTTAAATTCTAAAAACAAAATCAATTTATTGTTTTCATTTTTGAAACTGTAAAATAAAAATTTATTTTACAAGATGATACCGAACTTGCCATAAGTTTTCAATATTTTGAAAAAAGTAGATAGAAAGTGGTCTGATAGAGAAAAAAAAAAAATTCATTCTCATATTCCTAAAATTGATTTTCCAACAAATTGAACTAAACTTTACCACTAACAAAACAAAACATAGACTAAAAGTATAATAAGTCCAAATTTTTATATAACTAAGATGACATCTTCATGATTAGTTTTTGGTGTTTATCAAAAAGACGATATCTTCATGATAAGATATGAGAATTTATGTACGTGGTAAACCATCCAATTATTATGTGGATTTTGTACATATCCGGTAAAAATCTTTCTTTTTACGTCAGAAAGCATAATTTGTTTTAATTAATGGAGATTATGGTAAAATCTATGTATTAAATAGTAATTTAATTAATTATTATTAAAATATTTTATTTTAAAATTTTAAAATAAAAAATAATAAAATTAAATATTTGATTAAAATTTATAATTCAAACAAAATAACAAAATAAAAAATAAAAAAGCAAATAATGTTATTGTCTAAAATGATCAGATTCCATCCATCAGCCCCTCCACCAGAGGGATGGGTCAATGTCCGTACAATATGACGTGGCCGGTACAGAATATTTTATTTATTTATTTTTTATTTAACCTTTTTTATTTGGTTGGCCGTTTCGTCACCAATAAAGCAGTCGGAAATCTGAATAGCAGCCTTTTTAACTTCTGGCCAGGTGCCCATGTCCACTGCTCTCGAGCCATCAAATTCTGTTTTTCTTTATTTCATTTTATTTCCTTAAAAAAAATATATATATATATATATATTACTATTCATTAAAGAGCAAATAAAATAATACAAACTAAAATATCTCATTCAAATGTTACAAACTAAAATATCTCATTCAAATATTATAGCATATTGTATACTTCTTTTTCTTTTTTTTTTCTTTTTTTTTTTTTTGGTTAATAGCATATTGTATACTTCTTAATTAACTGATTGAAAAGAAAATAATATTTTCTACATCTTGTTAAAACAATATTATTATTATTATTTGGTAAGAATATTATTATTCTGTTGAACCATAAGATTAAGGACTGTCCCACTCAAATAAAAAATAATATACATATATATATATATATATATATTTTTTTTTTTTCTAAATTACAATTTATTCTGAGTGATACATGGGTACGTCTTTTCCTTGTCAGCCCAGATCATGTTTTGATATTGGAATATTGTTTCGCGAAATATTTTGCCAGCATATATTTAGGATTCTCCAAGTCAAAAAGCTACAAAGTTTTTTTGCTGTTTATTGGTTGATCATTCTTAAAAAATAATAATAATAATAACAATTTTTCTTTTGTGTTTTTTTGGGTTATCATTCACGAAAAGAATAACAATGATAATAATTTTTATTTATTTATTTATTTATTTATTGGGTTTTTGGGTGATGATTTAAGAATACAAAATATTCATTAAAAAAAAATCAGGACTACAAACTAACCAAAAAAAAAAAAAAAGAAAAAAGAAAAAAGAAACAAAGCAAAAAGAGCTTAGCATAGGCTATTTCAAACGTGGGACTTCAACTTTAAATTACCCCCAATTATGGGGTTCTACAATAACTTATCAATTTCATCTAAATCCTAGATTTTTTATCACTAAGGATGCATAGATTGCTCCTATAAAAACAGTTCAGCGTTAAAAGACACTATTTTTTTTTTTTAAATAATTCAAGTTCAAAATTACTATACCTAATATATACATATATATATATATATATATATATATATATATATATATATATATATATATTTACTAGGTTACATACTCCGCACATATAATAACATAGTCTAAACCAACAAAGAAGGGGATTTCATTCAAATATGGTTTAACCTAACACGTGGAAGTGTATTCTTATGGGTTAAACCTACTAATATTATATATATATATATTGAAAATAAAGTATAATATTGTTATAAAGACATTAATACTTTTGACATAAATCAAATATAAGTTAATTTGCCCTTACTATAATTTTTCTTTATCAAGCTTTTGGTTAATATTATTTATTTTTATGCCAGTATCAACATTTAAAAATACATTTTGAAACCATAAAATACATATTTGAGATTTTTAAGAGAATTCAACAATTGTTTTTTTCTTTTTTTCTTTAAAAAAAGTACAATAATCTTATATATATTTATATATATCAAACAGCAAATGAATGAATTTTCTCCTTTTATATGGAGAAAAATATATATATATAATACCAAATAAATTATTTTTAAATTGTTTTTATCCAAACTACTAATTTTTATTACTAAGAAATGAAAGCATATTAAAAATATTGAAAATTTGAGGTTCTTCAATTCAAACTCGTACAAAGTGAAAGGAAGTGGCTACTTCCAAACTCAATAAAAAGATGTAGAATAATTAGGTATTTACACAAAAATTACAAATTAAATCAAGTATTTTAAATTACAATAACCATTGTAATAACTCAAATTTTGCTTTTTAAGAAGGGATTAATAATATTTTTTATCATTTCAGCTTGAAATATGATGAAAGACTTAGGACAGCATGTTGTGGTCATAAACAGTATTATTTGTATTCTCCTTAAAAAAAAAATTAATTAATTAAACATGATAGTGATATTTTACATAAATTCGAACATTGTGCGCCAAGTAAATTTAATTACATTACAATTACATAAAAATAAATATTCCCAAAAAAATGAGAATCAAATGCATTTGGAGAAATCATAAAGTGACCAAGTGTAACTAGGTTCCTCATTCAACTTTTTTTATTATTATATTTACTTCTTTGCTAGGCGTGCATGGTAGCCATACACAAACAATATTGTTATTATTTTTTTAAATCAACTACATAATGGAAATTAAGTAAACATTTCTTCTTTGTTTGATGTGTAGTAACAAAAGTAAGCATTTTATGTGTTGTTTGAGAGACTTACCTATGAATTTCACTAACTAAACATTTCTAGACAGGTTCAATACTTTTTGAGTCAAATAGAGCTTTAAAAACATTTTCAATGCACTACGCGAAAATTGATATCTAGCGACACTCATTTAGCGACGCTACGAAACAAACACGTCTGAAAAAACAAAACCGCGACTCTGAGGTTAATGAATCAGTAAAAATTCAATAAATATACGACGTACTATATAGATTGTGCATCGCCTGTTTTCTCCTCCACTTTTTTTTTTTAGTTCTTTTAATTAATCTAATTTTAATTTAACAACAAATAACCCATAAAGATATTAGAGCAACATAACTGAGGTTGGTTTTTTTTTTCTTTTTTGTTATACGTGTAACAGGCGACCCACTAGTAAGATTGTGCGTCGCCTGTTCTCTTTTCACTTAATTTTTTTTAGATCTTTTAATCAATCTAATTTTATTTTAATAATAACAATCAATAAAAATATTAGTGCATCAAAACTGAGGTTTTTATATATATATATATAGTTAACAGGCGACGCACCAATAAGATTGTGCGTCGCCTTTCTCTCTTCACTATTTTTTTTTTTTTGATTTTTTAATAAAATCAAAATAGGACCATAACAAGAATTAAACCCAGACCCTCTTACACTCTCAAGAAATCACCACACCATCAAGTCAAATAACTTGTATGTACAAATGCAACAAAAACTGCTTAATATAATGTTAGGCGACGAATTACTTAAAGAATGCGTCGCCAAATGCGTCGCCTATTCTTTTTTTTTCAATTTTTTTATTCAAACATTTAAAAAAAAATAAAATCAAAATAGGGCTATAACAAGAATTGAACCCAGAACCTCCTACATTCTCAAGAAATCACCACATCACTAGGCCAAATGACTTATATGTACTAATACAGCAAAAATTGGTTAATATAGTATTAGGCGATACATTATTTAAACAATGCGTCGCCAAATACAAGAACAGGCGACCCATTCTTCAAAAAATGCGTCGCCTGTTCTTTTTTTTTTTTTTTTCAATTTTTCTGATTAAACATTTAAAAAAAAAATCAAAATAGGACCATAACAAGAATTGAACCCAGGACCTCCTACACTCTCAAGAAATCACCACACCACTAGACCAAATCACTTATATGTACTAATACAGCAAAAATTGATTAATATAATGTTAGGCGACGCATTATTGAAACAATGCATCGCCAAATACAAGAATAGGCGACGCATTCCTCAACAAATGCGTCGCCTCTTCTTTTTTTTTTTTTTTCAATTTTTTTGTTTAAACATTTAAAAAAAATAAAATCAAAATAGGACCATAACAAGAATTGAACCTAGGACCTCCTACACTCTCAAGAAATCACCACACCACTAGGCCAAATCACTTATATGTACTAATATAGCACAAATTGGCTAATATAGTGTTAGGCGACGCATTATTGAAACAATGCGTCGCCAAATACAAGAATAGGCGACGCATTCCTCAACAAATGTGTCGCCTGTTCTTTTTTCTTTTTTTCAATTTTTTTGTTTAAACATTTAAAAAAAATAAAATCAAAATAGGACCATAACAAGAATTGAACCCAGGCCAAATCACTTATATGTACTAATACAGCAAAAATTGGCTAATATAGTGTTAGGCGACGCATTATTGAAACAATGCGTCGCCAAATACAAGAATAGGCGACGCATTCCTCAACAAATGCGTCGCCTGTTCTTTTTTTTTTTTTTTCAATTTTTTTGTTTAAACATTTTAAAAAAAACAAAATCAAAATAGGACCATAACAAGAATTGAACCCAGGACCTCATACACTCTCAATAAATCACCACACCACTAGGCCAAATCACTTATATATACTAATACAGCAAAAATTGGCTAATATAGTGTTAGACGACGCATTATTGAAACAATGCGTCGCCAAATACAAGAACAGGAGATGCATTACTCAACAAATGCGTCGCCTATTCTTTTTGTTTTTTCAATTTTTTTGTTTAAACATTTTAAAAAAATAAAATCAAAATAAAACCATAACAAGAATTGAACCCAGAACCTCCTACACTCACAAGAAATCACTACACCACTAGGCCAAATCACTTATATGTACTAATACAGCAAAAATTGGCTAATATAGTGTTAGGCGACGCATTATTGAAACAATGCGTCGCCAAATATAAGAATAGGCGACGCATTCCTCAACAAATGCGTCGCCTGTTCTTTTTTTTTTTTTTCAATTTTTTTGCTTAAACATTTAAAAAAAAAATAAAATCAAAATAAGGCCATAACAAGAATTGAACTCAAGACCTCCTACACTCTCAAGAAATCACCACACCACTAGGCCAAATCACTTATATGTATTGATACCGCAAAAATTGATTAACATAGTGTTAGGCGACGAATTATTCAAACAATGCATCGCCAAATACAAGAACAGGCGACGCATTCTTCAACAAATGTGTCGCCTGTTCTTTTTTTTTTTTTTCAATTTTTTTGTTTAAACATTTAAAAAAAATAAAATCAAAATAGGGCCATAACAAGAATTGAACCCAAGACCTCCTACACTCTCAAGAAATCACCACACCACCAGGCCAAATAATACAATAAGAACTAGCTAGTATAGTCGCTAAATAGACTAAAAGGCGACGCATTTGTAAACAACTGCGTCGCCGTTTCACCCATCCAATTTTTAACTTTTTTTTCAATTTCAAAGTTATTTTTAGTAATTTTTTAGTTTTGTAAATTTTTTTTTTTTAAGTTGTAGATGACCAATCAACAAAACTAATTAAAGATTAAAAAAAGAAAATGGAATAGGCGACCTGTTTTAATGGAATTGCATCGCCTGTTCCTTCAATTATTTTTTATTTTTTTTTAAGAAAAAGCAATTTAATAGAGTTTCAATTTTTAAAAACAAGTAAACTATCAATGACAACAAACACATGAAAGTTAAGCTCATTTAACATACTTATCTAGATAAATTGGTCAATAAATGATTGTTAAATTAGAATTCTATATTCGGTACCCTATCTCAAATTAGGTCTTGAGATATTTTGTCTCGTCTATACACATATATGTATAACTGAGAAGAGCATTGACAAAACTATTTTCTATTTTTAGATTAATGGAATTTATTTTCATTGGATTGCTACATGAATATATTTGTAGATGAACAATTAAAAAATTATTTAAAGATTATAAAGAAAATATAAGAAAATGAAATAGGCGACGCTTTTCAACCATAATACGTCGCTTGATCCCAAAATTCAAGAACAGGCGATCCTTCTTGAAGAGAATACGTCGCCCATTCTCTCAATTAACAAAAACAAAAATTTTGAAAGACATGCAAATTTTATAAAGAATAAAGGCATGTACTTTAAAAACAGAAAAATAAACAGCAATCTTCGATATTTTGCTTCGCATTTTTAAGAAATATTTTCAGTTTTTATTTGTAGTTGAAAAATAAAAATATTAATCAAAGAAAAAAAATGCAATTGGGAGAAAAGGCACGTTCTTGCCATTTTTTGAAAATTTTTGGCGCGTTTTTAAATTTTTACACGCTCCTTTAAATCCATTTTTTCTTTTTTAAAACTACATCAAGTACACCACCTAATCGATATTAGATTTGGAAGCAATCTAAGAGAGACTTGAAGAGTGAGATATTCCAGGTTTCATTTTTCATTTGCCTATGTTGTCGTCGGCCGAGAAGCTAGATTTCTCTTTGTCGCCCTCGTGATTTTTTGGTTTTCTTCTTTCTTTATCTCCATCGTTTAGGTGAGTTTCTTTTTTCTTGACATGAGGTGGGTTGTTTTTTTTTTTTTTTTTCATTTTAACTGCAGCTTAGGTTCATTGGGTTTTATTGATCTTGCTTTTTTAGAAATTATGTTTGTGATATTGCTTGACATTATTTTGCTAAGTTCAACAAGTATTTTGTGTTGAAGATTAACTTGAATCAAGATGGTCTATTGTTTTAACTTCACCACAACATCGTACGGTTGTTGAAGAAGATGTTCTTGGAGATACAAAGATGGCTCACAATCCATTTGTCATATAGTTGCCAAGTGTCAATGAAAATGATAATGAGGATGAATATGAGAGTGACTATGTTTGTAATGACTGTGAGGGGAGAAATGTGATTCGTCAAATCTTAAGAACAATGGTAATATTTTTTAAATTTTCATTTATACTAAATTACAAATTTAATAATGATTAATATTTTATTTATTTTGCATAAGTGCTAATAACTTTTTTAATGTTTCCATATGCAGTATGAGGATGTAATATCGTCAACAAGAGGTCAACTTCCATCTCAATGAATATGCATTCATGGAAGTTTAATTAATATTAAATTTGTTATGAAAAATATAATAGCTTACAAATTATGTAAAAATATATCAATGAGATGATATTTAATTTATTTGATAATTAATTTGTTATGACAAAATATTTATTTAAAATTTTTGTATTCTATTTATTTTGGATGAAGCTAGTTTTCATTTTTTTGTATTTTAATTATTTTTATATTTTTACTATTTTAATCACTTTTCACAAAATTTAAAAAAATTAAAAAAAAAAAGAAGGGGCAACGCATTAAGAAATAATGCGTCACTAAAAGTGTCGATCCGTCGTTAAATAGGCGACTCTATTAATGCGTCTCTAAATAGGCAATTCTACTAATGCATCGCTAAATAGGCGACTCTATTAATGCGTCGCTAAATAGTCACTTTATTAATGCATCGCTAAATAGACGACTCTACGAATGCGTCGCTAAATAGTAAATTCTTTTAATGCGTCGCTAAATAGGTGACTCTAATAATGCGTCGCTAAATAGTCAACTCTATTAATGCGTCGCTAAATAGGCGACTCTATTAATGCGTCGCTAAAAGTAAATATGAGTCGCTAAAAACTCAAATATAGGCGACTCTTATAATGCGTCGCTTGTTGTCTTATAGATTTAGCGACAAGACGTTAGGCGACACCGTGCGATACGTCGTTATTTATTTTGTGCGACGCATTTATTGCGTCAGTTATCAACGCGATTCTAGTAGTGATGGGGGAATATAGATTGCTAAAAAATAATTGACATGTCATAAAAATAAACATTTCGATGTGGCATGGAAGATGGAAAAGTGTTAAATGAAGTTGATGGTCTAAAATCTATGAAATAGCATTGGTTGTTTTTTAGAGAGACAAAGAAATAGATAAAGTGACAGAGATAGATTTTTAAATAAGTACATAGAAGCATAGATAATAAATAGCAATAATTTTCTCTTACAACAAAGCCTAAATGGAATAAACACAACATTAGAAAAAAAATTTTGGCTTAATAAATAACCATAATATTTGAAAAAAATTATTAAAATGCCATCTAACTTCATTAATTAATTGAAACCCGAAAGCAAAAAAATAGCTTAATAAATGACCTTAATATTCAAAAATATTACAAAGAGTGTCATCTAACCTTTTATTCTCACTTTTAGTATGGCTATAGATATATAAAGATGCATATATTGAAACTTCATTTAAAAGATTTACATCATTTGGTAAAATGACTTTCTTTCTTGTCTATTGCATCATTGATTTTGTTGTGTTTCTGGAGGTACGATTTATTCTAACTAATAAATCATAATCCCAAGATATGTCTTACCTAAGAGAAGGTGACTGTTTAAGCGGATATAGCCGAGTTATATAATGGTCATTATAAAAGCTATGCTAGTACGGTGACATTCATTTTAGCACTGGTTGAGCCATCATTTGTCTAACCAATATGTGGTTTGGATTGGCCAGACCAAGTACACCCTTGTCATTTAGGAGACCTATGGATATTACTATACCTATCTCAGCATTAGGGAATTATTTGTCTAACGCATAGGTTAGATTGGATGAGCCTCTTACACTCAAAATGGACAAGTCTCACCACTATAATTGTTGCTTCTCATTAAGGAATGCTAAGGCATCATGTCGAAAAGATTGTTTGGAGATGTGTGCCTCGAAATGGCTAAGACATATGCTCATGCCATGTGTTTGGCTCCCTTTAGGTTAGTATCTCTTACATATGGCTCACTTTGCTTAGGTATGATGTTTTGACTCAATGAATCCTTTGTTTTGACTCAACAAATCCTTGTTTTCCTAAAACATGGTTTTATAGTCCAACCAATTAGGGTTTGGTGAGCTGATTTCTTTGTTACACACGAAAACCTAATGTAAAAGTGTTAAAAAAAAAAAAAACTCATTATAGTATGCACAGAAGATATGTCACACGTATTGCAATCCTAATTGCACTTTGTCATTCAAAACACTCTCATTAACTTAAGCATTATAATGCCTTTAATCGAGACCATACCTGTAACATTCGCCTCTACTGGCAGATCTATTACTCTCTTCCAATATTGTTCCGAATTTAATCACTGCACCTATCACTCTTTGTTGATATTGTTCCTAAATTAGCCACATTAATCATTCTCTTCCGATACTGTTTCCAATTTAATCACTGCTCTATCACTTTTTGCTGATATTGTCCTCAATTTAGCCACCGCACTCGATATGGGATTTTTTGTTCAAAATCTCCCAGGAAGTCACCCATCATTGGATTACTTTAGCACACTTAACTTTGAAGTATTTTCGAAGTCTGAAACCAACCGCTTTGAAAAGACCTTGGCATTATAAGAATGAATATCATTACATTGAATCATTCCTCTTTCACACCCACATGATGAGAATTGGATACCAGGTAGCCTGCTAGTGTTTCTTCCAGCCACCCACATTGGTTGTTACAATCCACCCTCCATGGGATTCAATGTCTTCGCTGGCACACTTCCGACCAGGTAAAGGCTCTGATACCATTTGTAACATCTCACTTCCATTGACAGACCTATCACTCTTTGCTGATATTGTCCCAAATATAGCCACTGTCTTTGGTATGGAATTTTTTGTTCAAAGCTACTAAGGCGAACACCCATTTTTGGACTACTCTACCCTGAGCACGCTTAGTTCAAAGTTATTTCAAACCTTAAACTCAATCACTCTGAAAAGTCCCAGCATTATGAGAGTAAATACTATTATACATTTGAATCATCTTCCATTTAATACCAGGATGATGTGGGATTGGACATTAGGTAGCCTACCAATGCCTCTTGCACTAGCTTGCATTGGTCGTCATAATACCAATGCTTTAAGGATGTTCATGTTCATTTTGTTTTGTAGGATTCAGGCCAAAGACCCAACGAACATGGTGGTGTGAAAAAGTGCTTCTATATTGTTTATTTCCACACCTTAGTGGTCGGCCTATCCACTAGCTTGCTCATTTCCTTCGGGCATGAATTATTATGACCTATCAGTAGCTTTGATACCATTTGTAATAGTCCATTGGTCTTATGAACCTCTTCCAAACATACTCATCAAGTCAATCTTTGCCTTTTTCGAGTTTCAAGCACACTTGTAACTCACATAAGAATTTAGTTAATGGCCAATGTTGGACTTTCAATGTGAATTACTTATTCCACAATCTGGGTTCTACGCTAGCGATACTAAGACTTCTATTTTTTGTTTTTTTTTTTTTTACTGTTGATTTTGCATTGGTAGCACATGAAAAGGAGTAGACATAAAAAAGGGATAGACGATTTCATCCATAATAAAAAACTTAAAAAAGAAATTCATTGTCCAAAAACTAATCACTAGGAAACAATTTTTAACAAAATTTTGAGATGAACCAAATAACTCGTAAGCCCTATTTGGTTAATGTCAAACTTAAGGAGAATGTCATAATTGTTACAAAAGTGTAGTAATCAATAGTATTTGGACAATTTTTTGAAATATATATATATATATATATATGTATCCACTTTTTGCACAAATCTTATTTCTACATTTCGACATACATAACTGTCACTACCACCACAATCATACTACAAGCTCAGTACCACACATACTAAGCTACAATCGCTACTACATCCATAATTTATGTTAAATCACTCTAAGAGTAATTTATAAATTAGGTTATACAAACTAAACAAACATTATGAATAAATAAGAATAAAAGACAAGGAAAGCAAAATATTGGAAAATGGTTAGAAGGAAAACGCGTAAGATAAATTGCTAGCTAACTACTTGAACCTATGAAAATGAATCAAAACAAAAAAAAAACAAAAAAAAAAAAAGTTAAGAAAAAGAAATCTCAGCGAATGATTTAGTACTATAAGAAAATATGAATTTAACCTTGGAGTCATAAAACCTCGTATTAACTTTTTAAAAAGTTTCCTATTTTAAAACTTTTACACAAAACCCAATTTATATCCCAAAAAGTTATTATGAAAGAATTTAATATTGGACATTCAAATCATCATAATCACAAATTTAAACATAAAAATAATAATGGGCATAAATAATTTTGGGATAATTTTATCCATTCCCCTTGAGGTTTGACTTAAATACAATCTAGACTCTTTAATTTCAAAAATATTATCAACATCCCCTTAGATTCCAAAAAGTTATTATCTTTTCTCCCCCTCGGCCCAACAATTGTTTCATTCACACCTTTTGAAATAATATTGTCCATACCCTCTTAGGGAGTGCTAGTTGCAGTTTTCAAAACTTGGATGATTAAATTGTAATTAATGCAAACTCAAATGGTTCAAATGTAACAATCCCAAGTATAAAACTATAGAAAAATCATAATTAAATTTAAAAGCATACAATGTACCATATTATATATTTGATGCTGCTAAGTGGTGTTTGATGTCCTAAAAGACCACTAAACAGTAAGGAGGGAGAAAGGAAACCATCTCATGATCTTTTAGCGTCTTAAAAATATCTTGGAAAAATCTATCATCCTATGGTCACAAAGAGGATGACGCAAAATTCACTCACCACCTTTTTATATTATAACAACTCATTGGATAACTAAAACATGTTCGCTAATAATAATAAAACAAATATCACTGATATTATATGATACATCTATTAAAACCCAATAATACAATATTTATAACTATTATTTCCACAAATCATACTCTTTTCTTTCCAATAACATATTGTTACCATAAATCATAATTTAATACCAATTGGACCAAACCTTATATTGAAATATCATATCATGTGAATTTTATAAACCACAAATCTATAGTAAGCATATTAAAAGTTCCAAAACATTTATTTCATGTCCAAACAACATATATGTATATAATATATATATATATATATACATGGTTATGATTTAGTGAGTTATCTACCTCATTTTATTGATGGCTATCAAGGGATAGGATTTATAGATATACCTGGCAATATTATTTAAAGCACTTTTTATTTTAATTTTTAATACCAAAAATCTAGTAAAGGCAAGTGAATCCTTTAATAGTAGCTAATTATATTAGAACATAGTGTGTAAATAATTAGAAAAAAATTGAAAATTTAGTATTGCATCATTTAATATCATACACTATAAGGTGAGCTAGGTAGCCTATCATATTAATATATATATATATATATATATACACATATCAAACTATAGAAATATATATCACCTAAAATCATTTTAAGTACTTTAAAATTTAGAACATTTAAACATGTTAAAAATTACAAAACGTAAATATACGTATAACCATATATACATAAATAGGTATATTAATTCTCAAATCCATCTAAAAACATTCAAGCTGTTTGACAAATATACTAACATGCCCAAAATACATTTTAAAAATACTTTCACACTTGAATACTTCGATGATCACTCCTAATGTAATCTAGGATCGTCTCCAAGTTCAGTACAGGTGTAAAAAATATAACAAAGATATTTTCTGAGCTTAAAAAATTTCACTCAAGACATTAGTGCATGCCTAAGATGATAGAAATTAAACATTAAAAAGTCTATTTACATTGTTAATCCATTAGACGCAATGTACAAAAGGAATTATTTTAACCTTCTATTAACTCCTAATAACCTCTAGGGACACATTAGCAATAACAATTTTTAGTCCTAAAATTTTCAAAATCAATCTAATTTTATCGGTTATTTACACAAATGGACCCGTATTGAGTAATTACTCAAAACTTGAATATAATTGGCAAACCATATATCAATAGAAAGTTATGTGATGAGTAACATGATGACTCACCTCACCAAAACAAGATCGGTGATGACCGAAAAATTGACTTTTTTGGCCAAACTTCTTGTTGATATATTTCTAAAATCAGTAAGACTTGAGGCAAATACAAGCTAGAAATTGACAGGATCCAAAATCAGGGGGAAGGGTGATCCCAAGGCTAGAGGACAACCAAAATCCGACAAATTAGACAACCCCAACAGTCGACTTCCCAAGCCTGACTCTAATGCATTGGCGGTTGTTCCGGCCTGGTTTTTGGTTAGTTGGCTTGTTAGAAGGTGGGCTTTATAGTGGTGTGGGCAACGTCAAATGGTTTCGCAGGAGAAAGGCTGAATTTTGACTAGAAATCGATATTCCATTTAAAGATAGAGATGTCGACCAGTTCATAAGGGAGGGAAAAAGATGCAGGGTGATCCATGGGTTTTAACGAGTAATTTTGGATTTTTAAGAGGTTTTTATTTTATGTGTCACGTGCAAGCACATACTTATGCATATAGATGCCCACATGTTCTTTTTGGATAATACTAGCAATGGCACCCATGCTGGTAAAATAATAAAGCTTAAGAGTTCCCAGATCCATATATTTCAAACTGTGATTCACAATTAAAAGAAGTATCATCGGTCTAAGAATGTTGATGAGCTCAACGTAACGATATAACTATTAAAATTAAAACTTAACGATACAAAAAATCAATCCTTAAATTTATCCACGATCCAATTGATTAAATTCTGTTGAACTTGTAAAATTTGATTATAAATTAGTACAAGTTGTTATAAAATTCATAAATGTCTTAATATGCATAAAATCAAACATTAAATGCTAATGTAGTGATTTTTAACGCTGAAGACCTGACTTGCAATATTTTAAAGTTATAAGATTTTAAAATGCAATAATCTTTTTAAGTACTATTAAATTTTAAAATTTTAATTATTAATCAAACACAAAAAAATCAATTTTTCTTCAAATTTTATCACAAATGAAACATGAATTAATAATTTTCTTCTATCTAAGTGATTAATCAATCAAGTTTATCTTTTTTCAAAAAAAAGGTCCAAAAAAAAAAAAAAAAGAGAAATTGAAAAGTGCAGCCGAAAAAAAAAAAAAAAAAGGGGCAAGAGGCCCACAAGGGATTGAAAATTATGATGATCCGTAAGGGAGTGACAAAGATAGGTAAAGAGATGTGGGGAAGGTCATATATGGGGATCACATGGGAAGCACGGGCGGCTGGGTCCTGATGTGGAAAACTAAGTAAAAAAGTGTACGGAAGTTGGGCCCACCATGCCCACGTCAGTGGGCGTTGTGGCTTCAACCATGCAGTCTTGTCATTTTGGTCGAAAACCATCACAAACCAAGCGCCCGCAAGCGCCAACCCTGCCTATGATCCTCCACTGGACCTCTCTCCGAATCTTATATATAAATATATATATATATATAAGAATGCAATTTTTTTCTTTTTTAATTTGGAAAATATATTGGTGGTGGGTCATCGAAACTCCAAAATATAATGTACGAACCAATCAAAACCCCGAACGTCAATCTCGTCAAGCAAATTTTTAACCTCTCCCGCACACACCGCTTTCACACACGCATACATATTGTGCATCGCAATCATACTTGCTCTTCCAATTGATGGTTTTATTGACTCTTTCTCTGTTGCCCTTTTGTTTTACTGAAAAGGCTAGCTAGCCCATTGCAGCTTTTTACTGTTTTTATATGATCTCTCTCTCTCTCTCTCTCTATATATATATATATATATATTATATCTTGCATCATGGTGATATATGCATCAAAATACAAATACAATTGCCTCATGTCAAATATGGGGCAAAAAAGATTTACAATTGTCCTTGAAGGCTATACCATTTGTTGCTTTTAGGTTATAAGTTCCATAATCATAGCTGTGTGCTTAATTAAAAATAAATAAATAAATCCTTACTCCAACCTTAAAAAAAAAAAAAAAGGAAAAAAAGGAAAAAATATGTAGCTTTCTAGAATTTTCATTTCGAAACTCACAGAGATCTTATCAATTCTCATTCATGCACAATTTGAACCAAAAAAAATAAAAAGAACACTGAGAAAATATATTGTTAGATTCCAAGAACAAAGGTAAAAAAATATCAAGCATGCATATTATAATGTTAAAATTTCATTGAAATTTATGATAATCCGTTTGATAATTTTATTATCAAAATCTCCTTTATCAAAGTTTAAATTGCTTCAAAAGCTAAAATTTAAAAATTTTTAAATGACTTATATGAATCCATCAAATTCACTTTATATGGATCCATGAAATTCACTTTGACTATATAGGATTTTAGTAGTTTCTATATCCATATAAACTATTATTTAATACATTTTTAAATTTTAACCATTAATTTTTAAATTGATCCAAAAATTGATAAAAAAAAATTTAATAGTAAAACTATTAAATTAACCTGGTATAAATTTGACTATATATGAATATATTTATATATATATATATATATATATGCATATGGAGAGAGAGAGAGAGAGAGAGAGAGAGAGAGAGAGAGAGAGAGAGAGAGAGAGAGAGAGAGAGAGTCAGTCAGCCTTCTACAAAGTTGATTTGATAATATTATACTAGGAGCTTATCATATCAACTGTTTGAATTTAATTTTAAAAAGAAAGGTTTAGCCTAGTTAATCAAATTCAAGAGAATCGTGCAGCTACAATAAAAGATATTAGCATAATATTGTCAATTTGACTTGATAAGATATTTATTTTATATATATATATAAAATCAGTATTTTATCAATTCCACTTGGTAATGGTATATTAAGAGCTTTAATCATAATCGTTGGATTTAATAGATTCATTTAATTGGATTGAGCTTATTTTTTTAAATTAAATTTTAAAAGTTGATTTTATGGATATTTTAGTATGATATTATCAAATAGATTGATTAATAGGCATAGTAGATATATAAGAAGAGAACTATTTATAAAAGTCAAGATGGTGATGCAACCAGAACTATTTATAAAAGTCAAGATGGTGATGCAACAAGTAGTGTGAATGATAATTCAATTAATAATTTAGAACTCCAAACCTAACTAGGAATGTGGCAAAGCAGAAAATTTGAATCTGTTATGTGACTTATGTCTTTTATAGGTAAATTTCATATAAACCTTTTAACTTTTGTTCTAATTACAGTTAGACTCCATAATTTTGAAAAATCATTATTTAAATTTTATCTCTCAATTATTTGTAGCTAATTTTAACAATTAAATGTCATAATTATATATTATAATATTATTCAATCATAAAATATTTATTTTTAACTTTTTTTCTCTAATTGTAAAAATTAATTAACAAAAACTGATAAACAAATCTATATACTTTGATATATTTAAAAAATAAAAAAATTTAATAATAAATTTTCAAAAATATAAGATATAAATATATTCACAGTAAAATTGAAGAAGTTTAAATAAAATTATTCTAAATTGATAGATAAATTCTCAAAAAATCACATATGTATAAAAGAATATTCAGCCAATTATCTTTCAATAAATTAGATATATATATATATATATATTATATTTATTTAATAATATTTTAATACATATTATTCTAATATGTAGTATTATATTTAATACATTATTATTATGTAAATATATATATATATATATATATATATAGAATCATTATATATATATATATATATATATATGTATGTATGACATGATAGTACTGTGACTTTTAGTCTTAAACCATCTCATCGTTAACGGCCGGTTAAATTAAGAACACTTTGTAATTTACATAAAGGACGACAAAGACTATCTATGTATGCGAGTAGAGTGGGTGTGCATAATGATTTTGATGCGTTTGCCAGCCAAGATGACAAAGACTATCTATGTATGCGAGTAGAGTGGGTGTGCATAATGATTTTGATGTGTTTGCCAGCCAAGTTGTTTGCCTTAGTCCTGTACGCACACACGCGTTCATTGCATTGTGAAGTTACGTGGCCAGATACTGTTCCATTCATTGTCCCAAAAGCTTATGTAACCAACACATAACCCGGAACACGTCAGCATGCCACCATCCATATATATATATATATATATATGTATAGAGAGAGAGAGAGAGAGATATGTATATATATATATATAGAGAGAGAGAGAGAGAGAGATATATGTATATATATATATATGTGTGTGTGTGTGCGCGCGCGCGCTCATGAGAGCGACTCCATCAGCAGGATTAATTTCTTCTGCGCCGTCCAATTAATTTCAATTTTCTTTCTTTTTATTTTTCTTTTTATGCATGAAAATGTACAAGTTTTCTTACAACATTTTTCCTTTTTTTTTTTTTTTTTCCCCCTCCTATTTGAGTAGTAGTATTTCTAAATAAGTTTTTGTTCGTGCTTAATTCAGAAAATATATGAAATGAAAAAAAAAAAAAAATACGTTGAAAATATTTCTTCCCTTGCTTTGTCTGTATGATTTTCTTCTTTTTTCACAAACTTTACATCTTCAGAGCTTGATCTTGAAAATTGAAAGCTTTCAATCATGGTGCTTTCTTCAGATCTCTGATTTATAAATTTCAGAGATTCTTCTTATACCAAACCCAAGAGAAAAAAGACAGAGAAAACGACACATAAAAGATAAAGCAATGGAAAATACTAAACAATTGAGATTAGTGAAAATGTTAATTTTTTTTTCACCGCCTACTTAATATTTTGAAAAATAATCAATTCATTCAAAAATTTTTTTTTTCAATATATGAAATCATATCCTTCTTAACTTTCAAAATTAGTATCCAATGTCAAAACTAAATTCTTAATTTGTCTGAGACGTTTCTGAGCTCCTATTTCTTGACCCTAGCTCCCATAGAAATCAATCAATATTAAATAATCGTCTTGTCAAAGTATATAAAAAAACCATTTTGAACCTAAAATAAAATAAATTAATAATAAATAAATCATATTTTTAACATGTTAATAGAATTGCGGATTCAGGGTTTCAATTTTGAAAACTATATCCTATATATTAATAGGAATCCAGTACCTTTTTATTTTCATTTTGATAAAATATGGTTTTTTTTTTTTAACAAGGTAATTCTCTGGTTTTTGCAAAGCACATTAATCAAGAGGTAGCTAGCTAGCATAGAACGCCAGTAGTACGCAAAATAATTAGACGGGAGGGCAGTTTACGTGTTGAATTCAGGTTGGTGATGTTGATGTGAAATGTGTGGTCGGTCCACAATTTGGAATTCAACAATTGTACAGAAACCTAGTAGAACACATGTAAGCAATTGTCGTTCAAATGCGTGGCAAACAAAAGTTCCAGCAGTTTAAAGCACCAGAAAAAAAAAAAAAAAAAAGAGAAAAAGAAAAAGGAGGTCCAGCAGTGCTTCTTAATCAATTTCTTCTCTATTAAAATTTTTTTTAAATAGTGGGGCCAATGGCATTTGTTATGGTGATTTATTACCTAGTACCATACGTTTCATTTTTATCCATATGTTAATGTGCATAAATTAACATATCCTCCACACGTTTATATTAATTAAATAAAGATGCGGAGTTTGTGTTTGTTTCTTTCTCTGAAAGTTAATTATTTATGATTTCGCCTTCATTTTATAATTTATTCTAGATCCATATGAATAGAATACATTATCATCGTTATTAATATTATTTATTAGGACTCTATGTTTTTGTTTGTTTTTCAAATCCGATTATGCATCTTCAATCGATTGAATAATTTCAAATCATCTGTGAACAAAAAACACGGGATTGGACATGAGATAAATAAGTGTTGACACATATATTTCAATTGTAAAATGAAGGAAAATAACATACACAAGTACAAAACGGATCAAGCATCTAAGCTTGTTAATATTGATGTTTTGATTTTTTGCTTTTCATTTTCATTTAAAAAATTAAGCATATGAATAATAAATGACTATATTATTATAGCCATTTATGATGGAAGAAAAAAAAAAAAAAATAAGATAAGCCTTTCAACTTAGTGTCCCTCTGTTCGTTTGTTTGTTTTTTTTTTTCCTATTTTTTTTAAATTTTTTTTGGGATAGTTTCTAGCTATAAGCTTAGAGTTAGATGAAAAACTTTCTATAAACTTATAACTAGATGAAAAAACTAACTATTGTCTAAAGCACAAAAATTATACACAATTAATTAAAGAAAAAGAAAAACCTTTAAGAAAAAATTGAAAACATAAAATTAAAAAATAAACCTCATCAGTCGAGCACTTAATTAATCGTGTCATTAAATTATGTTCTTTATATTAAAAAGTAATAACTATATATGTATATATGGTAAAATTTCTGTACTGATATTATGATATGAGATTTATTAACTTTTGTCCATCGTTTGATTTTATGAGCAATATTTTTCTGTAATAGATTTTGTGACCAATAAAAATATGCAAATAATAACCTTATATTTATCGCCAAATTATTTTAGAATTGCAATAAATATATGATACTGACGCCATTAAATGAAAGAAAGATATATGATGATGACATGACATTCCACATCAGTTGCGAACGAATATTAGAAAATAAATTGAAGGGTACAATTAATTAAAGCTAATCATTTTTCTTTTCTTTTTTATTTATTTTATTTTTCTAAATTAGAAATTCACGACATATGTTATATATACATAAATAATTACAAAAAACAGTTAAAATCAGTTACTGATATAATATTAGAATTTCATTTTTTATCTTTGGAATATATTAAAATTAAAATTTTAAAATTATATTTATTTATTATTGTATTTTGGTAAAATTTATTTTATCTGAATAAGATTTTTATATGTTATTAAATTTAAATTTGATCAATTTTAATTTTAATTGATTGAATGACTAATAAAGAAGATTTGATATTAACATTACCATATTATCATAATATGAGCTGACTATACATCACTCTAAACTTCATTCACCAAAAAAAATAAAAAACATGTAATGTTGGAAGGATTCGAAGATAAAAGTGAAATAACATTTATGAAATGAGCTAAGTATGGTATTACGAACAATAATAATATTTTTAGACTACATTATAACATAGTTCACATGGCTCTCTGTTTAACTAAGATATTTCTTACCCCAAAAACAAAAAAAAAAAAAGGGCGGTGGGGATAAGATATATAGTTTCCCGAATCAACGGCAGTAATTTATGATTAGATCGTCGTGTTGTACATCATTAATCTTTATCCAGTTTGGATTCCCACTTTCTTTGAATGTTTTAAAAACAGCCTTGGTTGAAGGTAAGAATAATGTTGACCAAAAAAAAAAAAAAAAAAAACAAAAAAACAAAAAGTAAGAATAACAATAAATTTTTAAAAAAATAATTGAGATACCTGGCCCAATTAAAGTTAAACCTTTAAGATTTTAAACATGATGTTTCAAATTAATGAACTTGTCACCGTCCCACATCTTCAAGGTGATGAGATAGTCCCAACATCAGATATTAATTAATTTAAAGCTTGACATTTGTTGCTTCCAACCCTCTTTATTTCGCCATTTTTTTATAGCTCACATTGAAAGATGAAAAGGACATTGTGTTTAATTATAATTTAATTACCTTCATATTTGGCTTTCATTGGAGTTGGATATATATATATATATATATAAAGTATATTAATCATATTTCTAATCGAAACAAGACAACAGACTAGGGATAATAATATAAGAAATTTATATATATATATATATATATATAAATATAAAAGAGTTTTAACTAAGCTAGTTGGTTCTGACATACTATATTTCTATTGCAGGCCTCCCAATCTTTGCAGATGCATAACTTTTTTGGTTTTCTTAAATTCATTTACTTTTGAATGTGCAGACAATCTTAGATTTTGGAATGATGGATGTCACGCATCCTGGAAAAGTAAATGAATAAATAAATAAATAGACATAGCTATACAGCTATATAGGTGGCCGGGCTTGGGCTAAGGCCGCCCCATTATGAGCCCAATCTACAAATTATGGTCCTAGTGAATTCTAAATACACAAAACGACTGTATACACCAACTTCCTTGTGTATTCCATACTCCACGTAAATCTTCAGTTTTTTGTTGGTGTGTTTTCAGAAATGCCCCTCTTTCTCACTCATAATGTTGGCACTCTACTGAACCTTTCCACTCTCTGGCTTAGCACATTAAAAGTTATAGAAGTAGCAATAGGGTGAGAACGGGTGAGAACCATATTTCTGGCATATCAAATATATATATATATATAACTATATGCAAATAAAATTTTTCACATGAAGATTAACATGACGTTTTCATTTTTCAAGTTTTGAATTGCATATTAACATGACGTTTTCATTTTTCAAGTTTTGAATTGCATCAAGGTTTGAAATTTAAAATTATATTTATTAATCACCGAGTTCCGATAATGTTCACTTTTTTTAAATAGTATTTTAGTATGTCATTATATCCATATTCGGTATTTTTTTTAAATTTTAAATCATAGCTCATAATATGATCTAATGATCATCAAAGATGTATTTTAATTTAATAAAGTAAGATAAACCTTATTTGAAACTGACTGTATACGTATATTATATTTATAGTTATGTTAAAAGTTCTTACTTGCAAGATCAAAATCTAACTTTACATATTTGTTCAACAATTGTTTGTTCATTTGGACAAGTTAATTATTTTATTACAAGAAATATAAAAAAATATTATAGTCCTACAACAAAAAAATTAACATATAATATAGAAGGATTTCTCCTAGGAATTATGATTTATGCCCTTCTCATGGGCCAAATAAAGACATATGCCTTCTCAATTGTAAATTTTTTATTTTACTCTTCTCAACTCCTCATTGCATATTCATTTCCTTTAAGCCCTTGGATATTTAATGAAATTTGAAAATAACCTTATCTGCAAACTTGTATAGCCACCCACCTTTATCTATTGTCATACACCCATTTAAAACCTTGTTTTACCTAGATTACCGTTTTGGTTGGTTTTTTGCTCTAGAAAACACCAGCATTTTAAAGAAAATAGCCTAAGGATCGTTTCAACCTCCATTACCATGGTGTGATAACAAGAGAATCAAATTGAACATTTAGGATAGGTAATTAAACGTAATTTCACACTCAATCCTCTCTTAATAATGCAAGTAATCTGATTACTATCGTGTTTGATGCACATTGCTAAACATTCAATACAATTTATATAGGGGATATATAGAACAGCCAACAGCAACCTAGTCACTACTATGAATCAAGATCTTAACTTTTACAGTTCAGGCATAATAAAAATATAGCATACTCCGAGCCAGCTTATTCTTTTATTTTGTGCTGCTATCTACTATAATATGAAAGTTTTTATTTTTGTGAGTATATTGTAAAAAGTTTTATTTAAGAAGTAAACACATAATGGCCCATCTCACCATCTTGGGAATGCCTACTTTAATTCAGGATTTTAAATATATATATTTTTTACACTTGACTTTAAATCGAGAACATGTTGTTTATTCTGATATTGTTTTGAATAAGTGAATGTTTCCAATTATATTAAAATGGATCGAGTTTTGATACAAATTAACTATCATGGAAAATGGACAATGCCATCTATGTACATGAAGGTGCAAAGATGAAAACAATGTGGGTAAAAAGAGGTTGGTGATGAGAATCCACCCGTGTCCGCACAACCGATAACCTGTTAGGGTGCTGACCCGATACGGATGAAAACTGGGCTGATCACTAGAGCTCAAGCCAAGAGATTTAAGGATAACCTGGCTGATTTTATCCATGGAGTAATTAATTCTCAAAAGGGCTTGTCAATACTCGAAGATACAAAGTCTGTTTTAAGCATTTAAGTAGTGAAAGCCGTTACGGACCAGGGTAGCTGTTTTAGTGCAAATATGGACTCTGAGCAGCAACAAATGGATCCAACACTTCTTGGATTCAATGGATATCACCAGGAGGCCATGGAATCATGTCAAGGAAGAATCAAAAGCATCTAAAACCAGCTTGTACGGACAACATCTCAATTTGGTCGAAAATGTGCTATTTAGCCGCTGGCTTTGACTTTTCTTCTTGTTCAAGCAAGTTTGACTTATTCCAATTAAGGGACAACATATGGAAATCATTGTTCATATTTGGCATCCTAAAAGGCATTGGAAGCTGATTTGGAGCTCAAACAAGCTAGAAATTGGTCAAAGATACTTTAGTAGTCAAACTAGTCAACTAGTTTCCTAATTTGATTTTGACTTTTTGTTTTAGGAAATTAGTCTTATATTTGGTTTTTATTTATTTATTTTATAGAAAAATCAACTTAGGAAAGTCATTATTTTATTATTTTCATTGTAACTTAATTAATTCCTAATTCAAAATAAAGGAATTAATTAATCCAAATTAGTTTAGAAAAGTAGGTGAATTTTGGCCAACATGTTTCCTTTTCTCTTTGGTGGCTGGTTTTAACTTAAATTTTTAGGGTTTATTGTTTTATGTCTCTAGCCTATTTAAGAGCTTAATTTTGAGGAATAACACACTTTGAATACTATTCAAAAAATTATTTGTGAGATAGAATTCTCTTTATTCTCTTTGAACACCTAAAACACCATTAGTGAGTGGGTGTTTTAGTTTTGAATTATTAATAGGATATCCATAACCTATTGTGGTGTCTTCCTTATACCAAGGTTTCTAATCACAGGTTGGTTAGGGGTTAAGGTTTTTCCATAAAAACTTGAACTTCATTGAGATCCGGACTAATATAATACAGGTTTAGGCGCGAGTCAACCTAAGTTCGTATCAGTTGGACTATATCTGAATTGAAGGATACTATATATATATCATGAGATTTTCGGACACGGATCAACTGAGTTTAAAGTTTCTTTTCCTTTTTTTTTCCTTGCACCAAATGTTCTAAGTTGCTTGCAGTATCCATGCACTACTAATATGGATGTAGCAACCTTTATTGAGAAGCAGTCAACAGCCTTACTCATATATTGGTTTCCATTATTTGTTGATGTGGCTCCTAATGAAACAATTTGTAGCTCTCCATAATGGCTCCCTTACAATCAAAGGCGACATGCAAGAACTATACATGCAACTAGATTTTCTTCTAATAATAGCAGCAACCAACTTTTGTTCTCTAATTTGTCGCCATGACTTATATGTGGAAGTCCAAACCTGTCACCAACAATTTAAGGATCTACAACCTCAATGTCAGCTCCAAACCTGCAATTACTAGTACTGATAGTATAAGAAATGCAAATGTTGGAAACATAAGTGCAAAAAATGTAAGGTCCAAAAACAGAAACACCAAATAATCAACTTAATGATGATATGGTGAACATAGAAAATGAACATTTATATGATGAGGTCATTGGACGATGGGCTTTCGATGATATAGGTGGTAGCCTTGACAATGATGATCTAAATTGTGATGAATTACATCCTATTGACTTCCCATTTGATGATGATATTCCACATGACAATCCAAGTTCTAATAGCCTACACGACTTTAGTCTAGAAGCTATTAATGTCGGGGGTGACTCATGTTGATGGTTATATTATCTCAATGGTCCAAACTAAATGTGATATTATTTGTCCTTTTGTGATTAATATTCTTCCTTTCCTTGCTCTTGAAATTGGTGAAAATAAGGCAAATTAAAAAATTAAGTGTGGCAAATGTTTGAAACTAAAAAGGAGATAAAGCTTTAAGCTGAGCTTCATGCTTTGCGGAAGAATTTTGAGTTTAAAGATAAGAAATCCAATAAACAGTGATTCATGATTTATTGCGTGGATGACAAATGCACGTGGAAATTCCTAACAACAAGAAAATTTGAATCACCTAATTAGACGATCACAACATATGTCCCCATGCACAAAAGTAGTGTCAACATTCTTAATCATGATCATGGATAAGCTAATAATACAGTAATCCAAAAGTTAATCAAATCAATGTTTACTGGTGTTGGACATATTTATGGACAATGAGATATTAATGAAGATGTACACAAAGAGGTCAGGGCCAATTTGAGCTATTAGAAAGCTTGGAGAACTAATAAGTATGCAACTATAAGTGTACTGGGGACGCTAGAAGATTCTTATGCGAAGTTCCAATTTAGTCTGCTATATTGGAATGTATCAATCCTGGCTTAGTTACTCACATTGAGATGGGCTTAGTCACTCACATTGAAATGGACTAGGAAAATAGATTTTCGTACTACTTCATAGTCATTTGAACTTGCATTCAAAGGTTTAAACTTATATGTCCTTTGATGGATGTCGAGGGGACATTTTGAAAGAACAAATATGGTGATGTATTGTACATTGCATCATGTTGGGATGAGCATAAAGAGATCTATCTATTAGCGTTCAGGGGAGCCGAGTGGGAATGATGCATCATATATATATATATATATATTTTCCGATTAAAGGAGGTTTACAGAACACTTTGATAAGTATATAAAGCATACGAGCATGCTGCACATCTCTGCTACACAGTATATAATGGACAATATATAGAGCATATATTGCCATAGTATATATTGCTCATACCGTGAGTTCATGCCATAGTATATATAGAGCATATATTGCCATAGTATATATTGCCATAGTATATATAGAGTATATGTGCATGCTGCACAACTCTGTTACACATATATAATGGAAGCAAATCCAACTAAGTGGGCGTACACACATTTTACTAGTAATAGATATGGTATCATGACCACTAATATTGTGGAATGAATAAATAACATTCTCCGTAATGCCAAATTTCAGGTAATTATTCCATTTCTTAGTTTCATTATAGATGTTTTACAAAAGTGATTTTATGATAGCAAAACTTTGCAGCTGGAATGACCAACAATTCGATTATGCCCATGGTTGGACAACATCTTGGAGCAATGTAGTAAGGAAAGCATATGTTTATACGTTTTTCTTGCTAACATGTATGAGTATGAGGCACCAAGGGGTGGGGGTAATCTAATTGGTAAAGTGAATATTCAAACGAAAATATGCTCATACCGTGAGTTTGCCTTTGATAGGTATCCTTGTGTACACACTTTTGCTCTATATAAGCAGTGCAACTTTTCTATTTATAGGATGTAGAATCCTTGTTATTTTATCAATGTATTATGTGATGCTTACTTGTAAACCATTTACCCATTAGGAGATCCAACACAATGGCACCCTTTGACATTGTTCTTGCTAGAGTTGTACTAATGAGGGTCATCATGGGAGCACTCAAAGATGGAGTCCTAAACCATTGGAGTTGCCAATTGGACCAATTACTAGAGCTCGTACAAAGAGGTTTAAAGTAGCATTGAATGATATTATCCGAGAGGTGCTTATTAATCAAGAATGCAAGAGCTTTGTTAAGGAAGAATCAAAATTGGCAACAATACTGAGCATTAAAGGTTGTTGATATAAAGGCATGAAGGAGGACAATGTTAACGGCAATTTGGTCATTTCTTAAAAGCATGATGATGTGGCACTTTGATGAAATGGCATCCCTGGACACGTCGCATGACATGTGACATTTAAGTGGCTGTCCAACATGGCTTGGAAATAAAGAAATCAACTTGTTTTCTTTTTAAGCCAATTATGTGTCTTACTTGATCACCAAGTTACTTATTCTCCAAGTTTTACAATTTTAGAAAACCTTTAATTTTTATTATCTTTTAATTATTTTTAATTGGACAATTAACTAGTTCCCTAATATTAAGCTATCACGTAATTAGTAACTTTCCTAAAATATATAGGAGTTGATTAGTCAAAATTAAATTAGAAAATAAGTTAGAATTTAAGGTTTTGAATTTAGGAAAGTATTTTGGATGAATTTCTTATTATTTCTACATGTATTTTTGCCTATAAGAAGGCTTCAATTTTATTAATATAATAACTTTTGATCTTTAGTAAAATTTAATACTTGTGAGAGTTAAACTTGATTCTCTAATAACTATCCTTTGAACTTTTCTAACTTAGAGAATGAAAGTTTAAACCTTGACTTATCAATAGGGTATTTCTACAACTCGTTTGTGGCATTATTCATTCCACAGAACCTAAATCAATTAGATGATCAAGTATTAGTTTATACGAATCTAGGTTGGATTGCTTAGGCTAATATCATGTACTCTCACCCAGATGCACGAGAATGGTTGGAAGACCTAGGGTCAATCGAATTCCTTCTCGAGCCAAAGATCACATTTTGAGTAAGTGTGGGCGATGTCACCACACCGATCATAATAGGGAAACTTATACATTTGTTTTTCCACTTCATAGCACCATGTATCGGCTATGCGGTTCTTATGCTTTAAGTGGTAGCAGTAGATGAGTTATTTGATTACTTAATTGGATTAATTTGAATGATTTTTGCATTTGCAATTGTATTGAATACTGAATTTGAGTCCTTATATAAGTTCGTATTAGATTGCAAACATTTTACTCATGACATGGAGTCATATTGGATTGTCTCAATAATTTTATTCAGGAGTCACGATATATGTTTGAGGCTTTTCTTGAATTGCAAATCTTGTATTTATACTTGAGAAACGATTGTACTGAGAGTGATTTTGATGTTTTGTTTAATAATCTCGAATACAAAAATAGAGAGCCCAATTTAGAATGGACGAGGATCGTATTGACCATGTGTTTGAATGTGTTTATTGAATCTGAAATGCAAAAGTTGGAAGTCTCGATGAATACTAGAGGATGCCTCAAAGCCAGAATGAATTTGACATTTTATTACATTTTGTCATCTTAAAGACTGAAGTTGGGAGTCTCTATATATGTATAGTGGTATCAAATACTTAATTTAAGTCCCCATATAAGTTCGTATTGGATTGCAAATGTTGCATTGTTTGACTATCTTGATAAGTTTAGTTGGAAGTCTCAATATATGTTTGAGGCTTTTTCTTAGATTGTAAATGTTGTAATTATACTCGAGAAATGATAATCCTGATAGTGATTTTGATGTTGCGTTTAATAATCTCAAATACCATAGTAGGAAGTCTTGATTTACAATAGTCAAATATTGTATCAAACATGCATTTGAATGTGTATTGAATCTCAAATATGAAAGTTGGGAGTCTCGATGAATACTTAAGGATGCCTTAATGTCATAATTCATTTGACGATTTTATTGCTTTATGTCATCTAGAAAAGTAAAGTTAGGAATCTCTATATTATATACAGTCATGTTAGAATGCGAAGGTTTTTTTTTTTTTTTATTTTATAAATATGAAAGTCACGAAGCTAACTTGAAAATATATGTAGGCAGTCCTGAGATATTGTTGCACCCTTATATGAAATGAAATCATTTTCATATTTGCAAGGTCAAGACAGTATGCTTATTCAATTAGAGCGTATATCCACCTTCTTTTCTGAACACATTTAAATAATTATATCATGTATGTACAATGACTTAATGACTTAATGACATTTAACATTCTTTAAGTAGTACCAAAGGAGGGGTTGCCCCATTGAAAATGACATATCAAAAATGTCTAATGCATACTTCCTCCCCATCCTTATGATGTTTTTTTAGTTGAATCTTTAGTACCAATCTAGTTGACACATTCTTAATCCATTGGTAAGCGTATATGCCATAGTTATCACTATAGATAAAACAATATACAAACAAATTAATATAATTTTGATTTAGACTGCAACTGTTGTACTATATAATTTGTTATACTCAACTTACACAAATTTTTGTTGTGCCTTGGTGTCATGCTTCCTCTCAGCAATCAATTTCGAACAGAGTGGGACACCCCCTCCCCCCCTCACTAGCTTATTTGAAAGTAGATTTGGACTTTTTTTTTTTTTTAATCGGTAGAAGATAGTTATGTGAAGTAGGGTAGGCATCATAACCCTTAAATACTTGATATTATCCAATTCAGAATCATCATTTGTCAATAGCTGGAAAATATGGGCAATTGTTAGCAAAAATTGGCAATTTCTTTTTAATCAGGATATTAACATTGGAAAAGTAAAGTATTGGCCAGTTTCAATAGACCACTTATAATAAACCTTACATAGTCATATTCCCACCAAGGCTAGCTATGTGTTGGATATTGACCATTAACATACCCCTCCAACAACCCATTGGATAACCGTGTCATATTCGAAATCTTGCCAGCTTTATAACGACCATGACATGTTTGCTACAAAATGGGTAAATACCAAAAGTGTTGACTTTGGTACTTATGATACACAAAAGTTGGCATGATAAGTTTATCACGTACGCAAAACACATCATCCAAAAATTCACATTTCTTTGTAAATGTGCTAGGGTGCTTCGATATCTTTTTCCTAATGAAATGTAGGATGACATTCATTTTCTGCAAAATAGGACAACATGTCTACAGTATGAGATTAAGATAGTATATGAAAATAATTATGATATAATTAACCATTTTACCCATGAGTACAGCTAGCGTTGTGCTATACATATGTGGCAGAAGAATTTCTTATCTATTATGTCATACTTCATCCATAGCGTGTCATCTTTTGGCATCTCAACAAACCAAGCATTGAACCAAGTAAATAGTTGATATTTGACTTTTAGATAATCTAGATAAAACTAGCTACACCAGCTGCTCAGCCTGCTACTGCTGCTCTTGCTAGGACTAAGGCTTTGGTTGCATATGCTTCAATGGATATTTGCTTAGGACGCACTATGTTTGGTCATTATCATGCACATCTCTTTCTTGGAGGAGGTTATGTGAGGTTGAGTTTTGTGACACTAGATTGCCTTCTCTGGCTTTGGCTTATCGTATATAACAATAACTTGATCAAACTTATCCTATGCATTATCTTTTGTCCCAAAATTGTAGAATTAAGGCATGCACAATGGTGAATATGTAGCATGTGGCAATGGTGATGGCGTGCATGCAATGGCGATGATTCCTATGATAGATATAAAGACATCATACATTTTTAAAGGTACTCAATACAAATAGTACTAAATTTGACTGCTTGGCCATGTAATATAATAGTGCGTATGTCCTGTATATCTTTTGTAGTAGGTAATATAACAAATAGCTTTGTTGACCTTGTTCAAATGCAATGAAAATAAAATAGTAATAAACTTTACTACCTGCCATGAAATATTATAGCACATGTATCCCATAAATCCTAATGGTAGATTGGATGGTAGGCATGGCAACTATCATTGTATCTACATCAACCTTAATAATGGCTATGGCAGCTTGCAGCCTATCTACCGTATCTTTTACACGATAGATCCTGCCATCATCTAAGAATGGCTCAATGACATGCTTAACTAGAGCCATAATAGGAATATCATTCACATCAGCAAGATCCATATTAGGAGGAGGCTCCACAATGGGTGGGTATAGGTACTTAGGATTATGAGGCCTTTCCTTCTATGGATCCATACATTGCTCACGTTGAAAAGGTGGTAATCTTACCACCTTGTGCAAGCCAAATTCATTAAGGTTTGCACCCTCTTTCTTTATTCACAAGAAATATTTTATTGAATGTTTTAATGCAATATTTATTTCTATGTTTTATGTTCCTTTTAAATTTATTTTGAATGCTTAAGTTTTGTTGTATTTAGATTAGAAATTGTCTCTTTGTTGGGTATTGACTTTGTTTTGTAAAATGGCTATGTGCTAGAAATTGTGGTTCTAGCAACATAGGTCCATTGTTGGGTCTAGCGTTCTCTGGCCTTTAGAACGAGGTCATAATTTTTGGATATGTTGTAATACACATGTAAAAGAAAACATAAAAAAAAGAATAACTCAAAAAGGCCTTGGGAAGCCTAAGATATGCAGGTTGCAAGTTGGCATAATTGCTGAGATTTCTAGCAGTTATGACCCACAGGTTTGAGATGAATTGGAGGCCTTACCCAATTATTTTGGACTTGGTCTTCTTTAGATTTCATCCTTAATATTCCAACATGCCACCTGCCAAAATTCAAGCAATTTGGATGAAGATATCCCAGCCTTCCATCTGGTCAAAATAGTAGTATAGGATTAGGTGCAGACAGTTTTTTGAAATTCAAAATCTCACCAACCCTTGTCATAATTATGCACTCACATGTGAGCTTGTAGTTGAATGGTTATGTATCATAATTTTGAGTGGAAAATGTGTAAATTTTTGAATTTTAAACACTTCTATTTGGTCCCACACACACCTGACATATATGAGACAAGTTTTGTATCTATATATGCAACAAATGAATGAAAAGTAAAACGAATTAGTGTGCTGTCTAGTTTTATGTGGCTTACTCTAACATCTTCTCTTCTTCTTTATCTTCTTCTTCTTCCTTCAAAACAAAAACCCTAACAATCCTAAATATCACCATACCAAAAACAAACACAAAAATCACCTAAACATCAAACCAAAAATCGGATTAAAAGTTGTGCACAAGACTAACACCTTATGTACAACACTCTTGGCCAGGTGAACCCAAAATCACACCAAACTCCAACAGCTCCTTCAACACAGCATCCATTGGCTCTACTGTCCAATGCACTATGTATTGCACAATTATAATTTTTATATGACATAGATAAACATATTAACAAAAACATCTTACATATTTGAGAGTCTTTTGAAATATGATAACTTACTTTTTTAGTGTCAAATCGTAAAGCACAAGGTTTAGGATTACCTTCCAAATAACAGGGGTAATTTTCAATTGTTTCATCCTGATAATCTGCGTAGAAATCTATTCCCTATATTTTACAAATCTAATAAAACATTGAATCATAATTTAGTAAGTACAAATATAACATAAACAAGATAAAGTGATAAAAGGTATGTTAGAGGACTAATTTTACCTGCAAAGCCAAAGCTAAGCCCTTAAGATCATATGTCATCAATGTATTCAACATTTTGAGTTTAGTGGGTTGCTTGAAATGGTGGTACACCAATGTAATGGTAATCTAGTTGAATAACATCCCTATGGGTGTTGGTTGAACTTTTCTAGATCATCGACCAGCCTCAAGTAATTTGTATCAATTCTCATCTTATGAGGGACACTTAGGATGTCATTCTTCCACTTTCTTTTTTTAAAAGAGTCAGTCAGCTGATTTTGATGGTGGCTAGTCAAGGCCAATACTTCTTTTTTAAATGATTATCCATATTACTCATGTCAATTGAATTATCTTCTTCTCTTTTCTATGAACCAAGTAAGCCAGTGATGAGACCAAAGTCTCTTTTCATGAACGGGTGCCTGCACCATTGAGGTCAAACTCTATTGGCTCTGAGTCATCGCATTCTACCTTCTTAAACTGTAATAGTGTATCAACTGTAAGGAGTTTTTGAGTTGTGGTATGTCAGGCTTATCCTTATCTTGGAGATACCACAACTGTCATGACATATCACAACTCAAAATTGTAAATTCGAGATCGATATAATAACATGGACATATAACAAGCACACTTTTTCCTATCATGTTTCGGCACACTGTTTTAGAGATCTTGAGCTCACGCTGCTTCCATGACATTTAAAACCACTCATATTTAATTGAATATTTGATGTTTCTATGGAACAGAAAAATTAAATTTTAAATTTCAATAATTTCCTAATTTGAACTTGAAGGTTTACCTTATATTTCTTTATGGTGGCAAGTGGTAGATGTTCCGTCATAAGAGATGCTGGGTTTTTTGATGTGCTTCATTTAGATGTTCATTAGGTAGGTTTGCTAAAGGGTTATTAACTTTGGATGGTCTGTCATTGGCTGGTTATCAGTTTTTCTTTGGTTTCATAATACCATTAGTGTTTTTGCTTGTTCATTGTGGCTTTGTCAGACTTTTCTTTCCCCCTTGATTCATTAGCATTTTATTATTGATTACTAGCAAGATTATCTTGCAATGACAACTTCACAAAATTACATTGGATGTGTCAAGCTTAGAGCATCAAAAAGGGATAGACAATGAGGAGAAGATCAAATGGGTTTCCAATAAATATTTATGTAATATTTTTCCTTTCTTTTTTGCTTGATACAACTTTAAAATATTAGATTATGTTAGTTACATTAGGAAAGGATCAGTGTACAAATGTTAAAATTTCCTATTTGTCTTCTAGCTATCCGACTTGTTTAACCAGGATAGAGTAAATCCAACTTGCTTAAGTCCACATAAGCATCCCGATACTAATTTGTGTCTCTTAACTTCAATTACTAGGACATAATGCATTTTCTACAATATTTATAAAGAAATCCTCATATTTGTCCACATTATAATTTGGATATCATGACCTGTTTAATCGAGACATAGTGGAGTACTTTGCATAAGCATCCTAATAATAATCTAGGCCTCCCAACTTCTATTACTGGGACATAGTGCAATTTGACACTATTTGAAGGAAGTAGCATCGTGAATATGAATAAACCCTCAAATTTATCCCAATTATAGTTTGGGAATCTTGACTTGTTTTATCAAGACATTATGCATATTCTTAAGGAACATTACATTTAGACTTGATATACATTTGAATTAATGATAATTTAATCCGTTAGATTTTAAAAAATTATAAATTGCACCCAAAAGGGGTGTGAAAAATATTATTTAAAAGGTTGTGAATGTGAATGAAATAATAGGGGAGCAAATGATAACTTAAGGGGAGGTCGATGATATTTTTTAACTAAAGGGACTTATTTGTTTTTAAGTCATACCTTAGTGGAGGTGTATGAACTAACCCTATCCATAATGCATTTTCAACCAAGCTTAAAAGCCATCAACTGTGTCATGATTATAAATCGGGTCACCGAACTAGTATCACTAAAACATAATGGATATCTATACGATAGAAAGCATGACTATCCTAACTTGCTACCATAATCATATTAAGTCAAAACCATCCAAAATGCCTCGAGTACAATTACAGTCTCCCGACCTTTCTTTACCATTCGCAATAGTAGTCTATATCATAGCATCTTCAATGGAGAAATGAATGTTGACATTGTGATTTTGAAAATATGGCACTGGCATGAGATCTCCAATGGTGAATGCCAATGCCAATGTCAAATTATGATATTGCTATTCTAATGGAAAACGGGAAAACATAGCATTGCGAAATTTTAAGTTTTATTTTAATCAACTTATGAGAGCCACATTGGAGAGAAAGTGTGCATAAGGGATAAGAGACACATGACCCACATTTATATATTATTTTATTTAATTTTAAAAAATAAATTTAATTCAATAAATTTATGGGCCCTATCAATTTTTTGATTGTGGGATCCATTTGTAAATTTGCCAATTTCATTTTTGGTGCTGAATTGGCATCTAAAACCCCATAGGAAAATTTTGCCACTCCTTAATGGAGTAACAAAATAGGAAACTTATGAGTGTGCTTTATTGGTAATGGCAAAACATAAGAGATTCTCTCAACTATGTTAAAAGACTGTATGTCCCAAGCATAGCATGTTAATAGGCCATATATGTCAACTAGTGATAAGGATCTCCATAAAATTAGTTGGCACATATGTTTCAAATCCCATGATAGTGTATTTTTGTATATCTACCATTATGTTTGGTTAGCACATAGGAAGTTGTTGACTAAGTGATTCATTATAATTTTTAACGGTTAACGTAGTCCTAAATATTGATTGGGTTCCTGACTTCAATGTTATTATCTTTTTATATTGTTATCTACTATTGTAATTGGAATTTTTATAGTACACTATGGTCCATATAATTACAATGCCATTCATGTACCATTTACAATGGAAATGAATTATTCCACATATTAACTACATAAATATTCCTAATTCATTTGATGAAGGAGATGTTGCCACCAGTCATTAGTTTTTCTATGTCAGTTACCACCAACTTGATCTATCAGTTAGCAAATATGCTACAACCACCACCATAAGGATACAAATATTTAAACAAAAATATATAATCAGTCACTTGTGATTATCTTGTAAACATATAATCCACTATTTTAAAATTCCAGTCTTGTTGTGGTTGCTCTATGGTAGGCATCCCTTTAATTGTGAACGAACGGTCAGACATGTATGCTAGATTGTGATGTTTATTGTAGAAGTCAACCATTTCAGAAGAATAGGGACCAAATCCATCAAGCACATTGCATTGCCCTCATGGAATGCACCACCATTAGTGGTTTGCACTTACAGATCATATAGGTCTATGTGGTTTTCATTAAGATTAGTGAGAGCTATGAGCCATTATTTGCCATCATTGTTGAAAGGCACTAGCAACTGAATACATAGGTAATCATTAGGATATATGCATGTTCAATGTAAGGTAGAACATATTGCATTACATTACATGTACAACTTACATAGCTCCCACCAAGGCAAGCTATATGAAGGACTAGTATTAATGACGAATCCAGATAAAAGGTCTTTGGTCTTTACCATTGGCGATGAATAATTCCTTGCTTTTTAGAGACCATATCATCCTTATTTTGACATGTGTAACAGGATAGATTAAATTACTTATAAAATAAGATTTCATATGTTCGGTACTAAAAATTTATAATATACTAAAAACATATCATCTAATATGCCACATTTTTTTGTAAATGCAATTGGGTGCTCCCATATCCTCTTCCTAATGAAGTAGAGGGTGCCATTGATGTCCTACACAATATGATAAGCACATGAATTTAGATAGTGTAACAAAAACTTTATACTACTCAAACATAATACTTACATTTAATTCAAGCCATCCTCGCGTGGCAAAAACTATTAAAAAGAAATTCTTATCAATTGTGTTGAAATCTATTTTCCTTATCAAATTGCCATGCTTATTAATCTATAATATGAACATATCATATAGTGTCGGACTGGCATCAACATAATGCCAACAAAACTCCCTATAAAATGCTATAACTACTGTTAAGGCTCATGATGCTCATGCTATCGAGGTTGAGGATGTTGTTGCTGCACTTCCTATTCATGCTGCTGACCTTGGGGCTGGCATTACTGGTTTAAGTCGATGTTTGATCTCAGGATAAAAGGCAAGCGGAAATGCCTCAACAAATACAATTGCCACCCTGCACGACTCGTGCTCAATGGAAGAGCAATGACTACCATCATACTTGTGGTCTTACCCACTCTCTGCTTTGTCACACATGGCAATGGTGGAGATGGTAGTGATGCTAGTGGTGTTGGTGGTGATGGTTGTGATAATGAATCATATGCTGGTGGTGAAGCCAGTGATAATGATGGTGATGTCGGATCACATGCTATTGAAGGTGAACATTAGTAAATGTCAATCCTTAACCATGTAAGAGTAAAGCATGAATGTACCGTATGCTGTCTATATAAGACTACATGGTACCCACTTAACCCTTCACCATTATAAAGTTAGCTATCATAGTCACCAGTTAGTTTGCATAATCTATATCAAATCTCCACCCAATGTAGTCTTACATTGTCTGAGGATGGCTTAACATTAGATTGAATTGGAGGAGCATTAAAAGCATAATCATTAGCTAAATACCTTGGATTCTTTTGCCTATCCTTCTAGAGAGCCATGTATGACTTCTTCAACTATTCCTTCTTTGGTAATAATGTTTAATGCATTGTCAACAACATAATTAAAATTTTTGTTTGAGTTGAGTAAACGTATTAACTTATTACATATACATGTTTCACATGCTTTGTATGTAATGAATTTTTTTTTTTCAGATCATCATGATGGAGACAGTTGTAGGACTTCCATAATAAGAAATAAGGCTTTTCTAAGCCACTACCTTAAGACAACCTATTTACAAATCATGTAACATCTTGTCCCAGTAAATGCTTGAAATTTTAGAATTTTGATCAGGTTTGATCAATTGGACCTGTTGTGGCTCCAAAGCTTTTTGACTAATTAGATCTTTTGTGGGTCCAAAATTTGACTTTTTATGATACAAATCTAGGTCGACTCGCGCATAAAGTAGTATTATATTAGCCTGGATCTCAATTAAGTTCAGGTTCTTATGGGAAGATCTTAACCCCTAATCAACCTGTGATTAGAAACCTTGGTATAATGAAGACACCACAATAGGTTATGGAAGTCCGATTGATAAGTCAAAACTAAAATACTCACTCTTTAATGGTGTTTTAGGTGTTCAAAGAGAACAAAGAGAATTCTATCTCACAATTAATTTTTTGAATAATATTGAAGGTGTGTTCTTCCTAAAAAAGAAGCTTTTAAATAGGCTAGAGTCACAAAAAAATAAACCTTAAAAGCTAAGACAAAAATCGGCCAAAGAGATTAGAAAACAAACTTGGCCGATTCTCTTACTACTTTCCTAAATTAATGTGTATTAATTAATTCCTTTATTTTGAAATAAGAATTAATTAATTTACAAGCAAAATAATAAAATTATAACTTTCCTAAGTTGATTTCTCCAGCAAATAAATAAATAGAAACCAAATAAAAGACTAATTTTCTAATATAAAAAGTCAAAATCAAATTAGGAAACTAATTGACTATCTTTCTAACTAAGCTGTTTTTGATCAATTTAAGCTCCAAATCAGCTTCCATATGCCATGTGAGATGCCAAATAAGATTATTATTGAGTTCCACACATTGTCCTTGATTGGAACAAATAGAAAATGCCAACTCAACAAAATACAATAAAGCTAGCGGGTAATACTGCCTTGGCTTGATTCCATGACCTCTTAATGATATTCATTGAATCCATGAAGTGTTGGATCCATTCCATGCTATTCGGAGTCCACAAATGCACTAAAACAGATATCCAGGTCCGTATCGGTCTCCACCACTTGGATCCTTAAAACAGGCTTTATATCTTCGGGTATGGACAAGCCCTTTTGAGAATTGATGACGTCCTGTATAAAGGAAGCCAGGTTTTTCTTAAATCTCTTGGCTTGAGCTCTAGTGATTGGTCCAGACTTCATCTGTATTGAATCAGCACCTCAACGGGTAGTCGGTTGTGCGGGCATGGATGACTTCTCATCATTTCCTTCCTCTTGGAAAGGATTTGCCCCCAAATCAATATCATCACTTGCAGTAAAAGGAGATAAATCAACAATATTGAATAGAGTACTGATATTATACTCACCGGGTAAATCAAGTTTATAAGTATTCTCATTAATTCGCTCCAAAACTTAAAAAGGTTCATCGCCACACAACACAAGCTTTGACTTTCTTTGCTTCAAAAACCTCTCTTTTAAATGCAACCAAACACAAACTCCTGAGTCAAATACTATCACAACAAATCCTAGAAATACAAATTTATCTTTACAAAAATCACACTTTTAAAGTCAGCAAATAATCTCTCTCAAATTTTTAAATTTTCACTAAGTGAAGCTCTTAACAATGCAGATAAAGTTCTACACAAAAAGAGCATATTTAAATAAGTATCTTTATAAATCATAACTAGCAATGGTTTCATATTCAAAAATGGATTTATTCACAGATTCACATTTTCCATTCTCACTATCGGGTTTATCACTATTTTTCCCTTTACCATTGAGTTTAGAATACTTACCCGGATGTGGATGTTCGGACTTGCCCTCTTGGATAGTTGGTGAAGTCGTGGTGCCATACTAACCTTTTCTTTAAGCTTTTCGGCCTCCCTCCTTTATTGTATTTGAAGTTGGTCTCTAAAGACGACCTTTGGAGTTAATGGCTCCAACTTAACCTTTTTCCCTTTAAATTTAAATACATTGGAATTCTCTCTCCCATAGTGTATGACATCCTTGTCAAATTGTCATGGTCTCCCTAATAAATATGACCAGCATGCATGGGAACCACATCACACAATACAACATCCACATATATATCAATTCTGAATTTTACTTTGGCTTGTTTGTTTACTTTCATCTCCCCACTATCATTAAGCCATTGTAATATATATGTTTCTAGATGTTTAGTGGTTGCTAACCCTAATTTATCAACTACCACATTACTAATTACATTAGCACAACTTTCACTATCCACTATCAACTATCATACTACATATGTTACCTTGAATTTCACATCGAGTATGGAAGATGTTTTCTCTTAACTTGATCCTCATCCTTGTATACAGTCAACACTTTCCTTGCCACCAAGCTCAATTCGGCATTTGAAGCATTTAGGGTCTCAGCATCATCTTCAATTTCTTTCTCTCCTTGCTCGGTTTCACACTCACTTTCTTCACTTTAGGATTCTAACTCACCATTACCTTTCAGTACCATGATTCTCCTATTCGGGCATTGGCTAGCAATGTGTCCTCGACCTTGACATTTAAAGCAAACAATATCCCTAGTTCTTGAAGGTTTAGGATCAGATTTACTTTCAGATTTGTGTGCTTGAGTAGGTTTAGCCCTATCATCTCTCCTTGGCTTGCTTCGGTATTGGCTTTGAATCATAGATGGGATTGCTTCTCCAACCACTTGGATTTGATCTCCTGCTATTGGATACTCCTTCAAGCCATGTAATTGTGCCCCTCCTCTTGAATTGATTCTCAAGTTTGATAGCCATATACAACATCTCTTCTAATTCCATATATTGTTGTAATTCCAATTTATTGGCTATTTCTCGATTCAATCCACCTAGAAACTGTGGCATGGTTATTCTCTTTCTTCATTCATGCTCAATCTCATCATGAGCATCTCCATCTCCTTGTAATAATCCTCCACGGACCTATTTCCTTGAGATAAAGATTTTAACCTTTGATGTAGCAACTTATGGTAATGACTTGGTACAAACCTCTTTCTCATGGCTCCTTTCATTTGTTGCCAAGTAGTTATGGGTTCATCTCCAATTCTCTTTCGGGTACTTTGCTCATTTGTCCACCATTGAAGTGCATAATGTTCGAATTCCAGTGCGCCATAAACCATCTTTCTTAGGTACTAATAAAATAGAGATAGCACATGGGCTCATGCTTTCATGAATATAACATTTTGCAAGCAATTCACTTACCTAGCTTTGTAGCTTTTTTGTCTCTTCGCGATTACTTCTATATACAGGCCTATTAGAAATTGCAGCTCCAGGAATAAAATCAATTTGATGTTCAATTCCTCGAATAGGTGGTAAACCATTAGGAATCTCTTCTGGAAAGACATCATCGAATTCTTGTAAAAGAGAAGATATAGAACTTGGCAATTCAAGCTCTTCAGGGTTAGCTTGATGATTTAAATAAGCATCTTTATAAATCATAACTAGCATAGGTTTCTTACTAAAAAATGCTTTATTAATATCACCTAAACTAAGATAAATTTTTTTCTTTTTCTTCTCTTTCCTCTCTTTTTCTTTACCACACTTAGCCACCACTTTCTTTCCCACACTTTTCGCTTTCTTTTCCTTTCTCTCTCTCTCGGGTTCCTCACTACTTTTCCCCTAGTTTTCATTTTAGAAAGCTTACATTGGTTGAGTGGGTCGGTCTTCTTTTACAAGTGGTGAAGCCGTGGGTGCCAATTTTCCCTCTCCTTTAGCCGTTCGGCCTCCCTCCTTTGTTGCATTTGTAGTTGGTCTCTAAACACCTCTTTTGGAGTCAACGACTCAAGCTTAATCTTCATTCCCTTAAATTTAAAAACAATAGCATTTTCTCGACCATAATGTATAGTATCCTTATCAAATTGCCATGGTCTTCCTAATAAAATATGTCTAGCATGCATAGGTATAATATCCACATATTTATCAATGCTAAATTTTACATTGGCTTATTTTTTTACTTTCATCTCACCACCATTATTAAGTCATTGTAGTTTATATGGTTTGGGGTGTTTAATTGTTGTTAACCCTAATTTCTCAACCACAACATTACTAGTGCCATTAGCATAACTTTCACTATCAATTAGTATACTACAAATATTACCTTGAATTTCACACCTAGTATGGAAGATGTTTTCTCTTTGGATTTGATCTTTATCCTTGTACGCGGTTAGAATCCTCCTTGCCACAAAGCTAAGTTCGGCCCTTGAAGCCTTTAAGGTCTCGGGTTCTGCATGTTCTTCCTTTTCAATTTCTTCCTCAACATGTTCGACTTCTTCTTCGGATTCTTCACCTTTAGAGTCTAACTCTCCGTTGGCTTTCAACACCAATATTCTTCGGTTTGAACATTGGCTGGCAACATGTCCTCGACCCTGACACTTAAAAAAAAACAATATCTCATGTTCTAGCGGGTTTAGAATCAAACTTATCACTCGGTTTTGGTGTTGGTGTGTGTTTGGCCAGATTGTCCTTCCTGGATCGATTGGAGCTCTACTCACCTTGTTTCAGTTTTAACCTTGATTCGAATGCAGGACTATTTCTCCAAACACTTGAACTTGACCTTCCGCTATTACATGCCCTTTCAAACCATGAGCTTGTACCCCTCCTCTTGAATTTGTTAGAAAATCATGGCATTGTTAGCCATGAACAAGACAAACTCGAGACCAAGCAAGGTGCCTTGCCCGAGGATCACTTTCATACTTTGTTTTGTATTTTATTTTGTACTTTGTTAAAACCATTTTGTGTAATATAGGCTTATTAATTTGGTGCACAAAGACACCAAAATGTGTTAATTAAAGTGTATTAGCCAAATTAGGATTTTAGGAAGTTTAGGAAATTTAAGCATCTTGATGACTTGGAAAACACCTTGGTGACAAGGATGGTGACATGGAGCTCAACCATTCAGCCCCTCTCATCCAATGCATGTGAGGACATGTGTCATCATTCATGAGGACTACTTCAACATGAAGCACTCAATGAGGCAGCAACACTTATCAACAAACTAATGAGCATGTGATAAAATGACTTTACACATGTGTTTTGCTTCACCATGAAGTACTTGTAAAACATTAGTCTATATGACCGGCCATGGTGTGATTTGACACCATTTTTGTATGCTTTAAATATGTACAATATTTCAATGAAAGAGTGTGTTGATTTTGGAAGAAAAATACCTTAGTTTCCTTATTGAAACCAAGAGAAAAACTAAACCAGCTTTGCTGGAAAATTTTCCAGCAGCTTAATCAAAAGAAGCCAAGTACAACATCACCCAGAATCAATTTCCATCAACTTATAAACTTCATTCTCTTCAGTTGAACCTTTCCCTAACCCTTAAAATTTGTATTAGAGCCTTGTTTCATTAATTCCTTGTTCAAAACCTAAGTGAAAACTCAAAAAACAACAACCGGCCATGGTGTGCTTTCACACCATTTTTGTATGCTTTAAATATGTACAATATTTCAATGAAAGAGTGTATTGAGTTTGCAGGCAAAGGAACATGAGACAAGAGGTAAGACAAGCATAAGAACCCGAGGAATCAAATGGAAAGTATGAGCATACCTTCACAACAACTTGCAACCTAGCAAGCATAACCAAAGATTCATGGATTTTGGATAGCAGATGTACAAATCACATGTGCAACAACTGTGACCTGTTTGCAAAGCTTAACCCAAGAATTGCAACAAAAATCAAAACAGTAAATGAACAAAATATGTTGGCAGAAGGAAAGGGAGATTTGGTCATTAAAACACCAAAAGGTACAATTTTAATCACTAAGGTCTTGTATGTACCTAATATGTCTGAGAATTTGCTAAGTGTGCCACCACTTATGAAGAAAGGATACACTTTGAAGTTCTTAGATACAAATTATGAAATATCTAAGGATGAAAAGTTGTATTACTTGTCCATATGAAAGATAACAGCCTTTTGATTGATTTTAATCAACAAAATCAATTGGTTATGAGATGTAAAGTCGATGAAGATTCAGAATTGTGGCATAGGAGGCTCAGCCACTACAACTATGCAACCATTAAACAAATGCAATCTGAACAAATAGTTGATCATTTACCATAAATCCAAGAAGTTGAAGCTGTTTGCCAAACATTTCAACTTGGTAAAATCAAAAGACAACCATTTCCTTTGACAACACTTGGCAAAGCAAAGGCAAAATTGCAATTGGTATATTCGGATTTGTGTGGACCAATGAATGAAGCAACTCATGTAGGGAGGAAGTATTTTATCATCTTTATTGATGATTATTCAAGAAAATACTGGATATACTTCCTCAAACAAAAATCAGAAGCAGCAGCCACATTTGGAGAGTTCAAAACACTTGTGGAAAACCAAGCATAAATAACCATCAAGGTAATTCGAACCGACAATGGTGGTGAGTATATTTCCAAAGCTTTTCAATATATTTGCAAGCTAAGTGGCATCATACATCAACTCACAACTCCATATACACCACAAAAATATGGAGTTAGTGAAAGGAAGAATAAAACCATCATGGAGATCTCAAGATGCTTGCTGTTCGAGAAGTGCTTACCAAAGAAATTTTGGCCCCAAGCTGCCAACACAAGTGTATACCTCCTAAACTGACTTCCAAGTAAGGAAATTGAGTCTAAAACCCCAAATGAATTCTGGTATGGTTTTAAACCTTCAATTACTCACTTAAAAGTCTTTGGAAGCAGTTGTTATATGCATGTACATGACATCAAAAGAACCAAATTAGACAGGAACGCAAATATTTGCGTACTTGTTGGCTATAGCTCGGTTTTAAAGGTCTATAGAATATTTGATGTGTCTAAGATGCAGGTTGTCGGTTCTAAAGATGTTTTTATAGATGAGACCTCATATTGGAGTTAGAAAGATCATAAAGTGGAAGCAAACACTTATATTTAATCAAGAACTACTTCCACGGATCAAAGTGACCTTAATATTGTCAAGGATGATGATGATGATGATGATCCGGCAAATGAAGACATGTGGGGAAGAGAGGCATAAAATCAATTGTTGAACTTTATGCAAGTGCAAGGATGGCAACACCTGATCCTACAACATATAGTAAAGCTTCACAACACAAAGAATGGCAAGCTGCAATGGAAGAGGAGCTTCACATGATAGGTGTTAAATCGGTGTTTAGATACAAACTAAACCCTGATGGCACCTTAAACAAACACATGGCAAGGTTGGTTGTAAAGGGATATGTTCAACAATATGGGATAGACTACATGGAGACCTTTGCACCGGTTGCAAGACATGAAACTATTCAGCTATTACTTGCATATGCAGCTAACAATTCATGGAAAATATATCATTGGGATGTGAAATCAGGTTTTTTTAATGGTATATTATAAGAAGAAGTTTATGTGGAGAAATTTGAAGGCTTTTTCAAAGAAGGAGAGGAGGAAAAAGTACATAAGCTTCATAAAGCTTTGTACAGGCTCAAACAAGCTCCAAGAGCTTGGTATGCAAGAATTGATGAATACCTTACTCATGAAGGCTTTTCAAAAAGTGATAATGAGCCTACTCTCTATATCAAAGCCAACTCACATGAAGACCAAATGGTAATCTCTCTTTATGTTGATGATTTGCTTATAATAGATTGCTAGACCAAAGGTATTCAAAAGTTCAAAGACAAACTAAAAGAAATGTTTGGAATGTCCGACCTTGGCCTAATGAATTACTTCTTAGGTTTGGAGATCAAGCAAACAAATAAAGGTATATTTCTATCATAAGAAAGATATGCTTTTAATTTGCTTAATAAGTTTCAACTAGAAAATGCCAAAATTGTTGAAATACCAATGATGCCAAGTTTGAATTGAATGATGGAAGTGAAAAAGTGAATGCTTCGGTATATAGAAGTTTAATTGGAAGCTTGCTTTATTTGTGTGCTTCAAGATCTGATATTATGTATGTTGTAAGTGTGCTATCAAGGTTCATGAGTGCACCATCTCAGAACCATTACCAAGCTGCAGAAAGAGTCCTAAGATACGTAAAAGGCTTGTCCAACTTTAAAATATTATACAAGCTCGGCAACATGTGTGAGTTAGTTGGCTATTGTGATAGTGATTGGGCAGGTAGCTTGGAATATGAAGACTATCTCTGGATGCTTGTTTATGTTTGATTCAGGTCCATTTTCATGGAGTTGACACAAGAAAGGAATCACGGCACAATCAACAGCAGAAGCTGAATACATCTTGGTAGCAGCAGCATCAAACCAAGCAATTTGTTTTATGCTTTGTTAAAGCCATTTTGTGTAATCTAGGCTTGTTAAGTTGGTGCACAAAGACATCAAAATATGTTAATTAAAGTGTATTAGCCAAATCAGCACTTTAGGAAGTTTAGGAAATTTAAGCATATTATTGTAATTCCACTTGATTAGCTATCTCTCAGTTTAAACCTCCCAAAAACCTTGTCGTGGTTGTCTCATGGTCCTCATTCATACTCAACGTTATCATGAGCATCTCCATCTCCTTGTAGTAGTCCTCTACGGTCCTATTTCCTTATGTTAAAGATTGGAGTCTTTGATGAAAGATCCTATGGTAATGGGTCGCCACAAATCTCTTCCTCATTGCTCCTTTCATTTGTCGCCAAGTGGTAATTAGTTCATCGCCAACTCTCCTTCGGGGTACCTTGCACATTATTCTACCATTGTAATGCATAATGACCAAATTCCAAAGTGGCCATTGGAATTATTATGACAATCAAATATCATCTCCATGTGTTCTTCCCATTCTAGATAAACCTCCAGATAACTTTTATCTAAAAATGGTGGGATATTAACCTTAATGTTTCCAAGATCATTATCTTCCTCTCGGGCTTGCCTCCCATGGGTTTGCCTTCCTTGGAGTGCAAAAATATCTTCAAACTCCTTCTCGAGGTTATCTCCAAAATTACTTCCATCGAATTCCTCCCTAAAATGTCCACAGCCTTCTCGACCTCGACCTCTGCCTCCATCAAATTCTTGTCTTGGATTCAGCCCACCTTGGGAGTGTTCAAATCTATCCATTCTTTGATCAAGTTGATCAAAGTTAGCATTCATCCTTTGTAATTGTTCCAAGATTGCCATCATGTTGGTAGGTTCACCTTCACTACCCGTAGCTCTAGAATCCGCTTTGTGATACAAACCCAAGTCGACTCGCGCTTAAACCCGTATTATATTAGCCCAGTTCTCAATTAAGTTCAAGTTGTTATGGGAAAACCTTAACCCCTAACCAACCTGTGATTAGAAACCTTGATATAATGAAGATGCCACAATCGGTTATGGAAGCCCTATTGATAAATCAAAACTAAAACATTTACTCTCTAATGGTGTTTTAGGTGTTAAAACAGAACTAAGAGAATTCTATCTCACAATTAATTTCTGAATATTATTGAAGGTGCATTCTCATTGAAAAAATAACCCTTAAATAGATTAAAGTCACAAAGCAATAAACCCTAAAAATTTAAAAGAAAACCGGCCATACAATGTCAATTTCCTAATGTGGCTGAAATTCCATTCCTTTCCTAATTCTAATTTTGATTAATTAATTTTTTTATTTTGAATTAGGAATTAATTAATTTACAATGAAAATAATAAAATAATAAATTTTCTAAGTTGATTTATCTAGAAAATAAATAAATAGAAACGAAATAAAAGACTAATTTCCTGAAATAAAAGACTAATTTTCTAGAACAAAAAGTCAAAATCAAATTGGGAAACTAGTTAAGTAGTTTGACCACTAAGCTATCTTTGACCAAATTCCAGCTTGTAAAGGCTCCAAATCATCTCCCATATTCCATGTAGGATGAAAAATAGGATTATTTGTGAGTCCCTTAGATTGCGCTTGCTTGGAATAAAGAGAAAATATCAAATCAACAAAATACAATAAAAATAGCAACAAATACAGGCAAACCTGCCAACTATTCCCTCTATTTGCAAATGCCCATTGTGGTTGCTTTTGATTTTGCCTTGGCTTGATTCCATGACCTCTTAATGATATTTATTGAATCCATAAAGTTTTGGATCCATTCCATGCTACCTGGAGTCCATATTTGCATGAAAACAGCTACCTGGATCCGTATTAACCTCCACCACTTGGATACTTAGAACAGGCCTTATATTTTTGGATATTGACAAGCCCTTTCAGGAATTGATAACTTCCTATATAAAACCATCCAGGTTTTCCTTAAATCTCTTGGCTTGAGCCCCAATAATTGGCCCGGTCTTCATCTGTATTGGATCTGCATCCTGGCGGGTAGTCGGTTGAACGGGTTCGAGAAAATTCTCATCACTTTGAATCCCATGGATTATTCTTCAATGCTTTTTAATAAACCATCTCCTCTTATCATTCTTGAATCTGTCATGTTAATACAAAATAATGCAAAAATCCTTACCAAAATCACTCCCTCATGTGTTTTACTCAAACAAGGTCTCGATACTCGTGTTTGCACACTAGTTTTGGCTTTTAATCTTCTTTTAAACTGCACTCTCTTGCCTTTTCTACTCACAAGAATATCTCAAAGTACTATTAAAACACACTCAAAACAGCAGTTAGATCACAAGTATGCCCTAATTTAACTTATCAATAAAACTAAAACAAAACAAGGACAATGAAAAACAACAAGATAAATTTTGGATTCAATACATAATAGGCCAGAATATTAAAGACCAAAACCTGAACCTAATGTTAAAATTACATAATAACACAAAAAAAAAAAGCAAATAAGATAGATCAAACCCGAAGAAAATTCGACTTCGATACCAAATGATACGAACCTAGGTTGACTTGCTCCTAAACCCATATTATATCAGCCTGATCATAATTAAGTTTAGGTTCTAATGGCCACTTTAACCCCTAATCAACTTGTGATTAGAAACCTTGGTATATGATGAAGACACCATAATAGGTGATGGATGTACTATTGATAAGTCAAACTAAAACACTCAATCTCTATTCGACATTTTAGGTGTTCAAAGAGAACAAAGTGAATTCTTTCTCATAATTAATTTTCTATATGAATAATGTACTGTATATTATTGAGAAAATAAGCCTTAAATAGGTTTGAAGTCATAAAACAAAAACCCTAAAACATAATAGGAAAACCAGACAAAGGTTTAGAAACCATGATGTGGCAAAATTCACAACTTTCCTAATCTAATTTGGATTAATTAATTCCCCTAATTTTGAATAGGAATTAATTAATTTAAAATAAAAATAAAAATAATAAAATATCCACCTTCCTAAAGTAATTTTTCCAGCAATTAGATAAATAAAAATCAAAATAAAAGACTAATTTCTTAAACAAAAGTCAAATTTCAGATTACGAAACTAGTTGACTAGTTTTACAACTAAGCTATGTTTGTCCAATCACCAGCTAGTTTAGGCTCTAAATCAGCTCCAATATGCCATGTAGGATGTCAAATGGGATTAATATTGGTTCCCATACATTGCCCTTGATTGGAATAAGAAAAACCTGCTTGATCCACACGAAAGGTCAAAGCCAACACCAAAAACATGCATTTTCGGCCAAATTGATCTCTATGCGCAAATGTGTTGTATGTTCAGTCTTGCTGCTGCTTTGGTTTGATTCCATGATCTCTTGGTATATTTAATCATGTTAACAAGCTAACAAACTAATCCTATGCTGCCCAAAGTCCATAGATGCACTAAAACAGCTTCCCGAGTCCATTTCCGCCTTCATAACTTGGATGCATAAAACGGGCTTGGGATTTTCGGGTATTGTCATACGTTCTTGAGAATTAATAACACCTTGTATGAAGCTAAACAGGTTGTCCTTAAATGTCTTAGCTTGTGCCTTTGTAATCGGTCCCATCTTCAATTGTACAAGATCAGCACCCGAGCGAGTAGTCGGTTGTATGGGTATAGGCGAATTCTCATCAGAGAGTTATGGTTTTTGAGAAATTTTTAAACAAAAGTATATATCAGTATCTCAACCAATCTTGGATTTTTATTTATTATAACCTAAGACCCTATATATACATTGGGAAGCATGCTTAATAATGAACAATTGCAAAAATACCCATAACACATTTAAATCAAGTCCCTGAAACCCATCCCAAACCCAAAAGAATCAAACTAGGTTAACCTAAGCCCATAACACATCTAAATTAGGTCAACCGATTTTCATTGTCATCTGACCATTGGAGTCCTACGTGCACTAGCCACCACTCTTATCCATCTTCTGATGACTTTGATCGTAAAATTTCAGAATGATCCACTCCCAAACGAGTTTGGATCGGATCGACAAAACCTTTAGTGGTAATCTGACCAGTGTCACCAGAGTTCATGCATTTTCCAACCATTTCAGGCTGTGCCATATACTTCTCCTCCTAGTTTGGACTCTCTAAGCTTGAACCCTGCCTCTATTTGTCAAACTTCTTCACAATTTGAGATACCTATCAACCTCAAATTTGACCGACATGTTTCTTTGAATTTTTTTGCCATCGACAAGTTTTTAGATCAAAGTGAGCTTACCATTTTATTGCCATTCCACAAGCTTTTTGACATATAGTTTGTGAATTTTAAACATCGTTTGAATATATTTCTTTTTGTTGATACCAGGTAAAATTGGACTCTCTTTTGACAACCTAAAATCAAGTTGGAGTTGGTTTTGCATAAATAGAAGTTTATATGATCTATTAGAAGGTTCAATTTTATAAAATTAGCCTTTGAGTCAAAAAAAAAAAAAATCCAATTTTGGGTATGGGATCCTAAAGGTTTGTAGTATAATTGGATCACTTGACGTCAAATATATATAATTTTATGGTTGTATAGAGTATTTTAAGAAATTTGGTACATACTAATGTTTTTGATTAAATTTTGGAGCTTGAGAAATATTATATTATATTATGGCATCTAAACTGTGTCTGGTAGAGTGATCATCAACAATATCTGTGAAAAGTTTATATTTTTAAATGCTTTTGGACATATAGTATAATAATTATGTAGTTCGAATATTTTATATGGTTTTGAGAATAAAATGTTTATATATGCATATTTGGTTTATCATTTTATCTAACTTTTAACAAAATTTTAAATGGTTTCAAATTCTATTGAATTCACAATGAACTTATAAATATTAGTATTAAAATATCTTGGTATTTGAATTTATGTTTTAAATCTTTTGGGAAATAATTGATTTTAAGAAAGTGATACAGAAATTATATATTTTTAAGTATTTACTAAGTGTTTTATATTTTAAAGTGGTTAAAAAATAGTTTAGGGTGATATATATTTTACTGTTGATTTTTTTTGTTTCTCATGAAATGATAATTTGGAATGAAATATTTAAATAAATTGTTGGGTTTGAATATTAAATATTAGTTTATGGTGCAATATTTGTTTGGCAAAATGGAAAAGTATAACATTAAAAAGATTGTTTATGAATATCATATTGTTTTTAAATGGTGTACCATAGAGTATCAGTATTTTCATTCATTGTTATAGTGTGCTAGATTACCATGATGCCTTGAATATGCTAAAGGTTGTGAGATGAGTAGGTCGTGAGATGAGTTCTTCCTATAGTTTCTTTATTACAATGATGACTCTAGTATGCTGAGGATCGTAAGATGGGTTCTCCCATGGTTTATTGCTTACCGCGATGCCTATAGGATATTAAGGGTTATGAGTTAGGTTTACCCCATGGTTTTTATTTCTATTCTCTTGTTACTACCGATGGTGTTCTGGGGTACCATGCACCTCTTGACAACACTAGGTGTAACATATAATACATTGCTTATTTTTATGAGCACATTGTTAGTTTTTCTAATATTGTTGGTTTTTCTGATATATTTATGGATTTTTATTGGATTTCCATGATTATTTTATATATTTATATGTATATTATTTTATTGCCCAATATTTATAGCATGTTGGTTTAAATTATAATATTTAAATGATTGTATTATTTATTTTGTAAAATGGATTTTAAAACGGAAACTTTGTAAGAATGAGAGGTGTTAAGAGAAATGTTTACAAAAATAAATTATGATTTTTTATTGTACTATGCCACTCATTTAGATATCTTTATCTCACATTTTATTTGTTTTAAAATCATTCCTTAGGTCTAAGTAGTTAGCAGATAATCTATCTCACACATCACTTGCCGTTTCTATATTTTCTATGACAACAACAATATTTTATCTTCCCTTTCTTTATAATTACTCTTAAAATATGTTTTATTTAAAGTATAAAGACACTAATGGCCCTAATATGTATGTTTAGTAACGATCTGTAATATTGAGGTATTATTTTGTATTGCATGCATTGGTTATCTATAGTTTAGGTGAGGTTTCATTGGGCTTTCTCTTAAAGATTGCTTAGTAGGACTTCCCTAGATAGAAACATTTGAGGTCGTTTTTGTTGGAGTTTGGTATGGTTTTGGGTTCACTTGGCCAAGAGTGTTGTACACAAAGTGTTAGTCCTGTGCACAACCTTTGATCTGATTTTTGGTTTGATGTTTGGGTGATTTTTATGTTTGTTTTTGGTATGGTGATATTTAGAATTGTTAGAGTTTTTGTTTTGAAGGAAGAAGAAGAAGATGAAGAAGAAGAGAAGATGTTAGAGTAGGCCACACAAAACTAGATAGCACACTAATTCATTTTTGGTTTTCATTCATTTATTGCATATATAGATACAAACCTTGTCTCATATATGTGAGGTGTGTGTGGGACCAAATGGAAGTCTTTAAAATTCATAATTTACACATTTCCCACTCAAAATTATGATACATAACCGTTCAACCACCAGCTTCACATGTGAGTGCATAATCTTGACAAGAGTTTGTGAGATTTTGAATTTCAAAAAATTGTCTCCACCTAATCCTATATCACTACTTTGACCAGATGGAAGGCTGGGATATCTTAATCCAAATTGCTTGAATTTTGGCATGTGGCATGTTGAAATATTAAGAATGAAATATGGAGAAGAACAAGTCTAAAAGAATTGGTTAAGGCCTCCAATCATCTCAAACCCGCTGGCCATAATTGCTGGAAATCTCAGCAGTTATGCCAACTTGCAACCTGCATATCTTAGGCTTCCCAAGGCCTTTTTGAGACATTATTTTTTCTATATTTTCATTTACATGTCTAATACAACATATCCAAAAATCATAAACTTTTCCTAAAATCTTAGAGAACACTAGCCCCCACAATGGACCTAGTGTTTCCAGCACATAGCCATTTTACAAAATAAAATCAATATACAACAAAGAGACAATTCCTAAGCTAAATACAATAAAACTTAGGTATTCAAAAGACATTAAAAGGAACATAAAACATAGACATAAATATTGCATTAGTTCATTCAACAAAATATTTCTTTTAAAGAAAGAAAGAGGGTGCAAACCTTGGTGGATTTTGGTTTGTACAAGGTGGCAAGATTATCACCTTTTCAACAGTTTCTAGGGCAGGTTTTTTCAAGTTTTTACCAGAGTTTTAGATTTTAAATTATATTTTGGTTATTCTTTTGTATAAAACTTTTATTCCTAATGCCACGAGGAAATATATTTGGTTCCCAGTAAGCTTCAGCTAGAAGTACAGATGCATCCAATTGTGAGGAGCATCTTATTGAGTGCCTACTTAATCACTTGAGAGGAATGGGTTTACCAGACATTTTGTTGATCAAGCTCATAGATTTGGAGCAATGGGTTTCAATGGCCCCACGGACTCTATTGTGGCTTTATCTTGGCTATCCGACATGAAGAAATTCTTGAATGAGGGTATGCAATGTCTGGATGAGGACACAGTCAGGATAGCTAGCTTTTTGTTACAAAGGAATGCGAGAAAGTGGTGGACATGTGAAGGACCAGGCGATGTCACGTTTGGACACAATTTAAGACTACTTTTCATATTAAGTTTTGGCCTCTAGCCTTTGTTCAAATGAAGAGTGATGTGATTCCGCTCGAGCCCGCTCAACCGATAACCCGCTGGGGTGCTGACTCGACACGGATGAAGACTAGGCCAATCACAAGACCTCAAATTAAGAGATTTAAGGAAAATGGGAGTATTTATACATGGGGTAATCAATCTCAACAGAGCTTGTCCATACTTGAAGATACAAAGCCTATTCTAAGCATCCAAGTGGTGGAAGCCGATACGGACCCGGGTGACGGTTTTGGTACATTTTTGGAGTCCGGGAAGCATGAAATGGTTCCAATGCTTTATGGGTTCAATACATATGCCTAAGAGGTCATGGAATCAAGTTAAAGAAGCCTCAAATGCAATCAAAAAGGGCTTGTACGGACAGCATCAACAATTTGGCCGAATTTGCTGTATTGCTTGCTGGCTTTACTGTATTAGCCTTTTCTTATTTTTCCAAGCATGGGCAACGTGTGGGACTTCATATTCAGCTTATTTGGCATCCTAAAAAGCATCTAGAAGCTGATTTAAAGCTCAAAGAGGTCAAAGATTGATCAAATTCAACTTGATAAAAAAGCTAGCATTTTTAGTTTCCTAATTTGTTTTTACTTTTTGTTTTAGGACACTACCATTACTTTTTGGCTTTTATTTATTTATTTTATGGACAAATAACTTTAGGAAGGTTTTTATTTTATTCTTTCCATTGTAAATTAATTAATTCCTAATTTAATATAAAGGAGTTAATTAATCAAACTTAGATTAGGAAAGGAAGTATAGTTTCGGCCAACTAGGTTTCTTTATGTGTGGTGGCCGGTTTTCTTTATGTTCTAGGGTTTTATTTCGTGGCTTTGTAGCCTATATAAAGGCTTATTTTTCAATATGATTACAACTTTGATTTGATTAAGAAAATACTTGTGAGATTAATTATCTCTTTGTTCTTTGAGAACACCTAAAACACCATTAGAGAATTGGTTGTTTTAGCTTGACTTATCAATAGGTTTTCCATCCCCTATTGTGGCGTCTACATTATACCAAGGTTTCTAACCACAGGTTGGTTAGGGGTTGAGGTCCATTCCATTAGAACTTGAACTTAATTAAGATCTGGGCTAATATAATACGGGTTTAGGAGCAGGTCGTCTTAGGTTCGTATCAAAGAGGGTAGAGTTTGGACTTTCACTTTGGGTAGCATGAAAGTTTTTGAGTATCAGTGGAGCTTCAAAGAGCTATCAAAGTTTTTCCCCAACTTGATTTTTGATGAGGTTAGTAAGAGGAGGAGGTTCCTTAATAGTTTGAGTGGGCCCATATATTAGTCCATGAAAGATGCTGCTTTAAAAGTAAAGAGAGAGACCTTGATGCGTAAGTCTAAACACCTACAATTCAATGACATGTCTTTGGGGACCTCTAGTCAAGGATCTTCTAAAAAGGGTAGCCTCAACTAAGAAACATCAGGCGTTGAAATATTCAAAGGAGGTGGCCATAGCCCTAGAGGTGGTATGTCTAAAAAAGGTGGTCACACTTAAATCTCTAGATAGCAAACATTGAGCAAAAGCACAAGCCACTACCAAAGATCTGTGGCCGAGGAAGTTTTTTTTATCCATGTAGTCTCTATGGTAAATTTCATGATAGGCCATGTAAGTGGGATGGAACATGCTTTCATTGTGAATAGCTAGGACACTTTAGGAAGGACTACCTTTACTGAGGACATGGCAAGGCTGAAGCCTTTGGATCGAGTGTTTAGCTCCAATAGACCAGCTTTCAATAGATTGGTTATTCGCAGAATGGTCAATATTGAGGACAAGGTACATAGGCAGCCGAATGGCAAATAGTTTCATCAACACTGAACAATAGTCCGTAGCTACAGGTAAAGGTAAAGATAAGAATTCTTTTGTATCACATAATTTAGTGACATGAGATAGTATAGGTATTTTGAGCCTTGTGGTCGATTCAATTATAAAGACGGTATCAAATCATCAATAATAATAAGAAGATGGAAGTTACATGAGAGCTCGAGTAGTAAGGGCAAGTTCATCGTCGATATGTTTCATGTTCCTAAAGTATGAAATTTTGAGAATAAAAATTTTACAAGGGGGTAGATTGTAACACCCTATCATGCTATATGCTTGAAATTTTAAAATTTTAATCTAGTTTGACAAACTATACTGCTTATGGATCCTTGGTTTAACTTTTTGTTTGGTCAGGGTTTTTATTTAACTAGTATACCTTCAGGTATAGCTCATCGATATAAGTTCACAAATTTGAAGCGTGCTAGATATTGAGTTATGATTAGGAAGTTATAGTTCAAAGAATTTTTTAAACATCAGTTTACATCAATGTCTAAATCAGCCTTGGATTTTTATCTGTTAGTTATCCAAGACACTATATATACACTGGGAAGTGTGTCCAACAATGAGCAATTGTAAAAATATCCAAAAAGTCCTTAAAACCTATGCCAAACTTGAAAGAGCCAAATTAGGTTGACCCAAACCCATAACACATCCAAATCGGGTCAATCAATTTTCACTGCCTTCCAACCAACAGAATCCTTCACACATTGGCCACCATTCCTACCCATATTTTGGCAACCTTGACAGTGCAATTTCACGGTGATTCGCAGTCAGCTATATCAGACCAGCAAAGTAAACGGTTCACTTTTATTTACGTTGCATGCAAATAAGCAATGTCTTTCTCTTAATGCACTTGTTGCGCTAACGTCAACTAGAAAGTTTGCTTTCTTCTATGTATATAGATATATTTCCAATGGATCAGAGATCGAAGTAAGTTCACCATTAACAAATGAGGATTTGGTCTATGTTCAGCTGTGTCCAGATACTAATGGTCATCTCGATCCTTAATCAACCTGTGAATAGAAACCTTGGTATGTCAAAGACACCACAATAGGTTATAGATTGTCCTATTGATAAGTCAAGCTAAAACTCTTTTTCTCTATTTGGTATTATTATTATAAGTTTTCTAAGAGAACAAGGAGAATTATTTCTCATGAGTAATTTTTTGTATGAATAATTCTATATGTATTATTGAGAAATAAACCCTTAAATAGGTTAGAGTAAAAAATCAAATCCTAAAGTAATTAGGTCAAATTTGGCCAACATAGCAAAATAATAGGTAATTGTCTAATTTAACAAGCCTTCCCTAAACTAATTTGTATTAATTAATTTCTTAGTTTTAAGAGAGGAATAAATTAATTTACAATCAGACATATTAAATATCAACCTTCCTAAATTAATTTTTCCAGCAATTAATTAAATAAAAACAAAAAATAAAATACTATTTCCTAAAACAAAAAATCAAATTTCAGATTTGGAAAGTATTTGACCAACTTTCCAAATAAGCTGTCTTTGTCCAATCACCAGCTAATTTAAGCTCCAAATTAGATCCAAAATGCCATGTAGATGCCTAGTAGGATTATAACTCGTCCCTCCACATTGCCATTAATTGGAATGATCAAAGCTTGCTTGGATTGCAAGAAAAGTCCTTCCCGACACCAAAACAAGCAAAACTAGCTATGTTGAAGCTTGTGTGCCTTCATACGTGCTTGAACACCCTTACCACTACCTTGACATGATTTTGTGACTTCTTACAAAGCTCAGTCACATTCACAAACTTACAAATTGGCCCCTTGCTGCCCGGAATCCTTTAATGCATCAAAACAGCTTCCCAAATCCATTTCTGCATTCAAAACCTAGATGCTCAGCATGGGCTTAGAATCTTCTAGTATAATCATGGATTCTTGAGATTTAATCAATCCTTGTATGAAACTAACAAGATTTTCCTTAAAGCTCCTAGCTTAAGCTTTAGTAATTGGTCCAGTTTCTAGTTGCACAAGATCAGCACCCCAGTGTATAGTGGTTCGAGCGGCTTCTCATCATTCCCCTCCTTTTGAAAGTGATTTACCCTCAAATTGAAGTCATCACCTACAGAAAAAGAAAATAAATCAGAAACATCATATTATACTCACCTGGCAGATCAAGCTTGTATGCGTTTTCATTGAACCTCTCTAAAGCTTGAAAGGTCCATATCCTCGAAGCATAAGCTTTGACTTTGTTGTTCAAGAAACCTTTCTTTTCTTAAGTGCAACCAAACCTAATCTCCTAGTTCAAATAGTACCTTAATCCGGCCTTGATTTGCAATTTTATCATATTATTTAGTCCTCCTTTCAATGTTTGCTTTAGTATTTTCATGAATATGCTTGACAAACTTAGTTTTCTGTTTACCATCTTGATTAGCACATTCACTTAAAGGCAAATGTGTTAAATCTAATGGAGTTAAAAGATTCAAACAATAAATGATTTCAAATAGTGAATATTTAGTAGCATGCATAATGTATAGTTCTATTATAAGCAAACTCAACATGTGGTGAAAATTCTTCCTAAGTTCTCAAATTTTTACTAATTAATGCTCGCAATGATGCAGACAAAGTTCTATTCACTACTTCCGTTTGCCCATCACTTTGTGGATGGCAAGTAGTAGAAAATAAAAGTTTAGTACCTAACTTTTCCAAAAGTAGCATAAGAATTTAGCATCCCTATCTAAAACAATTGTCCTAGGCATACCATGAAGTCGTACTACTTCCCTAAAAAACAAATTAGCTACATAAGATGCATCATCAGTTTTATTACATGCTATAAAATGTGTCATATTAGAAAATCTATCAACAATCACAAAAATTGAATCATTATCCGTCCTAAACCTAGGTAATCCCAATACAGAATCCATAGATAAATCAATCCAAGGATGTGAAGGAATAGGTAACGACATATACAAATCATACGGCTTTAATTTTGATTTTGACTTCCTATAATTTATGCACCTCTCACAAATTTTCTCTACATCTCTCCTCATATTCGGCTAATAGAAATGTTCTTGTGATATGGACAAAGTTTTTGCTATGCCAAAATGTCCCATTAAGCCCCCATCGTAACCTTCCTTAGCTAACAATACTCTAACACTACAATAAGGCACACAAAGTTGGTTTCTTGAAATAAATACCCTCAAATTTATGGAGTTTACCATAACTGTGTTCACCACAATTTCTATATATCTCACCAAAGTCATTATCATGCTCATAAATTTCTTTTAACTGTTCAAAACTAACCAATCTAGCATATAAAGTTGAAACAATACATTCCTTTGGGATAAAGCATCAGCTCCCATATTTTCTTTACCTTTCTTGTAGTGGATGACATAAGGAAATGTCTCAATGAATTCAATCCACCTTCTATGCCATCGGTTTAGCTTCCCTTGGCCTTTGATATACTTCAAAGATTCATGATCCATCTGAATCACAAATTCCTTTCACATCAAGTAATGCTACCATGTCTTCAAAGCTCGAACTAAAGCATACCTCTCTTTATCATAGGTTGGATACTTCAATGTTGCCCCATTCAACTTCTCACTAATTTATGCTATAAGTCTTCCTTCTTGCATCAATACAGCTCTAATACTTATACTTAGGTGATAGTAGTAGGTTTCGGCCACTCTTGGATTGCTTTGACCTTGGATTGGTTCTTTTTGGTGTTTGATCACTCGAATAGGTGGTAAACCACTCAGGATCTCCTCCAAAAAGACATCATCAAACTCCTACAAAAGAGAAGATATAGAACTCGGTAATAAAAGCTCTTCAGGGTTAGCTGGATGATTTAAATAAGAATCTTTATACAACATAACCAGCAATGGTTTCTTACTTAAGAATGCCTTTTTAATCTCACATTAGCTAAGATAAAAAAAAAATAATTTCTTTTTCTTCTCACTCTCGGGTTTAGAACACTTACCTTGGTGATTAGGTTCAACTTTGCCTTCTTATATGCTCGTTGAAGCCATGGGTGGCACAATGGACTTCTTCTTTTTCTGTTCAGCCTCCTTCCTTTGTTCCATTTGCATTTGATCTCTAAACACCTCTCTTGGTGTTAATGGCTCAAGCTTAATCTTTTTTCCTTTAAAGCGGAACACAATGGAATTTTCTTTCGAGCTTAATCTGTTTTCCTTTAAATTGGAACACAATAGAATATTCTCTACCATAATGCATAGTATTCTTATCAAATTGCCATGGCCTCCCCAACAAAATATGTCCCACATGCATAGGTACAACATCACACAAAATCTCATCCACATAGTTATCAATACTAAACTTTAATTTAGCTTGTTTATTTACCTTCATCTCTCCACTATCATTAAGTCATTGAAGTATATATAGTTTAGGGTGTTTGATTGTTGTTAAACCTAATTTCTCCACCAAAATAGTACTAATAATATTGGCACAACTTCTGCTCTCTATAATCATACTATAAATGTTACCTTGAATGTCACATCGAGTATGGAAGATATTTTCCCTTTGTACTTGCTCTTCATTCTCATACACGATCAAGACTCTACATCCCATCAAACTTAACTCGGCCCTTGAAAGCTTTTGAGTCATGGGTTCATCATGTTCTTCATCTTCGGATTCTCCCTCATCATGCCCAATTTCGGCTTCTGACTCCTCACTATCGGATTCCAACTTTTCATTATCCTTCAGTACCATAATTCTTCCATTTGGACATTTGTTGGCATTATTTCCACAATCCTGACATTTAAAACACACAATATCACGAGCTCTAGATGGTTTAGGATCAGCTTTACCTTTGGATTTTTGTGCTCGTTCATGTTCGGTCCTTGTGTCCCTCCTTGGCCAATTGGAGTTCGCTTCCTTCAGCTTTGGCTTTGTTCTTGTTTTGAATGGTGGATTGCTTCTCCAATTAGATGAACTTGCTCTCCAACTATTTGAAGCTCCTCTAAGCCATGTGTTACCACCCTTCCTTTTAAATTGGTTCTCAATTTTGATGGCAACATGCAGCATCTCTTCCTATTCCACATATTGTTGTCGATCCACTTGGTTTTCAATCTCTTGGTTAAGCCCTTTAAGAAACCTAGCCATTGTTGCCTCTCAATCTTCATTCAAACTCAACCTCATCATGAGCATCTCCATTTCCTTGTAATAATCCTCTATTAACCTGCTTCCTTGAAATAAAGATTGTAATCTCTTATGCAACATCTTATTATAATGGTTTGGTATGAATCTTTTCCTCATGGCTCCTTTTATTTGTCTCTAAGTGGTTATTAACTCGTCACCAACTCTCATTCGGGTTTTTTGCTCATTATTTCACCATTGCAATGCATAATATCCAAATTCCAAGATTACCAACTTAACTTTTTTAGCCTCCGAATAGTTATGATAATCAAAGATCATCTTCATCCGTTCTTCCTCTTCTAAGTAAGCCTCTGGATCACTTTTTCTAAAAAATGGTGGTATGTTGACCTTAATGTTTCCAAGATCATCATCTTCTTCTCAAGTTTGCCTTCCATGATTTTGTCTTCCTTGGAGTGCAAATATGTATTCGTACTCCTCCTCAAGATTGTCTCCAAAGTCTCTTTCTTCAATTTCTTCGCTAAAACGTCCACGGCCTCCGCTACCTCGACCATGTCCTCTTTGAGGTTCCATCCTAGGGTTCAGCCTTCTTGGTGTGTTCTTAAACCGATCCATCCTTTTATCGATTTGATCGAATCTAGCATTCATCCTTTGCAATTGCTCCAACACCATCTACATGTCAGTTGGGTCAGCTAAACTCCCTTATGCTTTAGACTCTCCCTTAAATCCCACAGAATCTTCTCCTTTTATTCCAATCAATTAATGTACAATATTCCAATTTCCAGCAACCAATATTGAATAGCAGCAACTCCAAATATCAAAATTGAATTTTCTAAATCCTAACCAACTCAAATTTTCAACTTCAAAAACAGGCCTTTGACATAAATTTTCTTTTTTTTTTCTTAACTTCGGCTTTTTATTCTCTCTTTTTTTTTAATCACAAAAAAAAAAATAATATTACACAATTTCTAGCAGCATAACCACCATAAAAAACACAACTCCATAGCCAACAAATTCTCAAACCTGATCATATCTTCTAAGCAAAAATAAATTGCAAGATTTTAAAGGTTATGCAATACATTTTCAAAATTCCTTTTTTTTTTTTTTTGAATATATGTAAGTGTAACTAATCAAGATTAAAACCAGCAAAATAAAATCAGCAATAAAAAAAATTACCAAGAACTAATACGTAAAACCAACCAACAAACTAGAAAGCAAAAATTCGGCTAAACAAAATAACCTAATTTGGCTATGAATTTTTTTTTTTAATGTATAGAATGTATATGGATAGATGCAATCTTAACCTGATGTTAGAATTTCAAAATAAACAAAAAAATAAAACAAAGCAAATAAGATAGATAAAATCTGAACAGAATTCCGCTCTGATACCAAATATACGAACCTAGGTCTACTTGCTCCTAATCCATATTAAATTAGTGCGGATCGAAATTCAGTTCAAATTCTAATAGTCACTTTGGTGTCTAATCAACCTATGATTAGAAACCTTGGTATGTCAAAGACACCACAATAGGTTATGGATTGTCCTATTGATAAGTCAAACTAAAACATTCGTTCTCTATTAAGTATTTTAGGTGTTCTAAGAGAACAAAGAGAATTTTTTCTCATAGGCAATTTTCTGTATGGATAATGCTGTGTGTATTATTGGGAAAATAAACCCTTAAATACTTTAGAGTTACAAAAACCAAACCCTAAAGTAATTAGGTATTCGGCCAACATAGCAAGAGAATAGGTAATTGCCGAATTTAACAAGCCTTTCCAAAACTAGTTTGTATTAATTAATTCCTTAATTTTGACAGAGGAATTAATTAATTTACAATCAGAAATATTAAATATCAACCTTCCTAAAGTAATTTTTTCAGCAATTAATTAAATAAACATAAAATATAAAAGACTATTTTCTAAAACAAAAGTAAAATTTCATATTTGGAAAGTATTTGACCAACTTTCCAAATAAGTTATCTTTGTCCAATCACCAGCTAGTTTAAGTTCCAAATCAGATCCAATATGCCATGTAGGATATCTAGCAGGATTAGAACTGGTCCCCACACATTGCAATTAATTGGAATGATCAAAGCTTACTTGGATTGCAAGAAAAGTCCTTCCCAGCACCAAAACAAGTAAAATCAACCATGTTGAAGCTCATGCGCCTTCATACGTACTTAAACACCCTTTCCATTGCCTTTACATGATTTTGTGACTTCTTAGAAAGCTCAAGAATGTTCAGAAACTTACAAATTGGTCCCTTGCTGCTCGGAGTCCTTTAATGTATCAAAACAGCTTCCTAGGTCTATTTCTACCTTCAAAACTTGGATGCTCAGTACGTGCTTAGAATCTTCTAGTATAATCATGGATTATTGAGATTTAATTACTTCTTGTATGAAACTAATAATATTTTCCTTAAACCTCCTTACTTGAGCTCTAGTAATTGGTCTGGTCTTTAGTTGCATAGGATCAGCACCCCAGCATGTAGTTGATGGTATGGGTTCGGGTAGGTTCTCATCATCTCCGTTTGGTAGAGTAAAATCTGACCGGTCACTTGAAGTTCATAGGACACTCGAAGAACCATTTCTCACTCATGGTCAATCTCATAGGGGAAGTCAACTAGTGCACTTAGTGCTAGCAGACTACCGGTTTTGATCCATTTATCTGAGTTACTTTTGAATAGAGGCTTTGTAGCCCATTTTGCCTCCCTAAACAAAGGTCTTAATCATCTTATTCAAAGGTCTTAATCATCTTATTCAACTAAGTAACTAACTTATGCCACTTTTGAAGCACCATAAGTAGCCAAGCATAATGGTTTGCTTAAGCGAGTTTGCAATACTTTAAAGTGTTCCGGTAGTGCTTCTAGCAAGGAAAGAGTAAGATAATACCCTATAACCAGAATTAGATTACACATGAAAATGAAACTATTGAAATAGCTACAAAGCTACATCAATACATAGGAATTCAATCCTAGATCTCTCCACCACCACCATAACATCAGTAATGCACCCTCAAGGGGCAACTTAAGGAAATGAAGAGGCTCAGTAGTATCCTATTTCTGAGCACCTAATGGAATCAGGATTAAGCTTTTTTTTTTAGTGGTGGTATAGTTGGGGCATTTGAGTTCTTGCATTTTTCAACCATTTCAGGCCATGCCACAGACTTTTCCCTTCTAATTTGGACCCTATAAGCTTGAATTCGGCCTCCTATCATCGAAATTATTCACAGTTTGAGATATCTATCAATCTCAAATTTGGCCAAAATTTTTCTTGCATTTTTCAGCCACTGATGATATTTTTGGACTAAGGTGAGCTTACCTTGTTATTACCCATTCCGCAAGCTTTTCAGTGACATATAATTTATGAATTTCAGACATCCTTTGAATATATTATAGCATGTTTGTTTAAATTATAATATTTAAATGCATTCATTTTCATTACATGTTTTTTTATATTGATTTAGGGTATAAAATGGGTGTTACAAATTGATTTATTTTAAAAGGGGAACTCTTCAAAAGAGTGGAATGCATGGTCTTGAGAGAAATGTTTAAAAATAAAATATTATTTTTCTATTGTACTATGGCACTCACTGAGATATCTTTATCTCACCTTTTATTTCCTTTCTAATTTGTTCCCTTTTGTCCAAACAGTTAGTGAACATGCATCACTTGTTATTTTTGTATTTTTCACAGCAACAGTAGTATTTTATCTTTCCTTGTAGACCCATATCTACAATAGAAACATTTCATTGTTTCTTATCACATACATGGAAAACCAATAAATACTAATTAAGATTTACATTGGAAAATGTTACTTTTACCTGAAAAGCCAAAAGTAATCTCCTTAGGTAATATGTGGCGAATGAATTATGCATTTTGTCTAATCTCCTTAGGTAATATGTGGCGAATGAATTATGCATCTTTTCTTTCTTGGTGTGTTTTAATTTGTGGTACATTGATTAAATTGTCATTTGTTATAGTGATCCCCATGGGTCAATCCCTGTTATCTTCACTGCATCTATATTTTTTTCTTCACTCCATGCTGTACTTGTAAACACTTTAGCTAGCATTTGAATTTTGGAGGTAGTCATGTTAAGGAAGTATAGTTGTATTAGATAGTCAAATACATTACTCATATTGACATAAGCATCCTTCTTCCTCTTCCCTAACCAATGCCGAGAGCAAAGTCTCTTTCTATAAAATGGGAGCTTGCACTATTGAGGTTAAACTCCATTGTCTCTACTCTCTAGGTTGTTGCATTTCACCCTCCTATAGGACATTAGATGTACAATCTATAAGGAGGTATCAAGTTGTGGCATGTCAAGCAAATATTCTCTCGATAGATATTCACTTGATCGATTGTCAAGCGTGTTTTTATCTCAAAAATACTTTTGTAAATATTGTTGTTCGACCTTATGGTTTCTCATCATTGATCATAATCTTCAAACAATCGATTCTAAATATAATCCTACACATAAATAAATCAAAAAAATCACGTAAACAAACATTAAAGCATAATAAAAACAAAAAAGAGATAACGGTTGAAATCCAATTGATGGAAAAAGATAGGTAGACATCAAGTCAAGTAACGGACAAGCATAACAAGCACTACAACTTGGTTGTGCATTTTGGTTGGGTGCTTTTGGATGTGTAATATATGTCTTGGGGTTAACTTGATATTCCCGATATAAAAAATAGGTAATATTTAAGAGTTATGTGCAATATATGTCTCAACGTTAACTAGAATTTTATTAAATGTTGAGGAAATGAAACTTATTAAATGTTACAAATGTCTCAATTCTTAATTCCAGGATCTCAATATGTAATTGAAACATGACACAAAATACACCATACATGGACCTCATCTCTTACTTGGCAAATTAGGGATCTTGAGAATAACTCGAAACAATTTCACAATATTGAAGAACAATCCTATGCCATTATGGGTCAATTTTGCAACTACCCATATTCTAATGAATTTCCATCAAACAAAGTCCTAATTACAATCTATATTTCAACATTTAGGGTTTGCTACTAGTTTTTTTAATTCCTTGTGGCGTTCATTTGTAGGGTGTTTATGGTGTCAAGTTATTTGTTTTTTACACTGGCCGGTGGTGCGTTGGGTTTAGCGTCTGGTGGTGTGGTTATTTGGGTGTTAGGTTCTGGATTTCTTCTCATCGGTGTCATTGGGTTTTCAAAGTTGCTTCCTCCTAATGCTTTTCTTTGCAAGCCATCTTTCTGCTAACCAGTTTGTTTTTATTCGTCAGTGGGTTGTGCTAGGATTTGTTTGACAGTGGGTCCTCAATTTTCATCACGATGGCTGTCTTCTAAACTTCATTTTCTATTTGATGGCCCTTTATGTGGGTGGTCTTAAATTTCATTTTCATACAACTAAATAGAGAAGTGAATAGAGTAGAGTATGGGTTTTGTTCGAAAAGAGTTGTTTTAAAGTGAAGCTTTTATAGTTTCATCTAAATTTTTCCATTTTTGAGTTTTACTAAGTTTGAAGAATGTGAAACAACTTGTGAGTTGAAGAGAGAGAGGTGGAAGACGAATGGCTTTCAAAAACACTTTTTAAAGCCTTCTAATTCCTTAATTTCCAAAACGCTTAAAGGAAAATTGAATATGCAATAAATAATTAAGAAGAACAAAAATAAAAAATTACTACTTGAGGGTCATATATCTTTATTTTGCCAATGATACGGGCACAAATCATAATTCTACTCAAGCCCATCAAGACAAGGCCCATTAAGTCCAAATCAATCAACTGTAACAGAGAATTGACTTCGAGTGTAACTTTTCCAATTGGAAAACAAGTGCAAGTTTGCTCAGTAATTATTTCTAAGACTTCAAAAATGAGCTTGTAGAGTAATTATTTCTAAGAATTAAAAAATGGGTATATTTTTTAGTTTCAAATTTTTCATACATAAGTTTATTTGTTAAAAATTGTACATATTCCTTTTGTAGTTTTTTTTTTTTTTTTTTTGGCAAGACCCTTTATCGTATCAATTTCCTTTCACATGCTCCTTAGTTAAACTTTGAAATTTAATAATCAACAAGGTTTATTTTTTATAATGACAAAAATGTAAAATGTTAAAATAAAAAATTCAATTTTGTTTGTATAATTTGGCAATTTTCTCTTAAATTAACAAATACAACTAAACAAATTTAAAAATAAACAAATCTAAATATAATATTTTTTTTTAAAAAGTTGGTATTTTATAGTTTATTTTAATTTTTTGACAAATAAATCTATTAATAAAATAACTTGCAAAAAGATGGAATATTTAATTTTTACTTTTGATATTTTACATTGAAGGGTGTTTTTGCCACTACAAAAAAATTAAGCCATGTTAAAAAATTAAACCATTTTGTACACCAAATTGTAAAGTTTGACTAAGGAAAATAAAGCACGTGAAAAAAAATTGAAACTGAAAGGAGAATATGTTCAATATTAAGAATAAAGTGTGTGTGTGTGTGTGCGTGTATATAAAGAAGAAAAAAAATTAGAGGGAGAGTTTGTGTCATTCATCCTTCAAAAATGATATACTTGGTGCTTTTTTCTTTTTTCTCTTTTAATCACCAAATAGATGATTTGGTGATTATGTTGAATTATTTGGTAATATGTTTGGTTGTTATCTTGAATTAAGTTCAATGTTTAGTCTTTATCAAGATTTTTTTTATTTCCAAAAAATATCAAATTTGCTAACAATTAGTGTAGTTATTTATGTAATTTTAGTTTAGGATAATCAATCTTAATTTCAATATGTTCTAAATATGGTAAGAATATTTATTTCTCAAATAACAGAACAGCAATTGAAAGCTTTTTGAAATGAATAACTATTCCTTGAAATAAGGGAATAAATATTCCAATGAAATACATATTTCTAAAATCTAAAATCTATCAAACATGGTAATAGTGAATCTTATAAAATAGCTATTATATTTCTACATCTATTTTACATACCAAATATGCCCTTGGTGTATTTGAAAACCCTTAGTGTATTTAAAAAATAAATACAGATAGATGATTTGGTGAATATTTTGGATTGTTTGGTCATATATTTGGTTATTATCTTACATTATATTCAATGTTTAGTCCTTATAAAGATTTTTTTCTTTCAAAAAATATCAAATTTTGTAACAATCAATTAAAAGTTAAATTTTATATCTATTCATGTATTTTTAGTTTAGGATAGTCATTCTTGATTTAAATATATTTTAAGCACGTTAAGAATATTTATCATTCAATTAAAGGAATAGTAATTCAGAGTTTTTTGAATAATAGTTATTCTTTAAAATGAGGGAATAAACAATCCGATGGAATAGATATTTCGAAAATTTAAAATCTATTAAACATAGTAATAGTAAATCCTATAAAGCAACAATTCTATTCCATATATTTTGCATACCAAACATGCCATTAGTTTTTTTTTTTTTTTAATCACCAAATAGATATTTTTTAAGAACAAAATCACAAAAAGTAATTTTATATAATTATTTTTATCAAACATTATAAAAAGTGCTTTTATATTTTTGAAACTGATTTTAGTTATTTTAAGAGGGTTAATTTCATCCACCTCCTCTAAGGTTTAATTACAATTTTATTCTTCTAGTTTCAAAAAAATCATCAATCTCCCCTTACATTTCTCTCCTATTTTTTTATTCATATCTCTTGAAATAATATTATCCACATCTCTTTAGGAGTATTATCTATAATTTTCAAAATTTAGGAGATTAAATTGTAATTAATACAATTAACAGGGTCTAAGTGTAATATTCCTATTTTTAAAATCACTTCTAAATGGATCTAGAGTTAGTGTGTGTTTGTGGTTGCTTGTAAACCCTCACTTATGGATTATGAGAGAATTTTGCATTAAAAATAGTGTCTGGTAAGCCTATAGATTTCATATTTTTGGGTAAATTACATACCCCTCCTTAAAGGTCTACCTGAGTTTTGGAAAAATTACATCCCCATCCTATATTATTAGTATTTTTCTGTTATGTTTAAATATATAAGGGTATATGTATAATTTTACAAGCCAAAACATGTTAAAACAATTTAGGACATGTTTCAAATGTAAATCAATTAGTCTCAAGCATAAACCCATGGTTTTTGTCTGAAATTTGGTGGTTTATACTCAAACATCACTGGATTTGGCACCATTAGAAGAGGTTTTTGCTTCCATCATTTGTAATTGGAAGGTAAATGATCGATTTAAAGATTTAGAGAGGAAACAGGTCTAGCAAATTGAGAGAAAAAGGAAAATTGGGTTCGAATATTCAGATAAACTAGGTCTTGAAAAACTTAGAGGAACTAGATTGATTCCGAGGTTAGTTTATCCAGTTTCAATTTACTGGGGTTGTTTCATTGGAGTTAATTTTTTTATTAGGTTTGATTAGTTGATGTTTGATGTTTTGGGTTTTGTTCGAGAAAAAAATGGGGAAAATAATATGGAAAATTTGGGTTTTTGGTCTGTTTGTTTTTGTTTTGGTTTCATATTTTAATTTAGGGTTTTAGATTTGGGAAAATAGTCTAACATATATGTATCAGGATTACGAAATTAGTTTTATATGTTAAGTTTTTTTTTTTTGTTTCATATTTTGATTTAGTGTTATGTGCATATGGGTTTTTTAGGTTAGGGTTCAATTGCTTTTGTTATTGTTTTGTTCTAGTTAAGATTTTTGAGATGTTGTTGGCTATTATGTTGTTCTGATATTATATTATGGATTTCATTTGTTAGATTTTGTTTTTATTCTTTATTTGAGTAAGAAATTTATATTTAGTTATATGCTTGATAAATATTTTGAACTGATGTGAAAACTAGCTTTATTGAACTCTAAAATTGAAATTTGTCTTGTTGAATGTTATTTTATTAAACACTCTTGATTTAACAAAAATATCATTGCTTTATTATACGTTAATCTTTGTGTGAACTCTAAATGCATGCATGCTTGGTTGAAATGCATTTTTGATTTGAAATTTTGTTGGATGCATACTAATTTTTATGATTGAATCCACTATGAATGTACTTTAATATTGTTAATTTAAGTATTTTTGTTATTATTGATGCTATAATATATGTGTTAATATTTTTTTGTAGTTTGGCTATGAATTCATTTTTATTATTTTTAAGAATGATGTTGTTTGAAGTTGTTATTCATGTATTTGAGCAACAATTTAAGCCGATTAAAGTAGATGATGATAAGTATAGATTGGTCTATATGTGGTCTTAGCTAAGTTGCTATCTTGTAAATAGAGATTAAGGAAAGGAGAGAAAATGGATGTTAGGGTTAGATTACTATAGGCTGAAACAGCTACTTATTGTGCAGAAAATGATATGGATGCGATGAAGCTATTTAGTATATATAAAGAGAAACATATAATAACAATCCATTGTTTCTGTTAGTTTCCACCATTAGTTATCATTTACCCTTCTAAATTAGAAAAAATTTATTTTAATTCAAAGTCTAAACCAAAATCTAAAATTTCTTATTCCGAGGAACTTAGTGAATATGCATTTCCAGCCTAAACCCAAGCTGAGATAGTTTTCAACCCCCCACCATAACCCCAATTTGAAATAGTTGAGAACCCTTCTTTTCAATTTAAAATAGTAAACAATCACCAATTTCAACATCAAACAATTCATAAATCTTATTCCCACTTTAAAATAGTTAGGACTTAAACATAGATATGGAGTTTAACTTAGAAATGGATCGACAGTTTATATGAAGTGACGATAAAATGCTGATAATGAGAAGGATAGTGATGTGGATGTGGATGTAAAGTCTAAGAATAACATGATAATGAGTCAAAAGGGTATAAGTTAAATAATGATGATGGACCTATTGGGGGGTGACTCAAAGGAAGAAACCCACTTGGAAGATTGGTTAGGCAAATGAATGGCAATGTTTACAAATCTTTGCTAGATGGAATAGCTTTATGCATATAAGAAGGCTCTGGTGGACTATATTATACAGGAAGGGTTTAATATTGTTCGAGTGAGAAATGAGAAGTCTAAGGTGACTTAAATAGTGCTAATTTTGGTTATCCATGGGGAACCTATGCATCCCCAATTCTAGATGGGAAAACATATCAAATTAAGAACTATGATTTGAACTCACATGCACTGTGATTGCTTAAAATTCATTGGTAACTTGTGAATGGATTGCTAGTAAGTTTAAGCATAAGTTTAGGTCCAATCCTAATATTAACGTATACAAATTGAAGTGAAGAAGCATTGAGTCACTGTTAGAAAAGATAAGTTGTATGGAGCCAAAAACAAAACATTAGCGAGGTTGAATGGTGATCATGGTAAAAGCTACTATCAATTGCATAAGTATGAGAATATGTTGTTGTGCAAAAATCCAAGAACAATGGTTCAAGTTAAATGTGATTTGAATTTATTTATGAACTCCTTTTTTTAGAGGTTCTTTAGTTTTTCTACTAAAAAAGATGGCTTCTTGAAAGGTTGTAGGTCATTCATTGGTCTAGATGGGTGCCACTTAAGAAGTCAATTTGGTGAGGTCTTGTTAAAAGTTGTGTTTAGATGTAAACAATAGTTTGGCTCATATGGGCCTTTATATATGTAAAGGAGAGACCTATGAAAGCTGGAAATAGGTTTTTGAGTTTAGTAAGTAAATAAATAGGAGTTCATGAAACTAGAACCATTAATTTCATGACTGATAGGCAAAAAGGTATTGTAAGAGCATCAATAGAGATTTTTCCAAATGACAAAAGCAAATATTGTGCTAGGCATATTTTTGCTAACTTCAAGTGTAGGTATCCTGGAGTAAAGGTTAGAAAACTAGTTTAGGCAGCTACTAAGTTCATTAATGTTTAAGAGTTCAATACTGTAACGAAAGAGATAGAGATCAGTATGGAAGCTTATCAATGGTTTATATAAACTCCTACTGAACACTGAAGTAAGCATAGGTTTGAATAAGATGTGAAAGCTAATAATGTCACTAACCATATGATTGAATCTTTCAACAATTAGATTGACAAGTTTAAGAACAATCCTATCCTATAGTGAGGGTTTGAGGATTAAGATTATTAAAAGATTGAAAAAAAAATAACAAAATGCTAAAAAAGAATGGCATTCAAAGGTCCCACTAATTATTCAAGCTAAGAATGCTAAAGAAGAATGGCATTCAAAGGTCCCACTAATTGTTCAAGCTAAGATTAACTAGGCACAAAGGAAAAAAGGCATATCAAGGTTATTTTGAGAAGGTAATAATGAGTATAAGGTTTTTGAAAAATCAAAAATAGTAATTATACAGCTCAACAAAGACAAGTGTGAGTGTAGAGCTTGGCAGCCATTTGTGATTCCTTATACACATGTCATGGCATGTATTAGTTACATAGGGGGTTAGTCCTATTCCATATGTGCATACTAGTTTGACCAAGGTTGCCTACCCACTGATTTTTCCTAGCATGATTCAGTTCATACTAAATGAATCAGCTTGATCAGAGGTGAATGCAAATAAAGTGCATCCCCTAAATGAAAGTAGGAGATTTGTTAGGCCAAATAAGGTAAAGAGGAAGGAGCTAGATGAGCCAACCCCACACAAAAGATCATATGCATTAAGATATAGTGTTTGCAAAGTTTGACCAAGGTTATTACTTATTTATCCAATCGTATTTTCATAACACTTAAGGGAATGAAAGTACATTTGCCAAAAGCTCCCAACCAATGGTCCCAATAAGGACTTGTATACAAGTAAATTTATTAAATTTTAAATTATTATTATTATTATTATTATTATTATTATTATTTTCCTTGAGAGGTTACTACTTGTTTAACTAATAGTATTTTCTAACATTTAGGGAAATCATATTAAGTCTGCATCAACTGAGCTAGCATAAGGATTGGAAGTGCATCATGGACCTATAGACATGTTTTATGGTATTCATAGCCTCAACCTCAACAGCCTCAATAGTAGCAGGCCTCAGCTTTAGCAGGAACTGTTACACATGTTTTATGATATTCTCAATCCCAATAACAATAAGAAGAAGTAAGAATGTAAAGAATATTATCTTTTATCTTCAGGTTTTATCAATACAAGTTATTAGGTATTTTTGCCATTAGATTATTGGGCATTTTAGATATATTTTCTTGTATTGAAGAATGCTATTTGTTTATAAGTTTCCTTATCTAATCGCTATATAAAATGCAAGCTCCACCCAAACAAGCTTATAACAATGTTGGGCCACAGCATGTTAGTGTAACATCACATTAATTCCAAATGTTAACACAATGAGTTTTGAATTGTGAAGGTCCACATTTTTTCATAGGTATAACTGTAATTAAATTTTATGATTAATACGATTATGAAAAAATTATTTTAGAACAAAAACCAAACACTTATTTGATTCAAACCCTTATTAATCTGATCAAACATAAAACCACTAGATCACATAGCATTCTTTTACTTTATATTTGTAATTTTCATAAAATCCTTCTAGGATTGAGTTCAGTCCATAAAGTCTTCAATAGCAGCATATCATCAAGCTGTTCATCTTTGCAATTTTAGTCTATTTGGTACTAAGCACAATATTTTTGCTTTGTATATAATAGGATTTGTTGAATTAAAGGCCTAATAGAAATTTGATTCTATTTATACCCTTGATCAACAATGAAAGGAGTTTTTCATGTTTAATGCATGTGGATTTTAACATCAAAAAATTTAATGGTGTTAACATTTGAAACTGAAGTTGCACTATTCATATATTTTAAGAGGAATTTGCTGCTATTTGATACTAGAATAGGTAAAATGCAAAAATGTTAAAACTATGAAAATCCTAGATGATGTGATTATGGTTCAAAAGCGGAGCAATAAAGTTGAATTACGGGTTTGTTAAGAGTCTGAATTTATTTATTTTTCAAAAACCTGTTTTTTTTTTTTTTTTTTGGTAGACATTTCTTTGATATGGGTAATAATTACAGGGGGGGTATGGAATCTATCTACACCATAATTTAATATTGAATGCTTGGCAATGTGGGATTACTCAAACTTAGAAGATATTTCTTAGTTAAAAGAGAGAGAAAAGGCAGGGATGAAATTGACCAATGCAAGGGACCACTTAAAAAAAATAAAAAAAGGAAAAAAATAAAAAAAGGATGTTGATGTTGAAGGATCTAATTAGGGTTATTTCAAAAAATAGCCACCCCGTAACATGATTTTTGAAGAATAGCACAAATTTTTTTTTTTAAAAGTAGCCACCTTGGGACAAAAATACCCTCGATAAAATTGAAAATTACACAAAATGTTTTTTTTACCCTTTCCTTCTTCCTCTACACAGCCGTTCATGTAAGGGTTTCTCTAACAGGCCACTCTTTGCATCTCATCTCCTCTCACTCTCATTTTTTTGTATTTTCTTATATCTGAAACTAAACTCAGGTAAAAATTTTATCTTTTTTCTTATCAGATGAGAGTAAGGAAATATGTGTTTTTTTTTTTTTCTCTTTCTCTTTTTTCTTGTATTTTTTGTTAGTTTTGGAATTTTTAAGCTTTTTATTTAATATGGGTATGCAAGAAATTAATTTATGAGCTGTTACATGTGATTTTAAAGATACTTAGGTGGCATATGGTTTGAAAATGGGAAAAAATTTATGTAAAATTGAAAAATTACGAAAAACAGTAAAAACGAAGAAAATTTGGCGAAAAAGATGAACTACTATTTTCCTCCAGTTTGTCAGTTTTCGCAAGTTTCCGCTAATTTTTTGCCAATTTTCCGCCAATTTTCCGCTAGTTTTCCAACAGTAGGAAAAAGCTATATTTGGCCAAAAAAAAAAAAAAAAAAAAACAGAACCAACTTTTTTAATACAGTTAATATGTTTGTCTAGTATTATTCAAAATTTTATATATTTATTGATTTAGTTTAATGTTATTCATTTAATTTTGTAGTAAAATGGAAGATGATGATATTGTAATTGTGGTTTTATACAATGGAACATTAGTACAAAATGATGATGGTAATTGGGAACATCGAAATGGTAAAAATATAATGGTTCGGCAAGAGATGCACAAAATCAGACTTAGAGGATGAGATTTTAAATTCTATTGAGATAGATCGAAATGAATATTTGCTAAAGCTAAAATGGATATATGGACGATGTGCAGAAAAGATGGATCCTACAGAAATATGCTGTGATAGAGATGTGAAATGCTTTCTTCAAGAAGTGAGGAATGGAGGGATGACAATGACGCGGCCTCTATTGTATGTTGAGGTGATTTCGAAAGTTGAACATGTATGTAGAAATGTTCATCAAACAGCCTTTGCTTCGGATAGTGGGAGTAATCTTCTGATGTGATTCCGCCCGAGCCCGCTCCACCGATAACCCGTTGGGGTGCTGACTCGACACGGATGAAGACTAGGCCAATCACAAGAGCTCAAATTAAGAAATTTAAGGGCAACCTGGGAGTATTTATATAGAGGGTAATCAATCTCAACAGAGCATGTCCATACTTGAAGATACAAAGCCCATTCTAAGCATCCAAGTGGTGGAAGCCGATACGGACCCGGGTGACTGTTTTGGTACATTTTTGGAGTCCGAGAAGCATGAAATGGTTCCAATGCTTTATGGGTTCAATACATATGCCTAAGAGGTCATGGAATCAAGTTAAAGCAGCCTCAAATGCAATCAAAAAGGGCTTGTACGGACAGCCTCAACAATTTGGCTGAATTTGCTGTATTGCTTGCTGGCTGTACTGTATTTTACTGTATTAGCCTTTTCTTATTTTTCCAAGCATGGGCAACGTGTGGGACTTCATATTCAGCTTATTTTGTATCCCACAAATCATCTAGAAGCTGATTTGAAGCTCAAAGAGGTCAAAGATTGATCAAAGTCAACTTGATCAAAAAGGCTAGCATTTTTAGTTTCCTAATTTGTTTTTACTTTTTGTTTTGGGAAACTACCATTACTTTTTGGCTTTTATTTATTTATTTTCTGGAAAAATAACTTTAGGAAGGTTTTTATTTTATTCTTTCCATTGTAAATTAATTAATTCCTAATTTAATATAAAGGAATTACTTAATCAAACTTAGATTAGGAAAGGAAGTATAGTTTCGGCCAACTAGGTTTCTTTATGTGTGGTGGCTGGTTTTCTTTATGTTCTAGGATTTTATTTCGTGGCTTTGTAGCCTATTTAAAGGCTTATTTTTCAAGATGAATACAACATTGATTTGATTAAAAAAATACTTGTGAGATTAATTATCTCTTTGTTCTTTATGAACACCTAAAACACCATTAGAGAATTGGTTGTTTTAGCTTGACTTATCAATAGGTTTTCCATCCCCTATTGTGGCGTCTACATTATACCAAGGTTTCTAACCACAGGTTGGTTAGGGGTTAAGGTCCATTCCATTAGAACTTGAACTTAATTAAGATCCGGGCTAATATAATACGGATTTAGGAGCAGGTCGTCCTAGGTTCATATTATAATACTGCTCCTAAACTCGTATTATATTAGCCCGGATCTTAATTAAGTTCAAGTTCTAATGGAATGGACCTCAACCCCTAACCAACCTGTGGTTAGAAAGCTTGGTATAATGTAGACGCCACAATAGGGGATGGAAAACCTATTGATAAGTCAAGCTAAAACAACCAATTCTCTAATGGTGTTTTAGGTGTTCACAAAGAACAAAGAGATAATTAATCTCACAAGTATTTTTTTAATCAAATCAATGTTGTATTCATCTTGAAAAATAAGCCTTTAAATAGGCTACAAAGCCACGAAATAAAATCATAGAACATAAAGAAAACCAGCCACCACACATAAAGAAACCTAGTTGGCCGAAACTATACTTCCTTTCCTAATCTAAGTTTGATTAATTAATTCCTTTATATTAAATTAGGAATTAATTAATTTACAATGGAAAGAATAAAATAAAAACCTTCCTAAAGTTATTTTTCCAGAAAATAAATAAATAAAAGCCAAAAAGTAATGGTAGTTTCCCAAAACAAAAAGTAAAAACAAATTAGGAAACTAAAAATGCTAGCCTTTTTGATCAAGTTGACTTTGATCAATCTTTGACCTCTTTGAGCTTCAAATCAGCTTCTAGATGATTTTTGGGATACAAAATAAGCTGAATATGAAGTCCCACACGTTGCCCATGCTTGGAAAAATAAGAAAAGGCTAATACAGTAAAATACAGTAAAGCCAGCAAGTAATACAGCAAATTCGGCCAAATTGTTGAGGCTGTCCGTACAAGCCCTTTTTGATTGCATTTGAGGCTGCTTTAACTTGATTCCATGACCTCTTAGGCATATGTATTGCACCCATAAAGCATTGGAACCATTTCATGCTTTCCGGACTCCAAAAATGTACCAAAACAGTCACCCGGGTCCGTATCGGCTTCCACCACTTGGATGCTTAGAATGGGCTTTGTATCTTCAAGTATGGACATGCTCTGTTGAGATTGATTACCCTCTGTATAAATACTCCCAGGTTGCCCTTAAATTTCTTAATTTGAGCTCTTGTGATCGGCCTAGTCTTCATCCGTGTCGAGTCAGCACCCCAACGGGTTATCGGTGGAGCGGGCTCGGGCGGAATCACATCATCTTCATTCTTTTTCTTGTCCTCCAATTGGCGTTCGTCTACCACAAGTTTCCGGTACTGAACCTATTCAGGCTATATCTCAGGAAATTATGGTTCAAGAAACTCAGTTTAGAGATCAAGTTGATGTTCGTGGGGCCTAGACATCATTTAACATCCACGAAGGAGTTGATGTTGGAGGTGACTATGCTGAACGATTTCCTAACGATGAGGAGTATGAGCAGTTGCATAATATTGATCATGATGAGAATTACAATGCAGCAGGGGATGATGTTGATCATAATGATGTAGATTTTGATCATGAGTTGCCAGACAATGATACTGATATGCATCCTGAAATGAACAATGAAGGAGTTAATGATGTTAGGGTTCATCATGCTACAAGTGACTACATATCATCGAGCAACCAAAGTGGTTCTATGGCCATATTTTCATCAAAGTTCACTGGCTGTGAGAGCATAGTAGTTGGACAATTATTTTGCAACAAACGTGACTTACAGAATAAACTGAGTATCTATTGCATGCGAGAAAATAAGGAGTTTAAGGTGACATGGTCAACTACACAATGGTATGAGGTTGTATGCTTGGAAAATACTTATAAATGGCGACTACATGCAATCACATTTAAAAATGGAGAAATATTTGTTGTGAGAATTTTTGATAATGTACACAGTTGCTCGTTAGATATCGTGCATCGAGAACATAAGCAGGCCAATAACCGGGTTATCGGGCAATGTATCAAATCTAAATATGAAGGTATTGCACATGTTTACAAACCCAAAGAAATTCAACATGATTTCTTGCAGAAATATGGGGTGAATATAAGCTATAACAAAGCATGGAGAGGTAAAGAGTATGCACTTAACAGTGTTAGGGGATTTCCAGAGGAGAATTTTGCTAAGTTACCTGCCTACTGTTATAAGTTAGTGTCGAAGAACCCTGGCACTGTTACACGTATCAAAACAGACGATAATAACAATTTTGTATATTTCTTTATGGCGATTAGAGCAAACATTAGGGGATTTAAATCCCACATAAGACCCATGTTGGCTGTTGATGCAAGTACATTGAAAGGGAAATACAAAGGGTACATGTATATTACATCGGGCATGGATGGCAATAAGCAAATATATCCTTTGGCTTTCGGCATTGGTGATGGAGAGAACGAATAAGTATATACATGGTTTTTCCAAAACCTTAAGGATGCCTTTGAAGATTTTTCGGATTTGGTGTTTGTGAGTGATAGACACCCCGCTATTGAAAGGGCATTACGCAAAGTTTTTCTCAATGCATACCATGCGTTGTGCATGTACCATATAAGCAGAAATATTAAAGCAAATGGATGTGCGAAAGATGAATCAATAATATAATGTTTCATACTTGTAGCTAGTGCATCTTTGGTTGAAGATTTTGAGTTTTATATGGGGCAAATTGAGACAAAAAACAATAGGGCTGCCCAGTATATTCGATCATGTGACCCTACAAGGTGGGCACATTCTCTTTGTCTATGTAGAAGGTACACTATCATGACCACCAATATTGCAGAAACCTTGAATGGCATTTTGCTAGATGCTAGAGAGATGCCAATAGTAGCATTAATAAAGCACATATGGGATTTACTGCAAAGGTGGTTATATGAGCGACGTACTACAGGTGCAAAATTGACAAAGCCTGTGACTGATCATATGGAAGAGCAACTCAAACTACAAAATTTGGAGTCCATCGGACTATGCGTGAAAGCCATTAATATGCATGAATTTCTTGTGGAAGGTGGAAGTTTGAGGGGTACAGTTAATCTCCAATAAAAAACATGCTCATGTAAAGTCTTCGATCTTGATCAATATCCTTGTGATCATTGTATTGCCGCTTGCAGAGACTGCAAAATTGCTCCTTATGCATGTGTTCTCATTACTACACTGCGGATGCATATCGTACAGCTTATGCTGAGTCCATTTACCCTTTGTTAGATGAAAAACAGTGGCATGTCCCGGATGATGTGGCAAGTCGTATTGTTCTTCCACCAAGATGGACACCAGGTGAGCCGGTAGGCCTAGGATGCAATGCATACCATCCGAAGGTGAAGATGTTATTAGACGTAGATGTAACCGATGCGGTGGTGTTGGACATTATAGGTAGAGATGTACAAATCCATTATCTTATGCTTCGAATTAGAAAGTTTTAATTTAGTGTTGTGGTTTAATATGTTTTGATAATTATTTCATATATTGGATATAATATTTTCTACTCCACGGTTGAAGATTTATTAGCAATCTTTTTTCTTTTTTTTTGAATTTAATCCCAAATGAAAATAGGCTTTCTGGAGTTGATTTTAAATCTTTAGTATACATCTCATTTTATGAAATATCCAAATGATTTTGAAAAGAAAATCAAATATATATCATTTTTTCGTTTCTTTAAAATGGTTATTGATTTTAAATGTCAATACATTTTTTGTTAATTCCATCTTTATCTTATATAATATTTGTCTCCACTCTCAATTTTTTTACCCCACTATTAACTTAAATAATCTATTAGAAATTGATTTCCAAGTGGAGAAAATTAGTTTCTGATAGAAGTAAAAATTATTCAATGATTTCGCTTGGAGGAAATTTTTTCCAACAGGAGGAAAACGATTTCCGCTTGGAGGAAAAATTTTCCGCTTGGCGGAAAATTATCCAGAGGCTTCAATTGATCTCCATATGGGATTTCCAACTGGAGGAAAAGTTTTCCACCTAGAGGAAATATTTTCCGACAAGCGGAAAAGTTTTTAGAATTTGTAATTGAGCTCGTAAGTCGTTTGTGCATAATGGAATTCTAATAAATAAACATGGCACATTTTTTATAAGATCAATTAATTATCCTTACATCAATAACACATCGTTATCTTTGTTAAATGAACATTATAAGCCACCATTATCTTTACATTTAAAAGTCTAATATAATAAAGAATATGCATCTATAAACATGACAAAAGGAAAGAAAAATGCATCACCACCCAGCTCATATGCTTAGTTATTTGTTGTAAGCCTCATATGTATACTTCCTCCTAAAGAACTCTATGTTATCTTATGTGAATATCACTGGTAATCTAGCATGTAAAAACTCGATGGTCTTGAGTGTAAACATGCCATAGTCACCACTACAAAAAAACAATTATTATAACATATATTAGTATTATTAGAACCATATTCAATAATTAATATTTATTCAACAAACATGTACGTATTAAGGGGCTTTACCCGTTACTTTGCTGAGGGGAATTTTGTGCCAATTCATATGTAAACTCATCAATGGAGTCTACAAGATCCGTCCGCTGCTCATAAAAGGATTTCAGTTATTTAGTTGCGCTTATTTAGTAGAATCAACAACTGTCAATACATTACAGGATTTCAGTTAGCACAACAAATAAAGGAAGGCACATGAATAAATGAATAGTTAACATTACACAATTTGGACATGTATATTGTACATGATTTACGCATTTCCATGGCTTCAAGTCCTTCATTCAAATCCCTAATACATATTCTTGCATTACATATGAGAATTGGAACTTAGATGGATTGGCGAGGAACTTTCCATAACACTGCTCAATGTATACCTAGAACAAAGTAAATTATTAGTTACCCAAAATCACAATAGCCACATATAGGACACCTGGCCTTTAAAACTTCTTTACTTGGAGAAAAATGTTTTCCGACAGGAGAAAAATGCTTTCCACTTGGAGGAAAAATTTTTCGACAAGCAGAAAATTATCCAGAAGCTTGAATTGAGCTACATATAAGGGGTTTGTGAAAAATGGAATTATAATAAATATGCCACATTTTGTAGACGGTTAATTAGATATCTTTACACCAAAATCCATCATTATCTTTGATAAATGAACATCAAAATAATCCACACTATCTTTACATGTAAAATGCTAATATAAGAAAAACAATGCATCTATAAACATAATGAAAATAACAACAACAAAGAAGTAAAAATGATATTATGCTGTTCATGAATCATCAATCTAAACTCATATGCTTAGTTCTTTGTTGTAACCCTCATAAACATACTTCCTCCTAAAGAACAATTTATTATCTTGTGTGAAACTCAATGGTAATTTAGCATATAAAAACTCCATGGACTTGAGCACAAAAATGAACAATAATATAATTACAACCATATTCAATAGTTAAAATTTATGCAATAAACATGTAAGTGTTAAGGGGCTTTACCTATTGGTTTGCTGAGGGCAACTTTTTGCCAATGCACAAATAAACTCATCAACGGACTCTACAAAATCCGTCTGCTCTTTGTAGAAGTATGCAACCCGCAATAAATAAGGCAACATAACATAGGCATGTGGCATTGCTTCCTAAGGATAATATATGGTTGTAACACATATTAAACATTATGGTTTCACATTCAAACCTCCCATTAAAATTCAACAAAAATGCAGCTTTTTATTATAGATAATTTCACATTCTAATCATGCAAGATAAACATTGTCGTCACACTGACAAAGGTTCAAACAAAAAGTTTTACAATGTTAACAACCTAGAAAAGTATAAACTACATATTCATCTTCAGTATCAATTTTTAAGATAGTCGCACGATATTTCTTTTTATATCTATATGTTTAGCAAAATTTTCAGAATGCTTTCAACAAAATTTGAGAAAAGAAAAATGTTGATGGTAAAATAATATAGTTATTGCAGTACAAAGTTGTACTTAACTCTCTCATGAAACATTGATGAAAAAAAAAAACATAAAATATGACCCAAAAAAAAAACTAAATATAGGCTTTGCAGCATATTGTTTGAATTTATTTAGCATAATAAATAAGGCATTAATTATAATTAACAATGACTTCTTCCTCTTACTTGACCAATCTATCAGTTTGAATGTTGATCATTTTCCATTTTAATCAGCAAATATATACCACCTCTAGTATCATCTGGGATTCTTTTTGGGCTCATAGCTACAGTCACCAAATTAAATAAGAAAATAGAAATTATATCTTATCAGTGCAAAGTGAGGCCAAACAATAAATCTTTTTTTTTTTTTAAATATATCTCATGTCAACTAAATCCAACAGAAATGCAATTTTTGGATATACTAAAAGCAGAAGGCTTGTCATCCAGTGAATTATAACATAAAATACTCACTGAATTTTTGCAATTATATTTTTTTTAAAAAAATTAGAGGTTTTACTTTAAAAATTAAAATTAAAATGTTTCCAAATGATAAGATTGGAATTTTACAAATTGAAATTGAAAATTTGATAAATATTCAATTGTTTTTTCTGTTTTCATAAGCTAGGGAATATTTGCACTCCGATTTCTCTCGTGTACTATAGGCCATGTATGCTAAATCTGAAGACGAAATTCACTTCTATTGTTAACGACAAAAGCATGATCTGGTCAAAATTAACAAAGACCAATAGGAGATAAAAAAATCAAAACATATATAACAAGCAATTTAGATTTAAAATAATGGTTAATTAATCTTATTTTTTATACATCCCCTGATCGATTACAATCACAAATTGCATTAAACATTACTTAATTGGGTTCTCTGTCTGCTGTAAATAATCATTCCATTGAACTTTACTCAAAAAATTATTGCAGAACTTTTGTCTTTGATCAGAACCAAAGTAAAAAATGTAAGCTTCATATTCATCCCCAATTAACACTTAAAAAATCTAAAAAATGAAAAGAATAGAAGAAGGTATTAAAAAAAATAGAAAAGAAAAATACTATCCTACTGCAGGAAGAGTACACAATGCAGACAAATCGGCCCCAATTAGCCCTTTTCAATACACATACTCAGTCGAAAGAAAATAAAATAAAATCTTTTAGCACTTTGACAATATTATTCTCAAAATCAAATAAACTATTAAAAAAGCAAAATAATGAATTTGCAATAAAAAAAATTTAAAATCTATTAAAAAACGAAATGAAAGAGTTAGAAATTACAAAATTCAATAGGCAAAAAAGAAAGACAAGCAAATCATAATTTACCATTTCAATCTCCATTTTTTTTTTCTTGAGGCTCTGTCTCTCCCTCTATCAGTAATATTTTCTGCATCTGATTAAGGCCCAGCAGATCAGCAACTATGGTGAAAGAAAATGAATAAAAGAAACATGGTGAATGAAGACCGACCACCTTTTAATCGCTATCCTGTGTTTACTCCTTGGTAGTTTTCTATGGTTTTTGATTTTTTGAAGCTGCTTTTCCTTTTCCTCCATTGTCTTTATGGTCTTTTAGGGATGAAAGGGGCTGGTGGCTGAAGAAGAATGGGGAGGTTTCAGAAAAACCTTTTTGCAAATATAAAAAAAAAAAAAAAAAAAAACAAAAAGCCTTTTAATTTTATTGTTTATCAATTTGGTCAGTAAAGGCATTTTGGTATGAAAATGTAAAATGATGGTTATTATTCAATAAAATTAAAGTTTTTATTATTTATCAATTTTAGAATTTTAGGGTGGTTATTTTTCAAAAAAAACCCATCTAATTAAGCTTTTTTTAACTTTGCGATTCAACCAAATTGGGCCATTCCGCCATCAGATTTTGTAATGGATTTTTTCGATAAATAGCCACTTTACAATTCCATTTTAGAAAAATAGCAAATTTTTTTATTTTTTTAAAAACTAACCAATATTTTACTCGTTTGGACTAAAGTAGCTAGGGCATTTCAAAAATTACCATCCCGGCCACCATTTTCACCGACATTCGTCTCCCATTCGCCGGCATCGTCCTCGTCCATTGTTGTGTCGGCAAGAGCCGTTCGATTGAGAGCTACCAGAGACAGAAGAATGCTCCTCTGTCCATAGAATGTTTTTTTTACTTTCCCTTTGAAAATGTTTGAAAACGCAGCTAGGGCATTTCAAAAATTACCATCCCGGCCACCATTTTCACCGACATTCGTCTCCCATTCGCCGGCATCGTCCTCACCCATTGTTGTGTCGGCAGGAGCCGTTCGATTGAGAGCTACCAGAGACAGAAGAATGCTCCTCTGTCCATAGAATGTTTGCATATGGTAAAAGTCCAATAAACTATTTAGTGGTTTTGTGGACACTTCGGTTTGAAAATTTTGGATAAGATGAAGATGAACTGTTAATGATTTTCTATGTATGCTTTAAACATGCCAATAGTGTATTGGAGCATTTTGGTGAAATGAAACTTGAAAAATTTGCTTGTCTTGCTGATTTATTCTATGGTCAGCTTATTTGCAAATTTTATGTGGGTTTGGATGAGACATGCTATCTTACTTCTGTGTAGGGTTTAAAAAAACCTTTTTATTTTGAGATTCAAATTGGGACTGCATAATTAGAATTTTGTATGGCTTTGTTCCAATGCCTTGGGCTGACAAAGTTAAATGGGTTGCAGTGATGTGGAAAATTGACCCCTAATTTATCGCTACAAGTTATCTTCTTGATGATAGAAGTTGTGTACTTTGTCTTCTTGTTATCAATTCCTTTTCAGTTGTAAATTTCTCTTACTACGTAATTTTAGGTATCTAAATGCATGCAGCCATATGATTGTTAATGTCCTTTGGAAATCTTTCCACATTGGCTATCATTATTTGGTATGTAAACTTTATGCCAGTTAATGCTTGCGGTGTTATGTCTGTTGTATCTTTTCTTTCCTCTGCATTTCCTGGGTGTTTTTGGGGTAAAAGGGAATCATCTTCCTCCTTGTTCTGAGTATTATATATCACCTCCTTTCTTTTCTTTACTTAAATAAAATGATTGGTATTTGTTTGTTCAAACTTATGAATGGACTCCTGTTTGGTATTCTTTCAGAACAATCTTGATGAACTTTTCATGCTCATGCACTTCCTTGATGCTGGGAAGGTTAGTATCTTAAACATCTAATGCAATGGCAGATATTTTAAGTTACCTTAAAATGGGTATCAAAGTTGATGTTTATAAATTCCCACATTTAGTAATTGATATTTATGCCTTGCAGTTTGGAAGTCTGGAGGAGTTTCAGGAAGAATTTAAGGATATCAATCAAGAGGAGCAGATATCTAGACTTCATAAAATGTTGGCGCCCCATCTTCTCAGAAGTATCAATCTTAGACCTTTTTCAAATGCAAATTTTTTTCTTCAGTTAATTTTTAGGTTTTATTTAATTACTGTTTGGTATTTTAGTTGTCTTGATTAGTTTATTCTTTGTGTTGGCTTTGTTTCTTGAATTCCATTGTTGTTTATAACTTCTTTTATTATTCTTATGATGTCTGAAGTCTGAACTTGTTTCCAAATTTTGGAAGAAATGGTTTTGAAAATTTTCCCTGTACAGTCTTTGAATTTTGTGATCTCTTTTAAGTTGGTAAAAGAATAATAGATCCCTTATATAAATTTTTTCGTGTCTTGGCATAAAACTTGGTACTCAAATTTACTTAACCAATCTATGCCTGCGTGATTTTTTAGCACTGACATTTTTTGTTGAAGGGTTATTTTATTTTACTTGGACACAGCTATTCTCAGTTCTTCAATTCTTGTTTTGTTTTTCCCTGGTTCCTTTGTCTCTGCATTTATTCAGTGGACTAAATCTGCATTGTATGTGCATACAGGTCCCATTTGGGACCCATTCATGCATTCTGGAGGGTTTCAATGCCAATTGCTGGAAATGTAGTTTGGGGTCTATGATTTGACTGGAAAACTATCTTGATTGTTGTTACCATCGATTTATGTGAAATTGAGATTTTTCCTTTTTTGAAATCCTATGTGAAAGTGAGGTTGATGATTATGAATTTAATGACAGTGCTTATCTTATAAATATTCGTTCTTTTTATTAGCATGGATCACTGTATGTGCTGACCAGATTACATCTTTCCACTTTATTAGCTTATTAACTACCATTATTTGAGCATGCAACACAAATAAATGTTCCTATTACTTGAACAATTTTGGTTGATTTGTGTTGAGAATTTGAACTTCAATCAAATTAGTTATGATCATTGTTGCAGTCAAGTTTTGATGGAGTCTCTCATTTCTAAGTTCATTGTACATGTCATGGTTTTTAAAGGTGTAGAAGCTAGATGATATTTTGAAAATCAATCTCCTTTCACTTTCAAGTTTGAGAGAAGAAAAAAAATTATTGCTTCCATTTTGTTGGTACATTGAAATCGCATACCACATCTCATGCAATGATGGGCTAATATCTTTGCTGATATGGAGTGTTTTGACTTGAGTGAATTGATTAGGCAACTAGAACATAGATTTTAACTGGAGTGTTAGTTGTTTTTCTTGGTTTTCATGTTGAGATCTGGCTTATGACTGGTTAGACATACCTAATTGTATGGATTATATTTGTTTAAAAGGGTTTATGCTTCTTGTGGTTTTTTTCTGTTGGTGGAAAATTTCCAAATTTCTCATATGCTCTTGTTCATATGCACATCTTACACATATAATATGCTAAATTTGATTGCTGCATGGTTACTAATATTGATTTTCTATTTCTTTCAGCATTGGAGGAGCAACTAATGGACTGAGCAGAAATTTGAAGCACAAAATTTGCGATCGTGGAGTTACAAGTGCAAGCTGATAAAATTACACATACACTCACAGAGATAGATAAAGAGAGAGAGAGATATATATAAATAGATAGAGAAGCATTGGAGGTGGTTTGTCCCCCATTAATGTAAGTTGCTTCTCTGTACAACATAGAAAATATTTTGCAAACTAATTTCGCTTTAATGTAACGAACTTATCTGAAAACCTTTAGTTGTGCTGTATTGAATGGGTTTTACAATTTTGAACCTTGTCATTATGCGCTATGCTTATAATATTGTGTTATTTGGTGTGATAGAAATGTTTGTGTTGCATGGTTAGAATGTGAAATGTGAAATTAAAACTATTATGAAGTTGTGTTTTTGTTTGAATTTAATGGGAGGTTTGAATGTGAAACCATAATATATCTATGGGTTATCCTTAGGAAGCAATATATAATGTACACTACTAATGTATAATGTATTATGCGCTGGTTTGAAAATATTATTTAGCCATTTTCATTATATTGTTGCACAAATCCCATTAGGTGTATGTTATTTTGGTTCTGGAAAATTTTCCAACCCGAGGAAAATATTTCCTCTTTTTTTTCTTCTGGCGGGAATTTTTTTACTCCTAAAGGAAAAAATTTCCTCCAGGCGGAAAATGTTTTCCTCCTGGAGGAAATGTTTTCCTCCAGGCGGAAAACCTTTTCCTCCAGGCGGAAAAATTGTCCTTCAGGCTTTTCTCGTGTCGGAAAAAATGTTTCCTCCATCTGTTATGTTTTGTTGTATTTGATTTGCAGATAAATGGATTCAGATTACCAATGAAGGTTTTGGGACTCGGAGATATCGAGGGCAAAGGTTAATTGTAGATCGAACTTCTGGAAAGCCGTGTCGGATATTAAGTTCAAGCTGACTCCAGCCCAAATAAAGCAGTTTGAGGATAGCTGTTTTGGCCACTTTTTGAAGGCCAACGAGATACAATTTAGTGGCCACATCGTCAACAGCATGCTATATAGGCAATGTGTTTGCGACGACAAGGACTCTATGGTATTCAATTTTGGAGGGTGTGGTGCTAGATTTACACAGAGAGACTTCACCATAATTACAGGTCTACGGTTTGGTTACGAACCCAATAGGCAGGTTAACATCTCTACTCGTATTAGTGACACGTATTTTGGCGGAAAGCGAAAGGTCACTAATTCGGAGATAACCGAAGCTTTCATGACTGCACAGTGTCAAGACAATGATGAAGCCGACGATGATAGATTGAAGTTGGCTTTATTATATTTCCTAGAGACGGTTCTTCTAGGCAAAGAAAGCATGGCCACCGCACCTCATAATCACTTGGAGATGGTGGACGATTTAGAGTACTTCAATAACTATCCATGGGGTACTTTATCGTATACTACCACCATTAGATCTTTGAAGAGTGCTTTTGAGCATAGAGAGTCCATGGCTTTAAACAAGTCAAAAAGTTATAGTCTTTGTGGGTTTCCTTTGGCTTTCATGGTAAGTTTGTTACACTTGTATTTATGGTGTGTATTTCGTTACTTATTCATTACTAATTAATTGTTTGACAGATTTGGGGTTTTGAGACAATTCCTTCGTTGGGTCAAGCATTCGGAAAGAAGTTACCGGACATGGCATTCCCTCGAATTCTTAATTGGCATTTTTCACAAGTGCCAAGATTTGAGAAGGCCACTGAACTCTTCGATCATCGTGATGTAAGTCTATGAGTTCTTCCACTTATATGTATATATATATATATAAATATACATTCCAACATAATAATATTATTTATACACTTTTGCAGTATTTGTATGAATATTAGTATTACTTGCTAATCACTTGATTATAATCCTTTTTGTCTTTTGCAGTATCCCGTTCATAGCTTAATGAATGTGACTGAAGTTGAGCATGCATATATCGGCAACTTGGCATTGGATGTACATCATGACAGTACTCCATACAATGTTGCACCTGCTGTTCGAGACAAGCCACGACATGCAAGTCATGATGAAAAAGATGAAGGTATTCCACTTACAAGAAGTGGAATAAGTAAGAAACGGAAAGAGGCGTCTGTGGAAATTATGGGAAAAGGAGGGAGGCGGCGAATGGATCATAAGCCGCCAGACCAGCCTTCTTCATCGACTGCAGAAGTTGCTGCTCATGTTCATGTTGAACCATCGACTCCATCCCAACCTCCAATGACTCCATCCCAACCTCCAACGACTCCATCCCATGATGAGGTTTGAATAAATTGTATGAATGTTTATCCTTTTTTCATTATTGCAAGTATTAATAATTATTATTTCTTTTAGGTACCTTTGAGAGAGAGATTAACAATCCTTGAAGGCGAAGTGGCTAGTGTACGGCAAGACGTTAAGGATTTACGAATCGCCATGCTTAGAGAGTTTGCAAGTTTGGACACCAAGCTTGATAAGTTAATGAAGCACCAAGGAGTGGGAGTTAGTGCTGACGGGTTGGGAGATGGGATGGACGTTGAAGGGGATGAAAATAAAGAAGAGTATGGTCCCGATGCGACCCCCGTTGATAGACAGTCACAGCTATATGTTGACGACGATGCAGGACCAAGTGTTACGATTATTGAGAAAGTGTCTCCATCAAAGTTTTCTGCTGGGAGACGTGCAAGAAAGGTAGCAGCTGCTAAGCAAAACATAGATATTGGGAGGAGGGATAGGAAGGCGGCAGCAGCTATTACAACTCCTTATAGTGTCGGAGGCTTGCGGAAAAAACTACAGCGCACTTTACCTGGTGCATCTTCTACTTTGAAGTTCGACCCATACAAACCAGTACCCACGCGACTTGTAAAAAATTTTGACAAATTTATGAAGTCTGGTTGGGCAGTAAAGGTTGATATGGACATTTTGACTGCGGGTAAAGACTTTTTCCAGTTGCTTATAAACAGTGAGAAGTGGCTGAATCACGATGTAAGTATTTTTCGATCAAGATTTTTATTTTATAATTTGATAAATTCCATAGATAGTTGTTCAACTGCATGGATGTAATTTAAAATTAACTCGTCTTTCAATGCAGCATATGGAAGTCCTGCCTTACCTATTTCATGTACGTGCCAATCAATTTCCTGATATTTTTTATCCTAGTTTTGAGGTGCTAGATGGAGGATTTTGGGTAAGTAATGGCCAGGTGTCCTATATGTGGCTATTGTGATTTTAGATAACTAATAAATTATTTTGTTGTAGGTATACATTGAGCAATGTCATGGAAAGTTCATCGACAATCCATCTAAGTTCCAATTCTCATATGCAATGCAAGAATATGTGCTGGGGATTCGAATGAAGGAGTCCAAGCCATGGAAATACGTAAATCATGTAATATATACATGTCCAAATTGTGTAATGTTAACTATTCATTTATTCATGTGCCTTCCTTTATTTATTGTGCTAACTGAAATTCTGTAATGTATTGACAGTTGTTGATTCCACTAAACAAGCGCAACATACATTGGGTGGTAGGGCACGTGAACTTAAAAGAGCGTCGCATGACTGTATATGATTCAGATAAGGCTGGTAACCGATACAAGGGACAAATTTATTTCCAGAAATTAGGCATAATGTTACCATATTTACTGCGGTCTGCATCCTTTTATGAGCAGCGGCCGGATCTTGTAGACTCCGTTGATGAGTTTACATGTGAATTGGCACAAAATACCCCTCAGCAAAGTAACGGGTAAAACCCCTTAATACTTACATGTTTGTTGAATAAATATTAACTATTGAATATGGTTCTAATAATACTAATATATGTTATAATAATTGTTTGTTTTTGTAGTGGTGACTGTGGCATATTTACACTCAAGACCATCGAATTCTTACATGCTAGATTACCATTGACATTCACACAAGATAACATAGAGTTCTTTAAGAAGAAGTATGCATATGAGGTTTACAACAAAGAACTTAGCATATGAGCTGCGTGGTGATGCTTTTTTCTTTCCTTTTGTCATGTTTATAGATGCATATTATTTATTATATTTGACTTTTAATTGTAAATATAATGGTGGCTTATAATGTTCATTTAACAAAGATAACAATGTGGTATTGATGTAAGGATAAATAATTGACCTTATAGGAAATGTGCCATGTTTATTTATTAGAATTCCGTTATGCACAAACGCCTTAAAAGCTCAATTGCAAATTTTAAAAAATTTTCCTCTTGTCGGAAATATTTCCTATAGGCGGAAAAATTTTCCTACTGGAGGAAAAATGGAGGAAAAACGTTCCTCCAGTCGGAAATCCCATATGAAGAAAAATTGAAGCCTCTTGATAAATTTCCGCCAGGTGGAAAAATTTTCCTCCAAGCGGAAATAGTTTTCCTCCTGTTGGAAAACATTTCCTCCAAGCGGAAAGCGTTGAATAATTTTTACTCCTATTAGAAACTAATTTCCTCCACTTGGAAAATCAATTTCTAATAGATTATATAAGTTAATAGTAGGGTAAAAAAAATTGGGAGTGGAGACAAATATTATATAAGATGAAGATGGAATTAACAAAAAATGTAGTGACATTTAAAATCAATAACCATTTTAAATAAAAATAAAATTGATATATGTTTGTTTTTATTTTCAAAATCATTTGGACATGATATGTAAACTAAAGATTGAAAATCAATTCTAGAAAGCATCTTTTCATTTAGGATTAAATTCAAAAAAAAAAAAGATATGAAATAATTATCAAAACATATTAAACCATAACACTAAATTAAAACTTTCTAATTCGAAGCATAAGACAATGGATTCGTACATCTCTGCCTATAATGTCCAACACCACCGCATCGGCTACATCTACGTCCAATAACATCTTCACCTTCGGATGGTATGCGTTGCATCCTCGGTCTACCGGCTCGCCTACGTGTCCATCTTGGTGGAAGAACAATGCGACTTGCCACGTCATCCGGGACATGCCACTGTTTTTCATCTAACAAAGGATAAATGGACTCAGCATAAGCTGCACGATATGCATCCGCGGTGTAGTAATGAGAACACATGCCATAAGGAGCAATTTTTCGGTCTCTGCAAGCGGCAATACAATGATCATAAGGATATTGATCAAGATCGAAGACTTTGTATGAGCATGTTTTTGATTGGAGATTAACTGTACCCCTCAAACTCCCACCTTCCACAAGAAATTCATGCATATTAATGGCTTTCACACGTAGTCCGATGGACTCCAAATTTCGTAGTTTGAGTTGCTCTTCCATATGGTCAGTCACAGGCTTTGTCAATTTTGCACCTGCAGTACGTCGCTCATAAAACCACCTTTGCAGTAAATCCCGTATGTGCTCTATTAATGCTACTATTGGCATCTCTCTAGCATCTAGCAAAATGCCATTCAAGCTTTCTGCAATATTGGTGGTCATGATAGTGTACATTCTACATGGACAAAGAGAACGTGCCCACCTTGTAGGGTCACATGATCGAATGTACTGGACAGCCCTACTGCTTTTTGCCTCAATTTGCCCCATATAAAACTCAAAATCTTCAACCAAATATGCACTAGCTGCGAGCATGAAACATTGTATTATTGATTCATCTTTCGCATGTCCATTTGCTTTAATATTTCTGCTTATATGGTACGTGCACAACGCATGGTATGCATTGGGAAAAACTTTGCGTAATGCCCTTTCAATAGCGGGGTGTCTATCACTCACAAACACCAAATCTAGAAAATCTCCGATGGCATCCTTCAGGTTTTGGAAAAACCATATATATGCTTGCTCGTTCTCTCCATCTCCAATGCCGAAAGCCAAATGATATATTTGCTTATTGCCATCCATGCCCGATGCAATATACATGTACCCTTTGTATTTCCCTTTCAATGTAGTTGCATCAACAGCCAATACGGGTCTTATGTGGGATTTAAATCCCCTAATGCTTGCTCCAATCGCCATAAAGAAATATACAAAATTGTTATTATCGTTTGTTTTGATACGTGTAACAGTCCTAGGGTTCTTCGACACTAACTCATAACAGTAGGCAGGTAACTTAGCAAAATTCTCCTCTGGAGATCCCCTAACACTGTTAAGTGCATACTCTTTACCTCTCCATGCTTTGTTGTAGCTTATATTCACCCCATATTTCTGCAAAAAATCATATTGAATTTCTTTGGGTTTGTAAACACGTGCAATACCTTCATATTTAGATTTGATACATTGCCCGATAACTGGGCTTGCTTGTGTTCTCGATGCACGATATCTAACGAGCAACTGTGTACATTATCAAAAATTCTCACAACAAATATTTCTCCATGTTTAAATGTGGTTGCACGTAGTCGCCATTTACAAGTATTTTCCAAGCATACAACCTCATACCGTTGTGTAGTTGACCGTGTCACCTTGAACTCCTTATTTTCTCGCATGCAATAGATACTCAGTTTATTCTGTAGGTCACGTTTGTTGCGAAATAATTGTCCAACTACTATGCTCTCACAGCCAGTGAACTTTGACGAAAATATGGCCATAGAACCACTTCTGTTGCTCGATGATATGTGGTCACTTGTAGCACGATGAACCCTAACATCATCAACTCCTTCATTGTTCATTTCAGGATGCATATCATTATTATTGTCCGGCAACTCATGATCAAAATCTACATCATTATGACCAACATCATCCCCTGCTGCATTGTAATTCTCATCATGATCAATATGATGCAACTGCTCATACTCCTCGTCGTTAGGAAACCGTTCAGCATAGTCACCTCCAACATCAACTCCTTCGTGAATGTTAAATGATGTCCAGGCCCCACGAACATCAACTTGATCTCTAAACTGAGTTTCTTGAACCATAATTTCCTAAGATGTAGCCTGAATTGGTTCAGTACCGGAAGCTTGTGGTAGATGACCGCCAATTGGAGGACAAGAAAAAGAATGAAGATTACTCCCACTATCCGAAGCAAATACTGTTTGATGAACATTTCTACATACATGTTCAACTTTTGAAATCACCTCAACATACAATGGATGCCGCATTATTGTCATCCCTCCATTCCTCACTTCTTGAAGAAAGCATTTCACATCCCTATCACATCGTATTTCTGTAGGATCCAACTTTTCTGCACATCGTCCATATATCCATTTTAGCTTTAGCAAATATTCATTTCGATCTATCTCAATAGAATTGAAAATCTCATCCTCTAACTCTGATTTTGTGCATCTCTTGCCGACGGAAACCATTACATTTTTACCATTTCGATATTCCCAATCACCACTATCATTTTGTACCAATGTTCCATTGTATAAAACCGCAATTACAATGTCATCATCTTCCATTTTACTACAAAATTAAATGAATAACGTTAAACTAAATCAATAAATATATAAAATTTTGAATAATATTAAACAAACATATTAACTATATTAAAAAAGTTGATTCTGTTTTTTTTTTTGGGCCAAATATAGCTTTTTCCTACTGGCGGAAAACTGGCGGAAAAATGGCGGAAAACTGGCGGAAAATTGGCGGAAATTTGCGAAAACTGACAAACTGGAGGAAATTGGCGGAAATTCATCTTTTTCGCCAAATTTCCTCCATTTTTACTGTTTTTCGCGATTTTTCAGTTTTACACAAAATTTCTCCCATTTTCAAACCATATGCCACCTAAGTATCTTTAAAATCACATATAACATCTCATAAATCAATTTCTTGCATACCCATATCAAATAAAAAGCTTAAAAAACCCTAAACTAATAAAACTTACAAGAAAAAAGAGAAAGAGAAAAAACAAAAAAAACACATATTTCCTTACTTTCATCTAATAAGAAAAAAGATAAAATTTTTACCTGATTTTAGTTTGAGATATGAGAAAATACAAAAAAATGAGAGTGAGAGGCGATGAGATGCAAAGAGTTTAGAGAAACCCCACGAACAGTTTTGTAGAAACCCCACCCCCACGAACGAACAACTGTGTAGAGGAAGAAAGGAAAGGGTGTAAAAAAAACTTTTTGCGTAATTTTCAATTTTATCAAGGGTATTTTTGTCCCAAGATGGCTAGTTTTTTAAAAAAAAAAATATTTTGCTATTTTTCTAAAATGGAGTTGTAAGGTGGCTATTTATGGGAAAAACCCTTTTGTAATCGTTTCCCACTGTTCACTCCATATATATATATATATATATATATATTTTTTTTGTATTTTTTTTTGGTCAATTATGGGATATGACATTTTACTCCTTTTCAAATTTGGCCGTTGGACCAATAGTGATTGAGCTTTAATTTTTTTTTTCCTTTGAAAATATATTGTTATATAAAATGGCTATATTTATGGAGTATATTCTGTTAAAAAAATGTTGGAAATTGTAAAAGAAAATGTCAAATAAATTATCTCAATTTTCTATGGCTATAAAGTAGTATTAGAAGAATTAATACCCTTCTTTTTTTCTTTTCTTTTTTTTCTTCTTCTTCTTCTTGTTTTTATGAAACGATCAGTTTCAAACAAATAAAAAATTGTAAATAAATATAATAAAGAAATAAAAATGACTATATTCTTAACGCGACAACCATTAATTACGTTAATTACGTGGACTATCACAAATTTTACATTCACCCATTATAATATATGTTGTTATGGGACCTCTCACAAAGATTAATCAAAATTTAAATTTCTCATTTACAAAAGTAGTTCATGATCTAAGATATTTGATAAATAACATTGGTCATTGAATGGGCATCCTTAAAGGTACACAAACAATTATAAGCTTACGAGTAGACATGGCCTTATTTATACACTGTTAGAAATACAAATTTAATAGCCAAGATTCACATGGCATGGAAACTATATATTATGTAAAAGATATATGTGAACTAATAGCTAATGTGATTCCTTTTCTATTTGTCATGTTTTGATGCGGTTTTGAAGATGAAATGAAGAAAAAGAATAAGAATATCTTAGAAGCTTTGGAATCAATTAAATTTCTATTAATTATTTAAAGGAAACTTAATAAAGAAAATATATACAATAAAATTCTACAACTATATATGTATAATAATTATTAATTTAAAATATTTTAATTTTATAAAATTAAGATACAATGCCCAAAAAAAAGAAAGTTAAAATGAAAATGACCAGCACTAATTGATTTGTACTATATCATAATTTTATAAAATTAGTACATCTTATCTGCATCAAAATTCTATATATATGTTCATAGAGTCTTTTTACGATGTGGACAATCCACATAATGACGCACCCAAAATTGATATTTTTTGAATGAAAACTTGGACTTTGCTATACATATACATTAAAGTCAACGTTTTCATCCAAAAATCATCGGTTTTGGATGCGATCCGCATGTAAACCGTCCTTATCGTAAAATTCATATATATATATATATATATATTTTTTTGTTAAATATACTTTGCATCCCTAAAAGTATAGAACATTTTTTATTTTATCCCAACCTTTAAAAACTTTCAAATGCACCATAAATTAACATTTTGCTTTTATTTTGGTACAATTATTAAAACCATGCATAAGTTGGAAGAAAAAAACTATATGTGCACGTCACATGTAAATACATTTTAGGAAAAGAAAAAAAAAAAGAAAGTAAAATTCTAATTATTAAAATTCATTACATTCATTGCTTCACTTTAATAAAAAGACTCTTATGATTTTACCATACATGATTTTTCTTATCAAAATTTTAAATTTTATCCTTTTTTTATGTTTTTGTATAAGGTGCCCTTCATTTTTTTTGGGGACAGAAATACCTTTCATTAAAAGACAACTGACTTTTTCATCTAAGTTTTAGATGCTGTTAACAATTGGTGTTAACAATGGTACCAAAGTAAAAGTATAATGTTAGCTTATATGCAAATAAAAAGCTTTTTGAAGTTATGATGTAAAATGAAAACGAGTGCACCTCAAGATGAGAGTTAATAAAGCGAACTGAAAGTTTTTCAAATTTAGTGCAAAGTGAAAAACACCACATCGTGTAACGATGCAAAATGTATTCACCCCACTTAAACTATTTTTCTTTCTTTTTTCCTTTTAATGAAATCCAAATAAAATGGTAAAAGAATTATAGATGTAAATTTTTAAAAAATTTTGAGGGCAAGAAAGAAAAACATTGTCCCCTAAAATAATATATGACAAATAGTGGCATCTAGATGCAATGATTGTTATTTTTATTATCATTTTGTATATGAACGAATCAACTCTGTCAATTTATAACAATCATGCATTTACGTGCAATCTTCCTAATTTTCAAACAACATAAATAAATAAATAAATCAAACAAAAACTGGAATCTGGAAGCACAAATTTTTTAATCCCAAAAACAAAAAGTAAAAATAAGAATAAGCAAGAAAGGAAAGGTTAGAATTGTCAAATGGGAAAACTTAAAAGGCCCAAAAAGGAAGGCACATGGAAGTGTTGAAATTGAAAGATCCAGTTTGATGATTGTTTTGTGTCTGCTTTTATTTCCTTAACACCAGCCTGCAATTTGTAGCTCCCAACATTCTCTCTCACCAATTCTCTGTTTTAATTTATATATATATATATATATATATATATATATATATATATATATATATTTTTTTTTAGCTTTTTAGATGGAAATGGTTCCACATTTTCTTTAAAGTAATCATATATTATAAATATATGCATATGTATATACATAGTTTTTCATTGTCTACTGAAAATTTTGTTACTGCGTGGTAAACCAGCTTGATGTCGGGTTCTCTTGGCGGATTCCTCTAGAGGACTCTCTCTCTCTCTCTCTCTCCCTACTGCTGGTTTCCACAATCATCGCTATTTTTTTAAAAAAAAAAAATTATTTTCCTCTCTAAGTTTCGATTTTCTTTTCCCTTAACGTTTGTCGGGTAGAGAATTTTTCTCTTTCTCATTTTTCTTTTTGTTCCTTCAAATCCCATTGTGGGTCTTCTTATCTGGGGCTAGGTCTTTTTGTTACTGCTTCTACAGGGGAAAAAAAAAAAAAAGTATAGAATTTGGCTTGCAATTGTTAGGGTTTTTGGAATTTTGGGTGCCTTTGTTTTTGCTGAATACTTTATGGCTAGCTTTTAATTTCTTCTGGGTTTGCGTAATTTTTGCAGATAAGACTTGGGTCTGCGAATTTCTATTGTTTATTTGTTTAATCTGTTTATCATAATATATATTTGGTTCAAAAGGAGGTTTGGCACTGAAAAGCGTTTAATTGGTAATTGAAGGTTGGAGCTTCAATCCAGTCAGGTTAGTCATTTCTTCACAGTGTATTTTTTTTTTTAAGCTAATTTCGGTTATCAGTAGATCTTTAGCATATACAGATGTTAGTGTATTGTACAATTTAAGTACATTAATCTTTTTGATATCTTCATGTCTACTTGTGCGGTACCTCTCTGCTTGCGGTACATTCTATGATATATATATATATATGATCTGATGTTTTTAAGAAAGCTTAACTTTTGAGTTTGGTCTCTTCAGATTTCTTTAGTTGGGTGCAACTTTGTGTTCACTTCTGAATTATTTTGGTTTTAGACACATCCTCATATTCAAATTTCTATGCAAGAATGGCGTCTACAAATTTCAGAATTAGGAAATCGAATTTAATCTTCACCTGAAATTGTAGAATGTAATAGATAGATATTTTAAGCTTCCTGTGTTTCTATATGTATGACTTTTTAGGATACCCAAGAATTGTGGAGTTTGATATTTGGTGGAATGGTCGTGGTTTGAACCTCTTATATTCTGTTTTTGTACTATGTGTTGCAGAAATTACATTGTTGCAGTTCAATAGCCAAAAGTATCAGATATGAAAATTTTATCCATATATATTGTATTGTTTATTATTCGGAATTGCATTTTTTCTTAGAAAGGAATCTATATCTCATCCAACCATGCGAATTGGTTTGCATTTTTCTCAGAGGAAATTGTGACCACCGTGGGGATATATTTATTACACTTGTTACTTTATTAGAAAATTTGATAGCTTTAAACTTATCAGAAAAGTAAAAATTTGAATGACTTAAGCACAAATGTATTTGATATGCATACCTATTAGCATAGAACAGATGAATAGGAGTGCGTGAAATATTTTTCTTTTGGTACCACAGCTAGCTTTTACTTCTTGGAAACTACATTCATAACTAAGGTTATCTCATTACCAAGCCATGTAATTTTTTTCATTAGGTTTTATGACGACCTAGCAGGATTTAGCTCTTGTTTATTTATTATACCCAGAATTCTTTATAACCTTAATGTAGAACACCATATCGCTGCCATTACCTTGCATATACTAGAGGGTTGCATTACATATTGGCAAATGTACTTGTTATCAGTAAGATGGATGCTGCCATCTGACACTACTAATCCTTAGGCATAGCCTATGCATGGGATTTATATTAACTGAAGCTTTCCAAGTTTCCACTTTGCAGATAACCTTTAATTGATTTTGAATGAGTCTTTGGTGTTTGACGATTGACATCCAAGATTTTTCCAGCAGGCGTGATGCACTTTAGTTGTTAATGACATAAAAAAGTGCTTAAAAAGTGCTTACTGCAATCCAGAAATATGAATTATAATCTATAAACACTTTTTGTTAACTGAGAGAGCTGAATTATTTTATTATCTCCCTTTTTATTTAGTTATTTATGGGAATTGAATCAGATCCATGTTTTTGCACCCTTAATGAGTCGCTATGGTACTGTGCTATATGCAGATTTGGATAACCTACATTGATTGAAAGTGATATAGAGCTTTAATATTAATCAACTGAGATTTGACAAGCTCCTTGTCTATGTGTGATTCACTATGTCAATGTCATACATGTGCATCGTAAAACGTATGGTGACCATTTATAAAGGGATCTTGGTGGTATCTTCATGTTGTTGGTGATGGTTCTCCGATATACATATATATATATATATATATATAATTTATATTCAGCTTCTTGTCCTGTGGCCATGTGATTGGCTAATTCCTCTAATAAGATTTTTCACTTGATCATAGAACATCAAAGCTAATTCCCATTTTTATATAAGGTGCCTCTGTTGCGATATGCACCGGCATCATGCAGTTTGTTAGCATTTGTTTGATGGAACCACTAACATAGGAATTATATTTTTTCAGTTGTTTAAGCATAAAAGCACCAATGAAGTGTTCGTAGAAGTAATTGTCATGGAATACTTTTTGATTCAGGATTGCTTCAATTTAAGAAATGTTCATATCAATCTAACTATCTGTTATATTAGTGTTAGAAAGGGAAAAGTGGAAATACTACAATTCATTGACATTTTATGGTCCGTTATGAGGTTGCAGAGGAATGTGATTTATGGAATGATAAGGATCTAACTATCATAGGCAGTATATATATATATATATATATGCGTGTGTGTATGTGTTTCACATTCATACAAACCCCTTCCCCTTATGAGATAATAATCTGTAATACATTTAGTCACTTCCTTTGAAAAATAATTTGAAGAGAAAATCAAGGAAATGGGAAAAAGAAAAAGAATTTAGATTGTTTTTCTAGCTGATATCTTTAAGATGGGAACACCAAGGTGTTAGATCTAGTGACAAGCCATGCTTGGATAACTGCACAGGCTGAGAGTTTGAAAGCTATACCTGCTGAATGGCCTCCTTTTCACCTTGAAAATCCCATATAGCTTTTTGGTTGCCTTGTGCATCCAGGACACTGCATATGCTTGGGAAATTAATTAGTAGTTAGTTGCCAATATGCACCAAATTTTCTAAGTATGTGTATTGAAGGTGAGATGGTCAAGATAACGCAACCATAAGATGGCAAGGAGGGAAAGAATATATGATATGACTATTGCATCTTAAAAACAATACTGATAATCTCGGTCAACTTTTGCAAACTGCAGCAAATAATAGGAAGACTGACTTATTTCAAGGACAGCTGTTGTGGAATCTAGCTCATGAAATTCAACTTCATTTACATGTGTCTGCATGCATATTTTTTACCAGTCTTTAGACCTAAACAATTGAGACGGTTATGTTTGGCGAACGCACAGCATTTACTTTCAACCTTTACCTTCATGATTTAAAAAGCTGCAAATTACTGGTTTGTATGGCTGATTAGTAGTTTATAGGATTTATTGAATTTGATATAATTATAACCGTGGGTAGTATTGTGCAATTGCTAAATATATGTCTATACTACACATGCACTGCTACTATCATACAAATGCTCATGGAAGAAAGACTGCTGTCTTTTCAGGCTCATCAAAAATCCTCTGTTGATGATTCTGTGCTGCTAGTCCACCGTTTCATTATTTCAACATGAATAATCCATTCGGTGAACATAATGTAAGCCCATAACCTAAATGAATATGCTGAATTCTGAAATCAAATGGGTCTGAAACAGATAATTTTTGTGCAGGATGAAGCTACTGTGGTTGGATTTGAAGTCCCAAGATCACCTGATTCAAGTTACAACAATGTGTACCCTGGAAATGAAGATGAGGCACGGGATCCTCCTAGTGTTCCTTCGCATCTGCAGCACACTTTGCTGAGCTGCCCTGCAAGCAGTGATTTATCTGCAACCCTTCCATTGCCACAGAATGTGATCCTCAACCATCTTTACATTGAGAACAGGGAGACCCCCAGGTCAGTTGTGGCATTGGGTTTAACTCATCGCTTCCGCTCAAAATTTGTTACAGTTGTTCTTTACAAACCAGTTCAAAGAAGGGGGAGTACTAGCACCTAGTAGTGCATATGTAACATGCGCCCTGATTAGGCTTTGGTTTCTTAGTCCTTGTTACAGTGAAAGTTAGCGGTGATAGACCCGAAATCCAAAATCAGTGGTGAAGGATATTTTTATTGTCACAGAAGCAGATTTTTAGTTTTGGTGCCTTTTATTGAATTTCTTTGTCGACTTGTTAAATACTTGATGTCTATATATTCTTTTAACAGGTAAATGATGTTGGTTCAGCCAGTAATTCATCAAAGTATTTTTCAAATGCATGCAGGTGAATTTTGCATTTGTGCATTGAATGACTTGTGTATGTCGATGAGCATGTCCTCAATTTTTATTTTTATTTTTATTTTATTTATTTTTTTTTTTTTTCGGGTGTGGGTGTTGAGTTTGAAATTTTGCTGCCTAACATTATAAACGACGTGCTCTTTTGCAATCTGGGTTCTTTTGATTGTCTTAGCATCTCTAGCCTCCCGCAAAGAAGTGTTTTCTCAATCCATTCTTATAAAGAGTGAGTTTGGGAGTAATTCCTATAGCCTTAAAAGAGTTTTTATGACTATAAAAGCACTTCCTAAAGTGTTTGACAAATAGAATAATAGTGTTTTTTTTTAATGATTTTATTTGAAGAAACTACCTATTTGGTGATTTTGAATGTCATTTCTTATAGGAAAACTGATTCTTTCGGAAATCAATTCCCAAACGGGCTCTAGTTATCTTCCTTTTATGTTCTAATCCTCCACTCTTTTTTTTTTTTTTTTTTTTTTTGTTGGCGCCTTCCAGAAGATCAATTATTATACCCAATACTTCGACCTAATAAAAAGGAAAGAAGAATGCAAAAACTAATCATTATAACAAAATTGCAATTTATTGGAAGACCCACAAGCTTCTCTCTAGAAATACGTAGTTTATTTGAAGGATTGCACTTTTTTTTTTCTTTTTTTTCTTTTTTTTTTTTTTCTGTTTTTGCTAGTAGAAGGATTACATGTAGACGTTGTTGGCACCACATGATATATATATATATATATATATATATATATATGTATACATATACACATATATGAATTTGATCTTGTGAGGCAATTCAGTGTTATATGACTTTGACATTGTTATTATAATGCTATAATGTTCAGTAGTCAACTCGCACGGTGTATACTTATTCTCAAATAATTGTCGCGGAAAAAGATTTTGTCTATTGCATTATTGATAAGATGTATGAGTCGATGGTGTACCTGAAGAGACAAGATCGGACTCTTATCATTGGATGGTTATATTAAGTGATTTGACGAAAACATTTGTGATATTTAAAGTTATCATCTCAAATTCTCAAGAGGATTATTGCTAAAAACTATGTTAGGCTTAGTTTTCTTGCATATATTCTTGACCTTCTGAGTTGGATATGACACAGACAAAAGTTCGGATGGGGATGAGTTTGTGAGTTGGAATGGGCAAAATATGTTGCTTGACCAAATTCATGAGTAATTGTTTATCTTTTTATTTTTTTAATGGAAGATATATAAACTCTAATGAATTGTGTTAAAACAAATTATAAAGATTTAAACTTTCATTTCATAAAATAAAAAATAATAATAATAAAAAAAATTAAAAAACAAAAAACAAAAAACAAAAATATAATAAAGAGCACTTTGCTCTCTCAAAGGCAAATGGATTTGGCATTACCAAAAAGTTTCTGAAAAAATTAGCTCAAATTTCATATAAATTCCCTACACTCGACAATATTAGTAGTACAGGACTTAAGGGAATTATGAAGGTTGTTCCTTGCTTTTATGCCACTTTATTATAGGAGACACCGAAAAAGATGAAAAAGTGCTGTGGGCTCCTCTCTTTCAGGGTAGAAACTAACATTATAAGACGTATGGATGAATATTGTTGCACCAAACTTGAGTTTTTGTCCTCTTAAAGACAATTCATATAACAATGATTTTTGGATTTTAATCTCCAAATTGCAGGGTTGTTAACATCATCTATCCGATTGGGAAATCACGGTTGAGATTGAAAAGCAGGTATAGACAAAGATTGAAAAATAAAAAATAATAAAATAATAAAAAAGAGATAGAAGATCCTAATTCTTAGATTTAATATCCTCCATTGAAAAGATTTATTGTTCTAGCACTTCATTAACTAGTCCATTCTATTTTTTTTTTTCTTTACCTTTCCCCTTTTATTATTTTTCTTCTTCCTACACATATACTATGAATCTATCAAAAAACTTTAGAATTTAAAATTTAATTCAAAGTTAAATATGAATTTATTGGCATATTAAAAATTCTGTTTAAGAAAAATAAACTTAATTGAAATCCAACAAATAGTAAATTTATTTTTAAAACTCTATCTTTGATGGTTGAAAAAGTAAATCTTAATAATAAAATCATTAGAACCACCTGACATGAATTTGGTCCATATATATATATATATATATATCCATAAATTAATGATCGGTTGGAAGTATGTTTCTAATATAAAATGGTAATATATTGATGTGTCTACTAATTTATAAAGTATTTGAAATGTTACGTCAATTAATAATTCAAAATTAAAATTTAATTGGACAAATAATAACTCTTAACAATTATAAGTGTTGAAGATTGAAATTATACTCCTAACTATGAAAACTATGAAAACTTTATATTTATAAGTTGTATACATGATCCAGAATTAATTATTGCACACGCATGCAGGTAGACACATTAAGGACACCCACATCCATCAACATTCTTAACCATCCATCCTTTTCCCTTTTATAAGCAAATTGATCAACAACTATCTTATATACAAGTTCTTTTAGTAAATACATATAGAAAAGGTCTCATAATAGAAAATGTGAGCAAAGCCTACACTTCTTTTTCAGTTAAACAAATTCCAAACACACCCTCCAAGTTCGACTTCTTTCTCTTCATAATTTTCCAACAAATCACAACCACAAAAACCAAGTCAGTCAGGTTGTCAGAAGCCTTCCTTTTGAAAGATATAAAACTCAAAAGAACTCTAAGAGCCTGTGAAAGGGTAAGACGAGGGTTTGTATTACTATATGTATACATGTCTCCATCAACCCGGCAAAGCAACTATATATATATATATATACACATATACACTAATCGGCTGCTGCAGCTTGTGATTAATCAGGGAAAATAACGTACCATTTGACCTAGAGAGTTCCGTAGCAGTTTGGTGGGCCATTCAGGATGAAACAATGGCATTTTAAAATTGGCATAAAAATTTTATATAAATATTAGGGATTTCAAATGGAGTTGGAGAAAATATAAAAATAGAGTACCGATTATATGATGATTGGCCTTTTCATCGACTTATTGCAAATTCCAGGACTTTAGGATTTTGACAAAATATCTCAAAGTTTTACGCAATTAATCTAAATGTCTACATATATATATATATATATATATACATACACACACACACACACAGACATAAGACTGGTAAGAAATTTGATCAGAGTGTGTATATATAATTAAGCATTATTAATATTAGAGAAATGCATGGATGTAATTCAAAAGAACATATAACAATATTTACAGCCGACATGGTATATATATTTATATATATATGGATTATGAGGTCATAGGTGCACTTGATCTCGTAATTTTCTTGATGAAACAGCTAATTAATGGTCAAATGGTGGTTAATTAAGAACTGTCAAGTATCACATATCCAACTTGGTTCACTGCAATATGTCAACTTGTGGCTATTTAAACTGGAAAAAGAATTTATTTAATTATTTTTTCAAAGGGAAATTAGTAAAAGAAAATGTTTAAGGCTTAATTTATACTTGGTGAATAAAATAGTAGTTTGGTGATTCAAAAAAACGAAAAAAAAAAAATGAAAGAAAACTACTAGTCTTTGATTGCATGGAGATCTGGTGCCAGCCATATCCAACTGGAGACCTTAACGAGTGTGCCTGCTAACTCATACACAAAGAGAAGCATGTTCAATGTCACCCTCCCCAGTAGAAAATATTTTCTTTCTTATAAGAAGCTCTGTCAATTAATGTTTCTTTTTGTAATCAATGAAATTAATCGGATATAAGTTGAACAGAATGACTATAAACTTGGACTATATATTATATACGAGTGATGATCTTTTGATAAGGTTGAAACACATTGATGAGTTTAGTACTAGGCTGCCACATTAAAGAATAATTTAAAACTCAAACCCGCTAGTTGAATAAGTAATAATCTTGAACAATTATCATATTAATATGCATTCAATAGAAGGTGAGCCTATATTTTCAACAAATCAAAACTACCTATGTCATATATATATAAAATTTTTCTAATAAAGGATTCTAATTTTATTAAATAATAAATTGTTATACGATTAAACGTGGGCCATATAAACATCTTAAGTGAACTAAAATCCAGGTTTTATAAGAAATTGGTTTTCTCTCTGTATACACACACACACACACACACACACACACACAATAACAATCAGTGTGCATGTTTATTTCAGCATTGTAAACTAGTCGTATATATAAACAAGACAAAGTCTAGGAATTCATATAATTGCATATTAATGAATATACACTATCAAAAGTACATCCACATTGATTAAAAAGTTAGATTATTAAGATTATTATTATTATTATTATTTTTGCTACGAGTTAATGTGACGCTTAAATTTGGATGTTGCTATTAACATAATATATTCATGAATCTATTTATATATATATGATATAATACTGAAATCACCAGTTTAAAGTATTTATTTGATAATCAAAATTTGGTAATCTGGGTATTTTATTTTTGAAAGACAAAATTTGGTAATCAAGTAAATTTATTATATTTGGATGTGGAAATGCGTGTCAAAGATGTATTAAGGTCATGATTTATTATACATAAACATGGTTAAACAAAGGTAATTAAATTAAAAAAAGAAAACCTAGTTGGCCCCATTTGGAAAAAAAGGGTTATTGATCCTTTGGGATATACGATGAGACTTTTCCCTGTTCATATTAGATGCGGCGAAATGGATTCTATGTAATATTTAATTTTCCCTCTTCATTTCCTGTTTACAATGTCAACGCTTATTTCCAATATAAATACCACACTCCAGTAAGCCTTTTTTCCCAAGACATAAAACAAGGAAACCATTTACTTCATTTCATCAAAACACTATCAAGTTTTCTTTCCCTTTTATATATTTCCTCTCTCCCATTGGGGGGGCAAAAAAAAAAAAAAAAATGACTGACATTGAAGGAGAACCAGGAAGCTCCATGCATGGAGTCACAGGCAGAGAACAAACCTTCGCTCTCTCAGTTGCTTCCCCGATGGTCCCGACAGACACGACCGTAAAGTTTGCTTTACCGGTCGATTCCGAGCACAAAGCTAAGGTCTTCAAGCTTTTCTCCTTTGCTAATCCCCACATGAGGACCTTCCACCTCTCTTGGATTTCCTTCTTCACCTGTTTCATCTCCACCTTCGCGGCGGCGCCGCTTGTCCCCATAATCCGGGACAACCTCAACCTCACCAAAGGCGACATCGGAAACGCTGGCGTAGCTTCGGTTTCCGGAAGCATTTTCTCTAGGCTTGTGATGGGTGCAGTTTGCGACCTGCTGGGTCCCAGATATGGATGTGCTTTCCTAATCATGCTTTCTGCTCCGACGGTGTTTTGCATGTCGTTCGTCTCTAACGCCGGCGGATACATCGCCGTCCGGTTCATGATTGGATTCTCGCTTGCTACTTTCGTTTCTTGCCAATATTGGATGAGCACCATGTTCAATAGCAAGATTGTTGGTTTGGCAAATGGAACTGCGGCTGGCTGGGGGAACATGGGAGGAGGAGCTACTCAGCTTCTGATGCCTGTGGTCTATGAAATCATCAAACGTGCTGGTGCTACTCCTTTCACTGCTTGGAGGATTGCCTTCTTCATCCCTGGCTGGTTTCATGTGATTATGGGAATTCTTGTTCTTACTCTTGGCCAAGACTTGCCTGATGGCAACCTTGGTGCACTACAAAAGAAGGGTGATGTTGCCAAAGACAAGTTTTCCAAAGTTGGTACTCTAATTTTTTATTATTCCTAACCATCATGTCAATATAAAACATCACACACACACACACACACACGAAAATGTCATTAAGAGGCAAATTGCTCACCATTTGGTTGTCAATGGTCATCCATAACCATTAAATCATACAGATGGTGCAGATTTAATAGTTGTGAATGGCTCTTGCCCACCATATGGTGTCTGACTTTGTCCATATATATTAACGGTATTATACACACACGTATATATGTTACAAGATATTTGCATAATAGATAGATTATATATATATATATATATATGTGTGTGTGTGTGTGTGTCTGTGTCTGTGTATAAGAAGTCTTTCATAAAGAATTGAACAAGTTATTACTAGTAATAGGACGGCTATTATTTCTAATTATCAGCAATAGAATTGTGGATAAGATAATTTCATATCTAAGCACTTTCTTACCTGGATATTCAGATATAAATTATGTTGATGTGATAATTTCTATTGTATATAATAAATCTCAAACTAATTCTTGTCCTATTATTCAGGTGTTTTGGTATGCAGTCACAAACTACAGGACATGGATCTTTGTCCTTCTCTATGGATATTCCATGGGTGTCGAATTGTCCACCGATAATGTCATTGCGGAGTATTTCTATGATAGGTTTGTCTTCTTCTCCATACAAGTTTCTCAAAAAGAGTTTTCTAGTAGATGAAAAACTTAATAAAGAAAACTATGACCTAACCGGTATGCCTTATATGATCTGTTTTGAACAGGTTTGATCTTAAGCTTCACACTGCCGGCATAATTGCGGCTTCATTCGGTATGGCTAACATCGCTGCTCGTCCTTTCGGCGGCTACGCTTCCGATAGAGCGGGAAAATACTTTGGCATGAGAGGAAGACTCTGGACACTCTGGATCCTCCAAACCCTAGGAGGAGTTTTCTGCATCTGGCTCGGCCGTGCCAATACGCTTCCCATTGCCGTCTTAGCCATGATTCTTTTCTCCATCGGAGCTCAAGCTGCCTGCGGAGCCACGTTCGGTATCATCCCCTTCATCTCCCGGAGATCGTTGGGGATCATATCGGGCCTCACTGGCGCCGGAGGGAACTTCGGGTCGGGTTTGACTCAGTTGGTATTCTTCTCGAGCTCGAAATTCTCGACGGCGACGGGGTTGTCTTGGATGGGGGTGATGATTGTTTGTTGCACTCTTCCTGTTTCTTTGGTTCATTTCCCACAGTGGGGGAGTATGTTCCTTCCGCCGTCGAAAGACGTCGAAAAATCTACGGAAGAATTCTATTATGGATCTGAATGGACCGAGGAAGAGAGACAAAAGGGTCTTCACCAGCAGAGTCTTAAGTTTGCTGAGAATAGTAAGTCTGAGCGTGGACGACGTGTTGCTTCAGCTCCAACACCTCCAAATACCACACCTTCACATGTTTGATTTCATTAGTCCTTTTTCAATGGAAGCTCAAATATATAACAAGCTGCAAAGTAGAAACCAATAACATTGAAAGGGGATGCCAATATACCAACCCTCATATATATATATATATATATATAAACAGTCCTGATCATATCAAAGTATTAAAAAGTCAGGATGCGATATATATGCAGTAGTGTGTGCTGACATGTCTGCTTCAAATGTTCATGTATTTCCATGAACTTTTTTTTTTAATTTTTTTCCTTTTCTTCCAAGTATAGAGAAGAATCAGAAGTTGCGTATATCCTTATAGAGGATTCTGGGTGTTAGTAGTCAATGAAGAAAGATTCCAATGGAGTTTGTTTAATGGTATCTATATTTGTAATGATATACCTTTTTAAATGCAGATATCTCAATATACACTTGCTTGTGGTACACATCATGATTCATCACCAGGAGTTTGAAAAATTATATATTAATTCCACTTAATTATGGGGCACTCAATGATTGGACAGAATTTGGGATTCTGATTTTATAATTTAGAAGATTCTCTATTAATTATTTTCTGAAAAAGTTGACTTGTCTCTTTTTAGAAACGGAGAGAGAAAATTTATCAAAATTAAAATGTATAGGATGTTGGGTTCATAGCGTCAGCATGAGATCGATGGGATTTTTATTATTATTTTTCTTTTCTCAATAAGATTGATGGCATAATTAATATCAATTAGAGTATTGTTATTTGTTACAATATGTATGATGAACAGTAACATTACCTTTATTAATATAGCAATTATTTGTTGCGGATATTTATTTTCTTTATTTTCTTTTTTTTTATGTCAACCTGTTCCTATCGAATTCCAATTTCATCAACTCCGAAATTGGATAGTTGGAAGACATATTTTTACACCGAGTACGAAACGTATAAATATATATATATATATATATATATATATGTCATCTATGGGAAATTGAATTTATCTGTTTTCTTACGTAGGAACAAGAGACAAAGCCATAGAAATATTTACTGCCTTTAGGACTGATTGATGGTTGATGAAAGGGAGACTTCAACCACTCGAAAGTAGAATCATCAATATTTCAGTAAAAAAAAAAAAAAAATGCAGAACCATCAATAGGTCAAAAAGACTTTAAAATATTAAAAACTAAAAACTATTAATGAGCATATATAGAGTTCAATTTTAATTAGATGTTCTTGCCTGATGAGTCACTCTCTGCTGTGTTTATGTGAAAAGATTGATAACCACTATTTGTTTTTTTTATGTATAATTCATTCGATCAATTCCAATTTCTTTGGACGGCAAAAACTATCAATTTGAGAATGTTGAAAGAGAGCGAGATTGATAGAGAAGACAAGTGCACATACTCAAAGTTGACTTTGGACACCTTGTTTGTGTACTCGGATAACTATTATTATTACTATTATTATTATGAATATACTCGGACAACTTTTATGTATAATGTTTTGGATATTATGTATAATATGTGTATACAAAGTTGGTTTAGTCTGAGTATGACCTATATCCGCAACTTATTAACCTACGGATATCGGCCTCTGATTGGAATTTTAAATTTGTTATATGGTGAATATCGATGTCATTTATTCGCATGTAGACAGTAGAAACCCTGTTGCAATTAAGAATCAAGTTGAATTTTGAATTAAATAAATTAGGTAACAATTTCGTCTTCTCTAACATTATTGTTAAATGTTTATTCGTAGAAGTGGATTAAAAATAAGATATAAGACACTTTTTCACACCCTTAATTTTTCTATAAATTAAGTTTATATAAATTTTTATATAAAGTTCAATTGGGGAAGATAAAAGTCCTTCACTTGACAATGAATAACTTTATTTCAGCAACATGTATATATATATATATATATGTATATTATAAAAACAAAAACTTTATCTGTATTTGATTATTTATAAGAATAATTGCAGTTCAATACAATCCTTACGTTTTCAGGTATTGTTATCTAGATTTTTAATCTAACATTTGTTGCAATTTGGTCAAATTTATATTTTTTTTCTTTCTTTTTCCTTTTTTTTTTTGGGGGGGGTTTTTTTTTTTGGGGGGGGGGGGGGGGGGGGCGCTAAAAGTGCTAAACAACTCTCCTATGCCACGGGTATTAAATTTATTATTTTTATATTAAAAATTGTTATTTTCCATCGAAGTTTGGATTAATTGTGAACCTCTTTGTACGCATTCAAAATTTTGGAAGTTTACATTTTGAACTAGTTCCTCCAATGGGGCATGGGGATATAATTTGGACTCAAACTTGTGGATAGTCCATAAAAAATAAAAAAAAAATAAAAAAATAAAATGTATAGATTGTAGAACTAGAATCACCACACTTGTCGAATTCAGTTAATATATAGGACTTGCTCTTAAATCTTAATGAATGAAAATATTCGAAAAACTGGATTTTGTTGCATAGACAGTATGATACCAATTATTTCTTATTAAATAATTCTCAGATTAATTCCAACAAGGAAAAATAAAAAAGGAGAACATACTCAGATAAATAATGGGGGGACTTACCTGATCAGTATTCAGCACCAATGCCTTGTAGAGAATTTCATCATCAGTGTTTAGTGCACAAGTCAACGTGGTCAATCTAGAGATTTAGATTACGTAAGGCTTTTACATATATAGTTTTTTTTTTCTTTTCGTTGAAATCAAAATAATTTTAACTTCTCAAATATGTTTAGAGCTTTTTGGCTTAATTTTCTTTTTTGTATTTCCATACTATCATCTTTACAATTATATTTAAAAATCAAATTAAACTGTTTACATATATTTTTCATAGTAAAGAAAAGTATAACTTGATTAATTGAGGATTACATAGGATGTGTTAGATAATAAAATTTTTAACTACACTTCTTTTAAGTTTTAATTTCCTTATAAAACTAGTTTGGACCCAATAGTATGGCTATAGAGAGGTTTTATATAGTTTTTTCCTTTTTGTTGAAATCAAAATATTTTTAGCTTCTCAACCATGTTTAAAGCTTTTCTTTTTTGTTGAAGCCAAAATATAAGCACATTTGGAGCTTCTTACCTCGAAACTTTTTGTATAAATACCAAATTATAATTTGCATATTTTTTTCTAATAAAAAAATGTATAATTTGATTAATTAAGGATTGCATAGGATAAGTTAGATAATAGAATTTTTAACAACATTTCCTCTAAGTTATAATCTCTCATAGGAATAAAACTAATTTGATCCCAATAGTATGACTAGAAAGATATTTTGTTGTAATTAATAGGATAATTCTAGACTCACCAAAATTGTTATCCAAAATTTTAATTGCCCATGGGTTGATATTGTTTTGTTGTAATTAATAGGATAATTCTACACTCACCAAATTTGTTAACCAAAATTTTAATTGCCCATGAGCTGATATTGTTTCATTGATTTTTACCTCCTATGATTATAGACACTATTAATTTACATCTTGTAATGAATAACCATGTCAAATGCTATATCATGTGGTTTAAAATTGTGGTGAAGTTCGTTTATTCCTTTAGCATTACTATAATTAATACTCTACCTTGCTGGATCTCTTTCTTGTCACTTTTTAAGTGTTTTTCTTTTGCTTAGTTTTTTTTCTATCTCTATTATCTGAATTTTATCATTTTAATTTCCAAGGAATTAATAATAGCAACTATTTTTAAAATGATGACCTTTTAATCACTCATCTAAATAATCTTTTTTCTTTAAGATAACTTATTATATACATAACTAAAAGAAAAAATAAACTAATTAAGCATATAAAGAATAACTATTTTTTAGATGATGTGAGATTCTATTACTATTTGGATAAGGAAAATCCATTTATATATGTATATATATATATAATGAGGTTTAAGTGAGGATATCCTCAATATTTGAAATTGAGAATGAAATTGTTTTATTACAATCTTTTTAGCCGAGTTACATCTAACCCACATGAATGACACCTAATCTAACGATCTTAAATGATCAAGCTCTGAGGATATCCACATGAGCTGTACTTAATATACATATATAACATCTTTTTTATGAACGATATATATATATATATATATATATATATAAGAATTTTCTATATATATATCAAGACATCTTGATGGTTTTTCAATTTAGACCTTATTTTTTAACCTTTAGATTATTTCAAGGATTGAGATATAAAATGATGTTTGAAGCTTAAATAAACCTAAACATGGACTACCCCCCCCCCCCCCCCCCCAAAAGGTTTTAATACATTACCTAACTTATTTAAACAACCAAAACATTTTTAAATCTTAACTCTTAATCAATTCAAAGGTTAATGATAAAGAATCCAGATATTTTCTTCATCAAAACGTTTTAATGAAAAACTGACTATATATATATATATATAACATGTTAACTTAATAGGTTTCATACGATAATATTATACCAAGTTGATAGTCCCATCATAAAAGACTAGTACATTTACACAGATAAATGTTCCTCTTAAAACTACTTTCTTGCTTGTACTTAGAATATAGATGGCATCTTAATTAATGAATATAAAACTAAAAAACTTAAATAGGAATACTGTAATCTTATGCATTCTTATTATAAATAAAAATTATATACTGACCAATAGTGGCTTTACTTTAACTAAAAATATAAACAATTAGTTAGTACATCATTTTGCACAGAGTTCATAAAGTCAGATAATTAACCATGACTTACTTGTTTAGGAAACCAATAGTTGCTTGCCGCATTCATATTAAAGTAGTAATGTGTAAATCATGTGTTTTTTTATTTTTTATTTTTTAATAATACGGTGGGAATGGGATAGACAAATGATTTATTTGGTGGAGTTATCTTCTGCTTTCTCAACAAATACCAACTCAAAAACAACTTTGACCCATCAAGGAACATGCGCTGTACTTTTATGACATATCTCGTTTTCAATAAAAGCCAAGAAGATTCAAAGTATTTTCATCATAAAAAAATAAAAATAAATAAAAACAATGAATATTCAAAGTATCTCTTCAACTTAAAATAAATAAAATAAAAGAAAGAAAAGATTCAAAATAATTCCCTTCCACCTGTATCCCTATAATATTCTTTCCATCACTAGCTATGGACTTAACAAAATTCAAGACGAACACGTTGCAACAGTATCTGTTTATTGAAAGGTCTAGATATGGGCTGCCTTCAAATAGTTTGGAAACATGTAGCAGTGTATCCAAAATGGACAGGCAAGAGTCAATGGCAGACGTTGTACAGCATAATTGAAACATGAGGAACTCCAACTCCATTCAAGGACTCGAATTGCAGATCATGAATTGCTTTCACTTTTCTAAAGAATATCTAAGCCACCCTTCATGTCTTCCTCCTATAGATTATCTGGTAAACCGTACAAGTCTTTTGCGTTTTGAATAAACTTGGGATTTGTTTTGGTAAACCATACCCTTAAAGTCTTTTGCTCCTTGGTTTTGATTAAACTTAGGATTTGTTTTGGATGCTGGGCTGCACTAGATGAGATAAGACTGTTTCAAATTTGATACAATTTAAATAGGCCAATTCAATACAATATAGTTCAACATCCCAAGCTGGTTATAGTTCGAATATGCTAAACTTGGATGATCGTCTTGCATTTCATAATGTGATAGATCAAAAACAAAATTATAGTGGATATACAATAATGCTAACACAAAACGCTAACATATCATGTTGAATCGAGTTCGTGTCGTGTATATGTAAAATTTAATTAACCCAAACACAATCCGTTATAATTTTGTGTGAAAATAAATAAACCTGAACTCATTTAATAAATTATCATGTAACTCGATATCCGATCCGTTAACCCATTAACAATAAATAAAAATTTAAAATTTAAATTTGATTTATCTTTCAAATAATAAAATAATATTTTTTAAAAAAATTACAAAATTTCTCGTTTGTTTTTAAATTTTTTAAAAATTAACTAAAAAAGAACAAGTTGATGCATATCTAACAATATATTAAGTAATTTTAATATTATAAAATTTATGTGATTACAAAAATATCATTTTTTAATAAGTTTAATAGGTTTATCGTATATTATCGTATTTTACTTGTTAAAATACATTAATTTATTATGTCTTATTGGATGACACTGATACGGAACCAATACAATATCACCAACCCAAACCCATAAATTATCGTATAAATTCATCTCGTATTATCATATCGTATGAGATTTTAACAGGCCTAGTAGAACGACCACCAAAAGCAATGGTTTATGGTAACACGCTGCATCCATGATAATGCTGTTTCTTTGACCTGGCCATTTAACAAGTATGACATTTAGCTTTGGTGGAAATAATAAAATAAAAAAAATTTAAAATTTAAAATTTTTATTTTAAAAAAAAAAAAAAAAAAAGGTAGACTCAGAAAATGCAAATATATGACCTCCCAAGCCAATAACACTAGTTGTACCGGATTAATGATTATTTGTTTGATACTGCAGATGAAAGAAGTACAATCTTACAGATGGATATATACATCTTACTTATCAATTGATGTACACTGTGGAACAGTCAACTCACTTGTAATCTTCTCAACCTCCAGCAGACCATATTCTTTTGCAAATTGCAATGCATCAGAGCTTCGGTTTCCACTAGAGAAGCATAAAGATGATCATTACAGCACAACTAGTAGCTTATCTTTCCACGCCCACCACAAGTGCTGCAGGATCGGGAAGAAGAGCACTTTGTACAATAGCTCCATTTCTTGGGAAGCCTGGAAAAATTAACCACTAAGTGGAGTTTGTTTCAGCTAGTAAGGGAATGGAAACTTGGAAGGGGTGAGGGACAAGAGATTGAACTCAAAGGAAATGTACCCTGCTGTGAATCGAGTTGCCATATTCTTTGCTTTTGTTCTTGCCCTCTGAGAACTTTCATCTGACCGTTTCTTAAGTACAAATCCTTCGCCATTGCATTCTGAACATATACCAGAACCTCCACAATCTTCACAAGTTTTTAAAGCAACCTGGATTTTAAAAAAGAATTTCTGTTGGAATTTGGAACTTGCACAGAAAGTTCAGGCATGAGGGACAAACTAGAGATGAACAAACAGATACATCAAGTTGGAATAGCAATTCTATAGACCATGTAAAAATTCCTTGAAACAAGGTTCCTATAAAAGAATAAAGGTTCCATTGCAAATGAGGATACTGAAATAACAACATTGAGAACTTCTAGCAAAAGCTGTTCAGGGTGAGAATTGGAAGGAGATAACGGATAAAAATCATAGATCAAAAAACTGAATTCCCAAGTTATCTACAATATGGTACATCTTTTTCACAGTGAATCACAACATATTTTGGCAAAAGAGCATGCTGAAAGTCTAAACTAGAGCTTCAGAGTCTGGATTCATCGTTCAGCATCTTATCTCTAAGTAATCATATTAGAAATTATTCTCTGTCTTGGAACACATCTTTCATTTTTCTGGCCACCAGTGCTCTTTAAGATTCTAAAAACAACAGTCTTGGATATTGATATTTCTGGAGGAAAAGAGTTATTTGAAAATGAAAGCTTGTAAAAGAATACATAAAAGAATAATAAGAGCACATACCATAAGATTATAAATGACATTCTAGAATGTCAATGAAATAGTACATAAAAAAGATCTTATGTAATGTCTGATAATCTGTTAATAATGTTACACTATTTCACATTGCACATATCTTAATAAGTACTAGTTTTGAAAATTTAACCCCAAAATCAGTGTGTTGAAACTAAAAAAGCATGGTTCAGAATATATTGTATTTATAAATTTAGTGCGAACCTCGGGTTCCTTGGGAGCTTTGCTTCTCCTCACAAGAAAGGTTGCAGCTGCACCCACAACTGTGGAAGCAATTACCACAGAAGCTGCTGCTTCAGGTAGAGCAGAAGTTATCGTGACCGATCTTTTTCCTAGCTCTTCAGACATTACATCAACTAAAGAACAAAAATTAGGATGACCACCATGTTCAATTTGGCAGCAACTTAAATATCAGCTGCAAGTACTCATTAATTGAATATAACTCATAAAAAGAGGGGAAAAAGGAAATATAAATCTATATATATATATATATATATATGCGGTTTTGTTTTATGGTGAGGGACTTATGGAGAGGGACTGTGAGGGACAGCCATCTATAGCTGTCAGATCTGCATGATTTTTGTGATCTGATAGCTATTGATGTTGTCCCTCACAGTCTCTCTCCATAAGTCTCTTACCATATCATTTATGCATATATATGTATGATCTAAGAAAGATCTCTCCTTCCAATGGAGATTTCTCACAGGGTTGACTTGACTAACCAATGTACTTTAAAATTTGTTTTGTGCCAGTATTGTACATTAGTTTCCCAAGATATTACATCCATAAATCATTTTTAGTTTCCCCACCACAATAAAAGCTTGGAAAAGTGGGAAAAAAAAAATGAAACTTGAAATGAGCTAAATCAGGTGTCTCAATAGTTGATTGTGATAACCAAAATACATCGGAAATCGGACAATTTAAAGTTGGGGAACAGAAACATGTAAAAACAATGGAAGCACAGGAAAGAAAGTGAAATGGAATCCAACTTCCTTCATTGAGTTAATAAGGAAACAAATGTTAAATGCAACTTAATAAAGGTATTGTCAATAAAACCAAGAGACCAACATTTAAAATGCAGAAGCCAACATTTTAACAATTTAACTCATAGGCCAAGACATTTATCATCATATTCTAATTCTTTTCTTAAAAAAGATGCCTTCAACTGGTTAAGAAGCAACAGCATCAAAACTAAACAGCACGGGGGTAAAATACTTAAAGTGCACAACTTATATAAGGTTGAACAAGATATATTGGAGATGTATGCTCAACATCAAATTCCAGAACAAACTGGAAAAGTATTTCCTGATGAAGGCTGGACAATCTGACTGGAAACAAAAGCCTAGAATCTCTATATAGGAGATATTATCTCCAAAATTGAAACGTGTTTAATTAAGGCACCATTTATCCACCAATAATGAACGAATAGCCTTGGCTCAATCTTTAGAATTAGTTCCATAAGTAATATTCTGATCAATATTAACAACATGGCTAAGCCAGCACCTTTATTTTTTATTTTTTTATTTTTTTATTTTTTTATTTTTTTATTTTTTCAAGGACAATGTTGGTCCTTTCATTATGCCAAAACAGCATAAATGTAAAAATAACATTTTTATAAGCAATTTTTGGCTTCAAGTTGATCGAACTTTTGAACATTCCTTATATGCAAGAAAAAACCAACTTAATCCAATTGAGCCCAAAATTAAGTAAATAAAAGTTTGAAACCACGTATAATCAGCCCACAGCTAGTGAGATTAGGCATATGAGGTGTAGGCAAATAGGTCGACCACACCAGTCGAGAATTCCACACTACACACCTTCAGGAACCAAGACAGAGGGAATCCCTTTTCTCCACAAGTTCCATTGTACCTCCTGGATCCCAACATGAAACATGTGAAGGCTTCAATTTAAGATTACAAGTCAACCCAGCATCCAAACCAGAAAATCTGTCTTCTCAACCAGAAAAATCTAGTTATGCTTCTACATAGACTACAAATATCAATCCTTAACATGTATTGATTCCGCATTTTATTTCATATCTGATACACATTAAATGCAAGTTCCACTCAAACTCACATTGGCCTAGAACCTTTTTCTTGTTACTATTCTCCTCGTCCTTAAGGATACCATCTCTCAAAAAAGACTTGACCCACAATCAGGTCCTAACTGTTAAGCAGGAAATCACTTTTCCCTCAGCTACACAAACCAAAAAGCACCATAAAGTTAAGATTAATGAATACACAAATACTTCAACTAGCACTGATTCTAGTGTCCCAATTTCTATTGCCTTTCCCTTTTACACCTACAACAACTCATAACCGGTTTAGAAAATCAGAAAACAAGGAAAACCATCTTTGTATTAAATACTAATTACGAAAACCCATTAAAACAGCAACCTTCCTCCATAAAAGATTACAATGAATAAGGAAGGTGGAAACACCCTATCACAGGAACCCACTTTTAAATGACCTTAAAATGCACGTATTAATGCCTCAATTAACTGAAAGCTGCAATGGACGTTTACCATTAATAGGGCGTTCTCATTTGTCTCATAATTGTAACGCATGCCCATCAACCACCTTCAATACCCACTACCCATCTATCAAATAAGCATATAAAAGAACAATTACTGTGATAAACCTTTTTTAACTTTCCATGGAAGAATTGGATCTAGCAAAATAGAGGAAATAATGAGATGGGCTTAAATACAAAGAGTTTCAGGTTCACATAAAATTTAATATATATTTTTTAATAGTTTTAGAAACAAAGAGAAAAAGTGGATATGTTTTCTTACTCTTAGGAAATGGAGCAAATGCTGAATTGCGCAGCGCGAGCTTCATTATTAAGTGTTTGTGTGTGTATTCACCGAGTAACACAGACAGACACTTCGGCCGTGGGGTAGTTTTGTTACTTCCCTGTTTCCTCGTTTCCTTATCTTGCCTGCCAAGCACGGTTATCAACTTACCCTTTATTATTCATATAATTTCAGAGCTACCATCCACTTTTTCTTTTTTCTTTTTTCTTTTTTTTTTCTTTTTTTTTTTTTTTTTTTTTTACCTCTTCTATTTTTGGAAAATTGGATTAAAATTGGTCATGTTATAAACAAAGAATTGAACTAGGCCCAAAAACTATTAAAGATGTATAATTAAGGAATAATTATTTATCAAGATAGAAACACCCTTATAAAAAGATATTTATAAAAATTTGAAATTTAAAATGAATTTATTTAATTAAATAATTATTTACGGTCTTTCTTTAGGAGGTGAATAAACTATTACATGTTGTCTTCATTTGCACTTGATAAAGATTCGTATGGAAGGATGATAGGCGATTGCAGATAGCTTGAGATTAGGGTTTCGGGACCAAAAGCTTAGCCTTTTCATTAATTTTATGTTTGATTGTTTTAAATATTGACAACTTATTTTTCTTTTGTAAATATAGTCTTTAAGAATTCCTTTATTGTGGTTTAAGAAGATGATCCTTTGATGAAGCTGGCTTTGAAAAGGCTTTATTTTGTCCAAGGAGACAGCAAATGCTTGCAGGATTTAGATGGTCTAGGTTAAATTATTTCCAACAAGGGCATTGTGGTTAGACTGAAGAATGACTAAAATGATTATTATTATTATTATTATTATTAATATATAATTGTTTTAAAGCCGTAATCCCTTGGTTCTAATCGTATTTTGAGGTTATTTGTTAATCTGATAGTTGAAGGATGCTATTTGTGACTTACAAATGAAGGGGGGGTTGTTGTATAATCTACCCATAAGTATACTTTTTTTGATAAATTACCTATAAATTTACTCTCTCTTTTTTTTAATAATATTATAACCATTGGATTTACTTGGTTTGTTTGAATGAGTGTCTATTTTTTAAATTAAATATATAAAATTTTGTTATTTGTCATCGATAACATGATCACCAATCAATGGAATCACTGTTAATATAATAATAGTTAATTATCGTATGTAATTTCGTAGAGATATTTTATTTTAAAAATCTAATTTAAAAAAATAATTAATTTTAACAGCTATTTATATTATCAAATGACATATAAATCTCACTAGTAGTGATCACCAATAATGACCAATAGTATTTTATGATAGCATAATTATAATTATAAATTATTTTTCTATCAAGACAAGACATCCTAATGGCAAAATTTTTATTAGTAGTTTATATATTGCTTTAAAGACTCAAATTTATAAATGTTTTTGAAATTTATGCAAGTTTAATAAAATTTTAAAATTTATGAAGGCTCAATGAATATATAGACTTATATAAATTCTAAATACATTTTTAAATTTCAATTCTTAAAATAATTCAAAAGTTTATAACAAAGTCTAAATAGTTTTTTAACGTAACAATTAACTTAAAATTTTTTAATAAATTGCTTCATATATATATATATATATCAAGATTTTTTTTTTTTTTTGGGTGCAATATATGTGTATCAAGTTGAACAAATGTTGATGAAATGAAATAACAAGTTAGGTGACATTTAGAGTTGTATCACCAAATTTTAAGGCATTAATGGATAGCATTGTTTACACGCATTGCCTTGTATTTTTCTCATTTTGCATTTACTTAGGAGAGTTGTAGCAATCCATTCCTCAATGATCTTTGGCCAAGCCTTCAATTAGTTGTTAGGAGTATCTATTTGTAGGGGTGTGCCACGCGGCACATGCCCCACATAAAATGTTTGTTGGCCCATGATATTGGCAATGAAGTGTCCCTTCCTTTGAAGTATGTACGGACCCTTGTGCTAAGTGACCCAATAGAAACACCCCCACTTGACAAGCAAGAGCGATTCTAGAGAGTGAACATTAAAAACAATTATTGTGATCTGAACTCTCTAAACTAATGTGACTTATAATACTGAAAATTTATTCTCTTTCAATAAATGTACGTTAGTTATAGGATATTATGCATGAAATTGGGGTCTTAGCTTTTAGGTGAAAATTATTGTGGGACAAATTTACATATCACTATTGAGAGGTAGATTAGATGTAATGGAAAGTAGAAGTAGTTTAGTCCCTCCCACACCAATCTTATTTATCATAAAGAAAATTTTTGTTACAGATATATATACTAGATATATAGAAATTGGGTTATAAATATACACCAATATAGTTCTTTGGAAAATTACTCTACAAAGCGGTTATAGCCTTGAAACCCCGCCCAAAACACATATGGGCGATGAAGCAGCAGACCAAACCCACCCAACTCCTCATGGCTAGTGGCATTTTATCATATGAAGCTGCATTAAATACCAATGTAATAAATTCATGTGGCATAAATAATGTAAGTTTCAAAAATGCTAGGAGAAACGGGACCAATTTCTTTTGTACGAAGGTAAATGCTATCACCAGTTTTACGTTTATCTGTCTTTTTTGGGGATTGAAAATCTTTGTACCTGTGCTTTATTGTATTTTCTTGTTCGATTTAGGCAGTACAATATGCTTTGTGTTGTATGAAGAGGTTATTAGTAGATGGTAGGAGATATTAAAAAATGTATAAATTCACACCATTTTCGTATCCTATTTAATTACTAGGAGATTTATTATGGGTAGAAGGCCATTTAATGAAAATTATTAATTTATACAATTTCAAAAGTTATTAGTCCTACCACCCCTGAAATAACATCATGAGCATTGAAAATTTGAAAGCATAGAGGCCCCAATAAACACATATCTTTTTCTTATGTATGTAAGTATATTTATTCAAAAATTGAAATTTTTTAATAACCTTTAATAGTTTCTTAATTGCTCTGAAATGTTTCAAAGTTTAGGACCCAATTAGATGAAAAGGTCGCCAAGCGGGAAAATAATATTGTCTTGCCCATGCACTCTTTTTCATATATTTATAATGATTTTATTTAGTTTAAGCTTGAAATTAAAGGACCACTTGGAGATGCCTAGCTAAAAAGTACACATATATTCAAAATTAATTGAATTATAAATCATTGTCATTATTCCATGAGGTTTCCATTATCAAATTTCTGCAACTTCCATATTGAAGAGCTTCATAATTAATCACATAAATTTTGAAATACAAAGCTACAGTAGGAGTAAATGCTTAAATTGGCAGTCTTATAGACCTTCCACTCTTAACTCTCTCACTGAAAAATTGAAATTTGAAAGCAGAGGAAACAAAAAATAAATATTTAAAAAAAAGATGTATTTTCATTTTCAAAAAGCATACACAATATAGATATAGATATAGAAGATTAATTAATTGCAGGATGAAAGAAGGGTGCAATTACACAAACTCACGGGCATTCTCACTTCTTCCACACTGTAAAAGAAAACCCACCTCACCAACTCCACCCCCCACCACCACACCACCACATCAACCATGAAATACATTGCAAAGCAATATGAGCTGTGCTTTCTTTCATCAGCAAACTCACGAGCCTATTTAAGACCCCATTTTCACCTCCATTTTCACAAACACCTCTCTCCCTATAAACCCTCTTCGTCTGCAAAACTTTTTTCCTCCAAAAAAACCAAAAACAAATCCTGCCTCTCAAAGTTTTTCTTCATGTCTACTACTACTAATAATAATTCTGTTTACCCTGCACTTATTCTTCTTTATTTTCTATTGTTTATTTCTTGTTTTGATAATTCTATGGCGAGAAGACCGATACCCTCTAGCGCTCCTAGCACCATGGTTAGGCCCTTATTAGCACAAGATAGAGATTATTCGACCTTGAATCCTCAGAGGAATCAGAAGAAGAAGGTGTACCATGCAAAGGAATTGAAAGGTTGCTTGCCAAAAGGGTTTAGACCTGCATCGGCTCCTAGTCGATTCGTCAATTCGCATACACTTGGCTTAGCAGGCTGTTCTTCTCGCTTGCACTCCAAGAAAAGACCTTGAATTGGTTGTACTAGCGACTTGAGGAGATTGCACAAGCGATATTACTCAAATATTGTATATGGTTTTTGGCCTTCATGGATGGATTTCATAAATCCACGAAATTATTATGAACTTCTCCTATATACGTTCTGATTCGTGATTATATATATATATATATATATATATATTATTACTAAGTGCTTGTTACATTTTTTTTTTTTTTTTAGTGCTAATTAAGTTTTGACCCTATATAAATATATGTTCATGTTTTACAAACATGGAGACGTTTACGTTTTTGGATCCCCCACTTCGATAAAATAAAATATATTTATATGGGAAGCGCAGTCAATGAAAATTGAAACTTGCTTATAAATATAGTACTCTGTTTTTATCTTCTTTTTTTTTTTTTTTTTTAACCATTTTAAATTTATTCTTTTTTAATTATTTTTGGCCAACATTTTTTGTATTACTATCTTCCATAACCGACTTAATTTTACAAAGTTAAATGAAAAATAGTAAAAATTACACATAAAAACCATCATTCAAAGATGGTGAATATCAGATGAAATTAATATATATTGTATTTATTCTAATATTAAAAAACATTAACTCTTCACCAGCAACTCCCTCTTACTTTTAGCTTTTATAATAGTTCACCTTTTTTTTTTTTTTAATTACTTTTGAAAATACAATATTTTGCTTAGACATATAAAAGAAATACCGCTGAAGCACGTAACAGCTGGAGCCCTTTATAAACCTCTTACAATTAACAAGTGATTTAGCATGGCATGCCCTATTAGTTAAGGAAAAGAAAAAACAAAGCATTATTCTTTGTTGTAGCATGCCACATTAGTTAAGGAAAAGAAAAACAAGGTATTATTTTTTGTTGTAGCAAACAGGAGTGTTAATTTTGAAGTAGCAGTCATGTACGCCTCAACAGAAGCTGTACCAACCGTCAAGCTACATCACAGAATATGGTACCATCAATAATAACTAGAAAAGTTCTGTTAGCAAAAACAGAAAAACTAAAAAATTTCGACTTTTGACAATAGTAGCTTACGTCCTCTACCAAATGGTGGACGACACGCCAGACTACATCTCGTGGGACGTGGGACGTGGGACAAAGATGGGGTGGGAGTGTATCACCCAATCCACCATTTAACGGAGGACTTCGCCAACTGTAGCATTTTTTCATTACTAATATATCATACCAGCCATCAAAGATAACAAGCTCCTTTAAATTACTTTTTCTTTTTCCAAACTCATCCATCCTAAACCAAAATAACTTGTGTTGGAAATTAGATCATTTACTCCGTAAATCCAAGAGATCCTAAATAATTATAATCACAACATCAAAACCATTCCCTCCTAGAAAGCATGCATTTTGTAGGAAACAAGAACGTCACAGGATATAAACGCAAGACTAAAGAACCTAACTATACAGATCATCATCATCAGCCCCACCAGCAGAAGTGGCGAATGGATCAGATCCAGAAGCCCCAGTAGTTCTGGCATCAGAAAACCTAAATTCAGATCCAAAACCCCTAGATTGCTGCAAGGTTTGAGCAAAGGCCTGATATTTGCGGATGTCAGCATCACTAACACTCCTGCGTGCATACTTCATGGACTCCTCAAAATGAGCAGCTTTGATCTCCGCCACTTCGTCCTCAATGTCCTCATCCATTGCCTCTGGATTCTCCGCTTTCCTTCTCTCCTTCTCGATATCCTGCAATGTGAACAGTTTTACTTGAAATATCAATCCATGTAAAGTGAATAAAACTCCATAAAAATAAAAATAAAAAAATCCATAGTTCCAAACTTGCAAATTAAAAGACAATGATGTTTCAACAAATGGATTATCATTCCAACATGCACAAAGAATTTGTAGTTGACCAGTTGGTTGTGTATATTTGCAAGGGTTCAGCACACAAACAGCTTTAACACATGAACCAAAGATAAAATAAAATGAAATGAAATAAAAAATTTTTAAAAAAAAAAATGTATTTGCTAAAGCCTTTTGCACATTAAAACCACGGTTAACTACTTTGTCATCTAAATTTGCAAGGTTTCTAGTTTCACCAATAGACAGCAAACTGCTAGACGTACAATGCAAAAGCATAGGGCCTCTTCATCTTCAAACCCAATAAAGGCTCTCAACAGCCTTATGCTCTAAGGTGGATAGTAGACAGAATAAGTTACCAGATAAAGCCCTACTTTTCCCCATCAGAAACTTCTGTTAACTTAAAACAAGTAAACAACAAAACGTCAATGAAATGATTTTTCCTTCCTCCTCGAAACTATAAGAAGGATGGGATTGATAAAGCAATTCCTTGGCTCTCGTAATTACTACTTGTCTAATGGATTGAGAAACTAAATACTATTTTTAAGGTACTTATTCCCTACACCAAAAACAAGTTCTCAAAATTATTTTTATAACGCTCTCCAAAGGCATACTTGATGTAAGAGTGACTAGATGAATATCAATAAAAAAAAATGTGCAGCAGAAATAGATGATAAACAAAAATTCTGTCAAGCAAGCATGCATAACCTCTTAAAAACAAAGATGGCACGTTGGCAATATCCAGCAAGCAATAAGGAGCAGCACATACCTTCTCTATATTCTCTCTGATAGCATACTTGCATGCTCGCTGGCATATCTCTGTTATATCAGCCCCACTGAAGCCTTGAGTGTACCTAGAGAGAGCTCTCAAATCAACATCTTTTGAGATAGGTGATTTTCTCAAACATGCTTTAAAGATTTGATGCCGTGAATCTTCATCTGGAAGAGGAATATAGATCAGTTGGTCAAGACGGCCTGGACGTAGAAGTGCTGGGTCAATTATATCTGGTCGATTTGTGGCCCCAATGATGAAAACAGTTTTCTTGGCTGACATGCCATCCATTTCAGTCAGGAGTTGGTTCAGAACTCTATCTGCAGCACCACCTGCATCTCCAGTGCTGCTTCCTCTCTACAATAAAACACACCCAACATGCATAAAAGCCCAGCAAGTACATGCATATTTCCAGAACAATACATGTAATTATAATTAATAAAATAAAATATATTAGCACTTTGTAAATACCTGAGTAGCAATGGAATCAAGTTCATCAAAGAAAAGGACACATGGTGCAGATTGTCGGGCCTTGTCAAAAATTTCTCTAACATTGGCTTCACTCTCACCAAACCACATGGTGAGCAGTTCAGGGCCTTTGACGCTGATGAAGTTTGCCTGACACTCATTTGCAATTGCCTTAGCCAGTAGAGTTTTCCCACAACCAGGGGGCCCATAGAATAGAACCCCTTTTGAAGGTGACATTCCAAATTTCTCAAACTTCTCCGGGTGCTCAACGGGATACTGAACGGTCTGCAAAAATAACAAGAAAGAATAACAATGTTATAGGTCTAAGAAGAAAGAGAGAAAAATATATACGCTAAAAATCAATCTAATCAAATGATTACCTCCTGAAGCTCCCGCTTAACATTTTCAAGGCCTCCAATATCTTCCCAGCTGACATTGGGCACTTCAACCACCTGCAACAGAACTCAAAGCATTAAGAAAAGATTGACAAAGAGTTTTATATACCCCTAAAAAGTTTCTATGCCACCTTAGGATGGATGTAACAGAAAGACACTTACTGTTTCACGCAATGCCGATGGATTGCTTGTGCCAAGAGCAGTCTGGAAGTGCTCATTAGTAACTGCCATGGAATTAAGTATCTCTGCATCAATAGTATCATCCTCCAAATCAATCACATCCATCTTCTCTCTGATGCATTGCAGTGCCGCTTCCGTGCAGAGAGCAGCAAGGTCAGCCCCAACATACCCATGAGTATCTTTTGCAATTCTTTCTAAATCAACCTATGGGAAACCATTTTTGTCAATCAGCTAGATACTAACAACTAAAACACATAAAGCAGGAAAGACACTTTAACCAAAATGTCAGGCTAAATCGTAAGTCTATTTTTATAGCTCTCCTACATACCATGTGTTCCATATCAAATACTTATGATACCCAGATCAAAAATGTAACCAACATTTAATTTACCATATATGTTCCGATTATAGAGTATATGGTTCCACTGGTGCAAGTCAAAATTCAAGTTCATAATATAAATAAAAAATTAAAAAAAAAAGGAACAACTGGAAACAGCTCCTCTCATACCAGTCACACCAAAACCCTCATCTGCTCACTGGGTACACCCGCATATGCAAACATGCAATACACAAAATTAAATAAACAAAGACCATAAGAAAACAAGAAGTTCGCAACTTACCTCATCAGACAGCTTCATGTTCTTCGTGTGTATGCGAAGAACTTCAAGTCGCCCAATCTCATCAGGAACACCAATATCTATCTCTCTATCAAACCTACCAAACCTTCTTAAAGCTGGATCAATAGTGTTTGGACGATTGGTAGCCCCAATAACAACAACATGGGAACGTGATTTTAGTCCATCCATCAGAGTCAAAAGTTGTGAAACAATGCGCCTTTCAACTTCACCATGAGTCTTCTCTCGCTTGGGAGCAATTGAATCAATCTCATCAATAAAAATGATAGACGGGGCATTCTTCTCAGCTTCTTCAAATGCCTTTCTAAGATTGCTTTCACTTTCACCAGCCAATTTAGACATAATCTCTGGCCCGTTAATACAAAAGAAAAAAGCACCGGTTTCATTGGCAACAGCTCTAGCAATTAATGTCTTTCCAGAACCAGGAGGGCCATAAAGCAGAATTCCTTTAGGGGGTTTTACACCAATTGATTTAAAGAGTTGAGGATGCCTCAGTGGCAGTTCCACTAACTCACGGATTTGAGCCATTTGCTTCCTTACACCGCCAACATCATCATAACCAACTTCGTCCAACCTTTCCTCATCTTCCCTTTTCACAGGTTCCCCCTCACAAAAGATTTCAGTGTCTGGGGCAACCACACAATAGTTCTCAGGGTCAGTCTCAATGACTTTAAACTCTACACTTCTCATCCCTCCTCTGACAAGGAATAGATCTCCTTTTCTCACAGGACGATAAGCTTCCAAGAAATAAGCTGGACAAATTACATGGGCAACACATAAAATATGTAAGGAGAAGAAACAAGAAGACAGAAAACAAGGATTTGAGAGTCAAAACAGAAATATGGAAGAGTATCAATTAGAAATAAAAGCAGTCACTCAAGAGAAAAGAAAAATGAATCGGTTTAGAAACTCACGTTTTAGGAATGCATCAAACAGGTTTCCGGTAACACCTTCTATGGTATCATCCACTGGAAGTATATGTACACGTTTTCCATATTTAACATCAGGGCACTGATGAACAGACACTATATCTCCAAGTCGAACCCTCAAATTTGATCTAACAACTTTGTTCATCCTGATCTTCGGTTCCTCACAGGTGTCATCAGCAAGTGCAATGCAGACAGTGTCCCTCCGTTTCTTGCCCTACAAACCAGATCATGATAAACAAAAATATTAGACTAAAAGAAAGATGCAAATAATAAAAACTAAAATATAGAACATCAGGGAATTTGTAAATCAACCTTCGAGGTCACAATTCAAAAGTGTACATAATTCCGTAAATGTACAAGACATGCACCAAACAGAAATGTAAAACATAGTTTCTTTGCCAAAAAAAAAAAATAAAATTGAAAGAAAATAAAAATTAAAAAAAAAGGGTCTTACTAACAAGTAGCATATCAAGAGCCTACCCAAGATAAGCACGTAAAGCAAATAAAGGATGAATCTACCAGATGATTTATCTTAAATATTTCTTATGTACTATCACCTTGAAGCCGATTTGCTTCCCCAACAACGGTATCATGTGAAACCTACTTACCTTATTGAAACATACACAATGTGGCTCAAATATCTAAATCTAACAGCAAAGAGAACTCAGTTCCAGAATTCCAAAACTCAAACCCACAAAAAACCCATTAGTCTATGTACTCCACTAATCAAGTTCACCAAATTAATTTCAAATAGAAACAAGTGTTTAATATCAATAGCTTGCTCCTCGAATAAAAAAAATTAAATTAAATAAATAAATAAATTCGTTCAAACGCAAATTTTTGCATACGTGGCGGCCGCTAAACCCAAGCATTCCCAATTTTATCGAATTGAACCTTATTACTCTAATAACATGGTTCTATTTAGGCAGAAATTTTTTTTGTCTCCTTAAATTCAAAATTCCAAACACAATAAAAATTGGTAAATTCATGGTACAAACTCTTTCAGACTTTCAATCTTAATCCAAAGAAAATAAGAAAAAAATAAGTAGTATCAAACTTTTCAAATCATAAACAACAAACGCAATAGCATGGTCAAACCATAAACCCTAACTATATTCGCAAAATTAGAAACATCCACTACGTTAATTACATTCAAATACCCAAACAAATAAACAAATAAATATATATACACGCAATATCAGCGCGAGCACAACACAAAAAAAAAAAAAAAAAAAAAAAAAAACCTTGAGGAGGACAGTATCGCCACGGAAAAACTGCAATTTCTCCATGGTATCAGGGTGCATCGAAACGACGGAGTTGTCGTCGTTTACAGCCTCATCCACGATAAGGCGGTTCGGCGACTTCTTGCGCTCCAGAATTGCCGTCGAGAAATCCTTTTTATCCGACTTCCTGGAAAAATATTAATAATAATAACATAGAAACTGGTAAAATCGAACCAAAATAAAAAAATAAAAAAAATTCAATCTTGCAGAATTGCGAACGAAAAGAAAAAAGGGTAAGCGGGACTCACGAGCCGGACGATTCAGCTGGGTGTGACATTATGGGTTTTTTGATTTTCGGATCGGCAATTTTGCAATGAAAAGAGTGTGATCGGAGTGCTCCGACGGTTCTTTTTTTTTTTTTTTTTTTTTTGGTAAAAAGTAGAGCTCTCTATGCAAAGTAGCACAGTGTGACGGATAAATTATTTAGGGATTTTATAGAGGTCTCCGTCTCCACCGAGTTTGGCTTGAAATAGGAAATGTATTTTTTATTTTAAGGTTGTGTTAGGTTGCAAATGGCAGAAGTAAAAGAGGATTAGGAAAGGGAATCCAGATGTGCGGGCAGGAATTGAAATTTGACTTTGAGTAATTGTTTGTTTCTATGTTTATTGGGCCCTATCAGTTTTTCATTTATATTTGGGCCTATTCTGATCCAGTCTTGGGTAAAGCCCAATTTGTTTATTAAAAAATTGTTGCTATTTATTTTTTTTTTTAATTACAAATTACCTTAAACTTTGTTATTTCCATCATATTCTTATAGTATAGATAAAGATGTTTAACTACTAAAATTATCCTCTTCATCAAATATTACTATTTACCTGATAGATATTTCTTATCCCACCGCAACTTTATTTAAATTACTTAAAAAATCCTTTGATTTTTTTTTTCTCAATTTGAATTTTAGGATTGTTGGCTAGGCAAAATTCCAACAGTTCAATTAGGATTGAACAACCAAAGGCTTCTTTTATTTATATTGAACAATTCAAACCATATTGAAATTTTCAAAAGAGCAAAATAACTAAAATACTAAAACTTTCCTATCTTTTTCTTACAATACAAATGAAAATTAAAATTTCTAGCTACTCAACGAACTAATCTTTATCCAAGCAAAAAATTTGTCAACGGTTTCACACACACACACGGCGATGAAAATATCGATATCGAAGAAAATGTTATACGTATAATTTTATGCAAATATCAATGGAAATATCAATAAAATTAAGAAAACTATATATATTTAATTTAAAATACAAATTTTTTATATATAAGATAATTAATATAATAAAATAATATAAAATAATACAATGAAATAAAATAGTCCATATATATAGTATGTCACCATACTAACATTGTATGTGAGGTTGATTATTTGTTCATATTTTAATAATAAAAATCACTACTTCAAGCTGTAAAAGCAGAAAATAAACTTTTTTAATAATAAATATATAGAATTATCCTAAACTAGCTAATAGATTTTGTAAAGCAGATTAGGAGTTTTATATATTTTACCTCTTAATTAAAATGATTTGTGTATTAAGGATTGACGACAATAATTACTTTTTAAATTTAGGTTAATTTAGTCCTCTTAACTAGAGACAATCTAATTTCATTATTTAAAGAATTTGTATCTATTTCCAATATATTAAGGGAAAAAACAAATTTGTCAAAAAGTAAGTAAAGATCGCACATCAAACTCTATCAATTAAAACATTGAATTTATTGAGATATCTAACCCAGAACACAAGCCAAAAAAATAATAGAAAAATATAAAAAAAGAAAAAAAGGAAAAAAGAAACAGCACTCTTTTCTGGCTACTCTATGAATTAAAACATTTGAATTGATTGAATTACCTAACCCAAAACATAAGCCAAAAAAAGAAAAAATAAAATAAAAAAGAAAAAGCACTCTCTTCGGGCTAGGAGAAGCAGGCATGTGTGGACACATCAAAGTCTCTCAATAATTAATGAGTTGCCTGACACAAAATAACAAAACACAAGCCAAAATAATAAAAAAAAAAAACAAAAGAAAAAGTAAAATAACCCATCATATCTCTCTCTCTCTCTCTCTCTCTCTCTCTCTTTATGTGTAAACTATTCACCTATCTTGAAACTGCATTTTGTTTGTTCTTAGGAGTCCAACTTTTCCTTTGAACCTCTAAAGCTACCATACCGATTTCCTACTGTACAAACACCACTCCTGTGCAAACAGAAACAACATTAGCTTTTCTTTGATGGGTTTAAAATATTAACTCAGATTGACAACAATAGCAACTTAAATTTTCAGTTCTTGGTATCAATTCAAAATATCATTAATATCGGCGATTTTTCCATAGATATCCATTAGAAAACCGATATTTTCATCGATATCCATCGATAACGGTGACTTTTCCATGACACACCAGATAGAAATTTCTTCCCCCCCTCTATCAGTGTCGTTGCTCACCGAAATCCGATATTGTCGTCGACATTTCAGTAAATTTGACAACTTTTTCTTCACTGCACACACACACACACACACAAACACCAAAAAAAAAAAAAAAACAAAAAAGGGAAGTTTAAGGGCAACGTATAATGAAAACGAAGAAAAAGAGACAGAGAGAGATAGAAATGGGCATATATGTAGTGAAGGTTGAAGCTCATTCTTGAGAAGACATTTTCCCTTCCTTGAGCTTGAAGATCCACTACTTCAAATCCATTTTTGTTCTTTTTTCTGATCTTCTTCTACTTATAGTTACTGCCCCACCCCTTTTACTGCAATAGTAGGCTTTATGCCCATTCACTAAGAAAGTTGAAGAAGTTAGGAGTTTTATAAATACATAAATAAGTAAAAGGATATTTTGTAATTTTACACAAGAATGCAGTGTGAGTAGAAATTTCTAACGCGTAAATAGCAACACTCTAACTAAAAATGTTGGTTTTGCAATCATAAAGCAACTTTGTACTGTAACTTTATCCCACCCCAATAAAATTCAATTAATTAATGTCTGTCAATCATCTATTAACATGTCTTGTTTTTGTTTTTCTTATTAAAATCATGTGTAGTTTGTTTAGTTTAATTATTTCTAAGAGAGGAGAATATCTATAAATACCAAATGAAATAGAATTTAAAATTAGGTTAGCTTTTAGTTTTTTTCTTTCATATTTGTAATTAATTGATAGATCTAATAAATTCTAATAAATACTAATAAAAAATCAAAATAAGGAAATCACACACAGTTTAATAGAATAAACAAAAGCAAAAAACAAAAACTGAACACGTTTTGTTAACATTTTTTCTTGTATTTTTTTTTTTATTTTTAATAAATTATGCATAGTTTACTTGTTTCAATTGTTTGTTAATGGTAATTAGAGTTTATTAGATATATCAATTAACTAAAATTATAAACAAAGGAAGAAAAACAAAATCATAAACCTACACAATTTTAAATCATATCCATTTGATATTATATTTTTTTCTCTTTAAATTTGTTGCTAAATGACATGTCAAATAAACTTTAACTACCATAAATCAATAAAGATGTAAAACTAGGCCAGGCAACACAAATAAGGTACAAGTAAGACACTTTAAAATTGCATACAATACAGATACGACACGTTAAAATTGGGTATGAGCACGTACAGGGACGACATAAACCGTGTCATGCCAAGCACAAAACACGTAATGAGCCATATTTGAGCCTTAAAAATTAGCTCATGGGTTAGGTATGACATAAGCCTATGATAGACCTAAACATGATACGGGCGTGTAGTAGACACAATATAAGATAATTGTATTAAATTATGTAATTTTAAATAATCTTTATTTTTAAAATTTGTAATCGTTAACTATTATATTGTTAAAAATGAGTAGATAGTAACTATATTCAATAATTACGATTATAAATTAATAAGAGATGAATAAAAGAAAGATAAATGAGAGAAAAATGTATTAAAACTAATAAAAAATAGAAAAAAATAGAGAAAAAAAGAAGAAAAAATTAAAACTAAATTGAGGGTGTGGAAGCAAAATGAAGGGAACACTACACACATTTACAATTTGACTATTTAATAAAAATTAATTATGTTGAAAATTAAAGAAAAAAAAATCTTGATCCGCCTATACAATTTGTAAACATATAAAATTGCTTTCAGTTGTGTTATATGTACAATTTTTTATTTTTATTTGGTTTGCTATTTATGTTTATTTTCTCTTTAGCAATTATGATTTTCTAATTTAATTTTTATTCATTTATTGTGCTTATTATTTGACTTCTCATTTAATCTATTTAGCTAATATAATATATCATTTATTTTTATTTATTTATTTATTATTTATTGTATCAAAATTTATAACAATTATTATAAACATATAAGACATTATTTTTTTTCATTTATTATATATAAATTTTGAATAATTATTAATATTTTTTCATAGATACTTATTGCGTTATCTACCAATTAAATAATAAAACATATTATTTTTATATTTAATTTAATTTATTTTAGATGATTTTTATTCAATTATAGTTTATATTGTTAAAAATATGTAAAATATATATCTAGTATGAGCACGAGCACAAACCATGTTTGACATGAGCACGGCATGGGCATATATGTACTTGGGTCCATAGCACATCTAACACGACAGAAAATCTAAATGAGTCAACATAAGCACAATATAAAAAAATAAATGGGGTGGTACAGATATGACACAAATGCGAATGGGTCATCTTAAAAGGATCGAGTCAGTACGGCATGACTCATTTTACACCTCTATTAATTAACACTAAGAAACAATTGAAATAAATAAACTATATACAATTTAATAGGGAAAAAAACAAAAACAAAAATTAAATATGTTAGCAAAAGACACCAAATATTTCTAAAATCTTTTATTTTTGTTTTCAATTAGAGTTTACCCTTGTTTTCCGCTTTCCTCATTACATCCATTGCCATTAGCAACAAGATGAATCATTGGTATCTTGCGATTGGTAACCCACATTAATACTTTTTTTTTTCTTTCTTTTTTCAGTTTCTTGTTCTTCCATAACTTTAATCCATTTGAGAATTTATACTCGAGGAATCCAAGGAAAGTGATTTCTAAAAATCACCTAACTTTTTTTTTTTCCTAGAATTACCAAATAAATGATTTTTCTAGAATAAAATCACTAAAATTAGTTTTATTTTTACATTTATTTTTTGGCAAACATAATAGGAAGTAATTTTATCTTCTCTTCAATCTTTTATGGGTCATTTGGCATGCAAGTATAATAGTTTGTATTGTATTAGTTTGCACTACACATTTGGTACAAAATTGTACAACGAATTTATATTATATATGTATTTTTTATATTACAATATTAAATACATTATCAAAAATCAAATTATAGGAAAAAAAAACAATATTTAACTAAATACTATATTTCAAAATTTTAGTACTACAAAAAAATTAATAACAAATAATTTTTGTAAATGCAATATTTATAACATAAATTATTTTAGAACTTAGGTAAAATATTATAAAGAAGATGTCATCCATGACACAATGAAAATCGTTTGTGATTGATCACTTTTACAATAAGGATAAAATTTAGAAAAAAAAAATTAGAAAACAAATCTAATTTTGCAAATAAAATTAAGAAAAAAAATATAATAAATACTAAAAACAATGTGATAAGCAAACAAAGAAAAAAAAAAGAAATAAAACAAAAAAAAAGGAGGAAAAACATAAAAGAGAAAAAAAAGTGCTTGAATTTGTAAATACTTAATACCAACAAAAAAAAAAAGAGAGTCATTTTGGGCGTGAAATAGATGTAACCCCATTTGATATAGGGGATATTTTTTTGTATAGTTGTGGTATTATATTTAGATCCCACATTAATTTTTGAATAGCTTAAAAGTTGTCAAACATTCGTTTGCACTATTTAATACTATACATGATACTTCATGCCAAATGTATTTTTGAAGCTCCAAAAATACTCAAAAACACATTTTAAATTTTCTTCCACTTTAACCAGCAGCCATTAGATTGGAATGATAGATGGTCCTTTTATCATTGGTGGTTGTTGGTTCTTATAGGAAGAGACTTAAATCCCCAAAAAAAAAAAATTAGAAATATTTTTGGAAAAAATAGTTAAACCACCAATCATCTTTGGCAAAAGGACCATTGAACACCAATCAACCTTAGCAACAAGTCGCTAACTATTTCTTTTGCTGCTGATAGGTAGTGGTTGCTTTAGGGTAAAGACCAAATCCTAATTAGTTTGAAAGAAATAGAGAATGTCAAGGAAATAAAAGTCATTTTAGTAAATTAATAATCAAGGGATATTGTAAGTTTGAAATTCCAAGTACAATTTCACTGTTATCCATAGCCCATCCTGAAATTACAAGTACAGTTTCTGCATTGTCCATAGCCCATCATTCACTTGACTCCACCATCTCTAGCCTAACAGTCCTTTATCCCATAGATTAAGAATGCCTTTTTACCCACTTTATTATCTTTTTTTTAAAAAGGAAATTGAATTTTCTATACATAAAATATATAAAAGGATTTGTTACATTTACCAAAATTTTTGAAAAAATATCCTGGCAATTAAAATATTTTTTTTTTTTTTTTTTTGCTGAAGTGAAAATATTTTAATTATATCATATGTGAAAGATGAAAATTGATGAGAAGTTAAAAGTAGCATATTTTATCCAACATTGCATTATATCATTCTAATAATCTAATAATTGATTAAAATATTAGTAAAAAATTTTGGTATGATAAAATTCTTCCTGCGTAGTTATAGAATCAATGATCTAATGGTGAATGCAGGCTTTGCATTGTTTTGCCAAAAAAATTATAATAATCGTGACTTCATTTCATTAAGCATGAATGTCTGCAATTCATTTATGCACATAGTGTTTTAAACTTTGTAAATAATGATTAGAGGCAATTTTTTCTCTAGAAACTACAAATTCACCCAAATTTGAACGGCTAAACGCATTTTCTTATATTGTTTTGTTGATAAAGGTAAGGTAGAATTCTTTCCCCCATTGTAAAGTCTCACATTACACAACATATTAAACATATATAAATATATAGGCTTAGAACTAGAGATGTAAACGGGTCGGGTTGATAGGTTGGAAGGAAAAAAATAACCGACCTGATCAAGTCGGGGGGGTCGGTTTCTACCAGAACCAATCCGATAGTCTATAGTAACCTAACCCAACCCAACCTAATAATAATCGGGATGGATTGGGTTGGGATATCAGGTTGGCCTAAGTCCAAATGTTAAATATTAAGATTGGGCCTCATGAAAATAAAATAGGCCCCAAACTAAGCAAGCAAAAAACAGACTAAAACTTTTAGCCAAAAAATAAAAAATAAAAAAATAACTAACACTTAACAAATCAAAAATTTGTTGTTATATATATATATATATATATATATGCACCAAAGATACATAATTTATCAAAGAAAAGCAAAGTATATGCATAGATCTTATTCTTCCAAGCAAAAAAAACTGAAAATGGAAAATTATTAGGAATGAAGTAGTCAAAAATAGAGAGAGAGATAAGAAAAGGACCTCTAAAAGGAAGCGAGAAAGAGAGAGAGAGCCCTTCAATTGCCTCAAGAGGTTGATAAGTGAAATGTGTATTTAGTATCTGAAGCTCGAGAGAAGCTAGAGGTGCTGAGTCTGCTGACTACTAAAAGAGAAGCAAAACTAAGGGCAAAGCAAACCCTTCAACTTTGGAACATGAAAACGTGACTCATTCCTTTCTTTGTTTTTATGAGAATCAATTTTTTTTTTTAAATTCACCAGCCCATAATACAAAAACCCATCAAAATTGGAAGCCCAAAATCATAAAATTCTTTTTTTTTCCCCTTCATAAGTGAGTGTGTCAGTATTTCCCCCCGGTTTCATAAGTTGTGTGTCAGTACAAGAAGCAAAAGAGGAGTGCAGGTGAAGCTCGAGTTAGGTTGGGTGCATTCCGATTTTTTAATTTATAGCCCGAAACCCGATCCAAATTAATCGGGTTGAAAAAAAAAACTAACCCGCGACCTGTTCAAATTATATTGGTTATTTTAGTTAATGGATTAGATCGGGTTGGATTGGTCGAGTTGACGGGTTTTTTGAACAAGCCTACTTAGAATATCCAAAGTAGCTTAGTAATTTTTTTAAAAAGATTCGATGGGCTAATGAGTTGTTACAAATGGTATCGAAGCCATAATTAGATTAGAATAAGTTTGTGGATTAGGAACTATCAATACATCATCAAAGTCGAAATGAGCTTCCAAACTAAGAAACTATGAATGACCATGTGGCTCCTACAAAATCAACTATAAGTTGTAAGCGTACAACTCCTACAGTAATTTAACTAGCACTTTTTAAAAGAAATCTAGTACGCCAATAGGCTGTTAGATCTATCCCCCAAAAAATCTACCATACAACTCAATCCACTTAGCAGACTATCCATTGGTCTACATCTGAATAAGTGGAAATCGAACTCCATACTAAAGTGTTTTATTTCCCTTACAAACAAGGGCATCATATATCTTTTTTGTGTGGGTCTAATTCGATAAAATCTTGAATGGGGTTGAGCAATGGAGTTTCAAGATAAATGTTAAAGTTGAGTGTGAAATTAGTAATTTTACCTGTTTGAGAGAACCTTTAGAGAAGAATGTTCAAAAAGTAATTTATCATTTAATCATCATGATTCAATAATTTATTACTAAATCACCATGGTTCAACTCTAACCTTGATTCAACTAACATTTGTTAAGAGCGACTTTCTTAGATTATCTGAGAGAAAATTATAGTGATATTTGAGGATCATATGTCGGTTGAATATAAAATCGCATGAAACTCACTATATGAAATCATTTGAATCGATCAAATTAGGAAAGTCACTGCTTTTCTAATTTATGGCTCTATGGACCAACCCATTAGGGTTGGTGACTTTGTTTTTTTGAGGAATCAGGAAATACAATGTTAATATTTTATAAATATTTCACTACTCTTTGCCATATAAGCATGAATAATACATTCTTAGAATGATAGATTACATCTTTAGTATTCAAATATCATTATCTGTGATAAGATCCACTACAGAAACCTTACTAGGGAACCTAGGTAGCCTTGCCTAAAGAAGCCAACTAGGCAATCCTTAGAGAGAATCCAATATAAGCTTGCCCAAACCGTAAACAACCAAACACATGCGATATAAAGTAACACCCGAAGTTATTAAAAAAAAAAATAGAGCCACAATAGCATGCAAGTCCATAAATATAGTAAACTTCTATAGCCCATCATAATAAAGGTCATTACTACACAGATATACTAAGGGCACTGCCATATCTATAATTTAGTTCGAAGTATTCTAAGAATATTTATAAAATTAAGTAATACAAATAATTATAGAAAAATAAAGATAAATACTGCTGCTGTTATGGAAAACACGGAACAAGAAATGATGCATGAGGTAGACTGTCCGTTAACTGCTTCGACCTAGGGGAACGAGCTTAAAAATCAATAAAACATGATATAAAAACATCTCAATGAGTGGCATAGTATGATAAGAAAATAATTTTTTTTTATTTTTGTAAACATTTCTTTTTATTTTTATAAACATTTCTCTCAAAATTTTTTATTCCATTATTTTAAAAAGTTCCCTTTTAAAAATCATTTCATGAAACCCATATTTGCATTCCAAATCCATGTCATAAAGCAAAGACTTAAAATTATCGTTCAATAAACCATTTAACTATCATAAACCAGATAAATCATGATTTATATATTAGGCATAAAATAATATAAAATATTCATAAAAATAATTATGGGAATTAATGTAAAACCACAATAGATAAGAAAACTAGCAAGTGCTCAGAAAAATAAATAATATAACATACGATATATCTAATGCTGCCAAGTAATGCATGGTATTCTAGAACACCACCGAATAGTAAGAGAAAGAAAGAAACATGTAGGATGAAACTATCTCATGACCCTTAGCATCTTGAAGGCATCATAATAATATAAAACCTTAGGATGAACCTAACTCATGACCCTTAATATATGAAAAGTACATCAATAAAAAATAACAGTACAGTATTCATAAATAGTCTTTTTTAAATCATACTTTTTCATTTTTCCACAAACAAATATTATACCATAAATTGGAATTTAATATTCAAACTGACCATTTATTTAAATATTTCAAAAATTCTTGCATCATTTTATGCCAAAAGACAAATACGAATAGTGAAATATATATCACCATAAACTATTTTTTAAGCACTTTGAAATATAGAACACTTCAATATGCCTGAATATATACAATTTTCTATCCACTTTATCAAAAATCAATATTTTCCAAAATGACTAAACCATCAATTTAATTATCAAAATATTTAAATACCGGGATTCACAAGCTCACTATGAAATCATTTGAATTTAAAATCATTTAAAATCTGATCAAAAGTCATATAAAATGATAGTTCATATGTATAATATTTATGTATGCATATAATCACCATTTAAATCAAATCATGTATAAATCATATTCAAACTATATATATATATACTTTACTAGCATGCCTAAAATCATTTAAAAATATAATCATTCACAGACACCATTAGTGCTCACTCCTGCTCCTTTTCACAGCTGCTTTTAAATGCAATATAAGGGCTTGTAATATAATAACATATTCTTCAAGCTCCAACAAATAAACCAAAAACATTGGTGTGTATTAAATGTCTTAAAATAATTTATACAACTAAAAAATTACATAAATTGGATACCAAACGCTCCAATTATATTGCAAACTCTTAGGTTCTAGTACTTAAAATTGAAATTTTTATCCAAAGGTCAATTTTACAAAATTGAACCTTCTAATTAGTCCTATTAATTTCTAATTATACAAATCCAACTTCAATTTTGTCCAATTTATCCAATTTTGTTTGGTATTTAACTGATTGACCCAAAAACAAAATACTTATCAAACTGATGAAGACATGACTAGGCCTATCCAATGGAATAAAGATCCGTTAAATATTATTTAAGGATCTATTACAAGATTCTAAGCCAATAGGTTCAAGGAGACACTCAATGGGTTGGTACAAGAAGTGTTCTCAATGGTAAGAAATCCTAACATCACTACTGGAGGTGGTTAAACCATGATCAACTTACTTAGAGCATGTGGCACATACACGGATGACATCTAAGATGTAGTGATGAGATAAGAGAGAAGCTTTGACACAGACATGAATGACATCTAAGATGTTGTGATGACATAAGAGGGAAAAAGACACCTATCATTTTAGAGAAAAAGTTGATGAAATGTATTTAATGTCAAATAAAGCTAAATTCATCAGAAAAAATTTGGTGAAATGTATTTAACATCAAATAGTACTAGATTTATTAGAAAAAGTTAGTGAAATATGGTTAACGTCAGATAACTCTAGATTCATTACTCTAGGTCAAATTTAACCATACATAGTTTTGTTTCCATTTTTATTGTTTCCTTGTATTTTCTAAGCCTATATATATGGCTTTATACATAAATAAGATTCATACATTGATTTTGAGAAAAATTATTATTGTGAGAAAATTATTCTCTTTGTTCTTTGTGAACTTTTGGGAACTTATCAAGCTTTACTTATGGCATTCTTAGACTTATCAATTGGGGAGAGCAAATGACCTAAAAGAGAAAAAATAGAGTGCATATATACAAAATAAAAAGATGTAAAAAGAGCTTTCATATGTAGAAGGCCAATAGTTGTACTTATGTATAAAGAGGCTTATTATTTGGCTAACCCTAATGATCCTTTTTAACATAATGTTGTTATATCTTTACTGCAGGAGTTGAAGGATGTTTTTCCCAATGAGATGCCACCTGAATTGCCGCCATTTAGGGAATAGAACACCAAATTGATTTCAAACCCAGAGCTTCAATTATAAACCGACCTACCCATAAAAGTAATCCCGAGAAGACAAAGAAGCTTCAAAGGCACGCAAATAAACTTCTAAAGAAAGGGTATGTTAGGGAGAGTATAAGTTCATGTATTGTTCTTGTGTTGTTGGTGCCTAAAAAAGACGAAACTTGGAGAATGTATGTAGACTATCGCACCGTCAACAATATAATGATAAAATATCATCATCCTATTCCTAGGTTAGATGATATATCAGATGAATCACATGGTTCTTGCATTTTCTCTAAAATTGATTTGAAAAGTGGTTATCGCTAAATTAGGATGAAAGAAGATGATGAGTGGAAAACTGCGTTCAAAACAAAGCATGGCCTTTATGAATGGATGGCTATGCCGTTTGGCTTAACTAACGCACATAATACCTTTATGAGATTGATAAACTATGTATTGTGTGCTTTTCTTGGTAAATTTATTGTAGTTTATTTTGATGACATTTAATTTATAGTAAGAATTTATATGAGAATATTTGCACCTTAAATCAATTTTAGAAGTACTTAGGAAGAAAAGATTGTTTTCTAACTTGAAAGAATGCACATTTTGCATCGATAAGTTGATTTTATTGATGAAGAGAAAGTAAAAGTAATTAGAAATTGGCTGACACTTATAAGTGTTAGTCAAGTAAGAAGTTTTTATGGTTCAGTAAGCTTTTATTGGAGGTTTGTTAAGAATTTTAACATCATTGCTACCCCTATTACTTAAGTGATCAAGAAAAATCAAACGGTTAAATAGAGAGCTGAACAAGAAAGAGCATTCCAATTGCGCAAGGATAAGTTGTCAAATGCACATTTACTTGTTTTTCTTAATTTTGTTTAAACTATTGAAATTGAATGTGATGCCTCGGGAATAGGTATTGGAGCCATCATGGTGCAAGAAGGAAGACCAATTGCATATTTCAATGAGAAGTCGAGTGGAGCTATGTTGGGCTACCGAACCTATAATAAGGAGTTATATGTATTGGTTAGGCCACTAAAGACATAGCATCCTTACCTATGGCCTAAAGAATTTGTGATCACTCCGATCATAAATCGTTGAAGCACATCAAGGGCCAAAACAAGTTAAGTCGAAGACATGCTGCTTGGGTAGAATACATTAAAACCTTTCCGTATGTTATTCGCTACAAGCAAGGTAAGGAAAATGTTGTAGCTGATGCTTTGTCTAAAAGGTATGCTTTAATTTGTACTCTTAACTGTAAAATGTTAGGTTTTGAATAAATAAAAGAATTGTATGCTTTAGATAGTGATTTTGGAGAGATTTTCATATTATGTAAAAAATGGATTCTTATTTAGAGAAAATAGGCTTTGAATTCCTAATTGTTCTATGCGATATCTATTAGTTAGAGAGTCACATGGTGGAGGTGTGGCTCAGACTTTAAATTTATTAAAAGAGTATTTTTATTAGCCACACAGGAAAAGGGATGTAGAGAGAGATTGTGAGAGGTGTATCAAGTATAGGCAAGCCAAATAAAAAATGCATCCCCATGAGTTGTACATGCCATTGCTGATTCCTGAAACACCTTGGGTAGACATTTTTATGGATTTTGTTTTGGGATTACCAAGGAGTAAAAAATGTAAAGATTCTATCTTTATTGTTATAGATAGATTTTCTAAAATGGTATATTTTATTTTATGCAATAAAACAAATGATGCATCTCATATTTCTGATTTATTGTTTAGAGAAATTACTAGATTGCATGGAATGCCTACAATTATTGTTTCTGATGGAGATGCCAAGTTTTTAAGTTATTTTTGAAAGACTTTACGGCCAAATTCGAAACTAAATTGTTATTTTTTACTATTTTTCATCCTCAAACGGATGGACAAACTAAGATAGTTAATAGGAATTTGTCAACATTATTAAGGGCATTAATTAGTAGAAATATAATAACTTGGAAAGAATATTTGCCACATGTAAAATTTGTGTATAATATGATTGTGCATTCTGCCACTAAATACTCAACATTTGAAATTGTTTATGGTCTTAATCTTTTAATTCCTTTAGATTTAACTCCTTTACCTCTAAGCGAACATGTGAATCTAAATAGGAAAATGAAAGTAGAATTTATGAAGCAGCTACATGAAAAAGTTAGTGCAAACATTGACATGAGGATTGCACAATATGCAAAGCAAGCTAATAAAAGCCGTAAGCATGTGGTGTTTGAATCTGGTGAATGGGTATCGTTGCATATGCGCAAAAGAGATTTTCCATCGAAAAAATATCCAAATTACTTCCAAGAGGAGATGAAGTATTTCAAGTATTGGAGAGGCTCAATGACAATTCATACCATTTGGATCTTCAATGTGAGTATGTAAGTGTCACATTCAATGTTACTGATTTATCTCCTTTTAATGCAAATTTGAAGACAAATCATTTTCAAGAGGAAAGGAATGATAAGAACATGACTAGCACTATCCAATGGAATAAAGATCCGTTAAAGGCTATTTAAGGACCTATCACAAGATCTTGAGCCAAGAGGTTTAAGGAGGTACTCAATGGATTGGTATAAGAAATATTTTCAATGGCAAGAAATCCTAACATCACTACTGAAGGTAGTCAAATCATGGTCAACTTACTTAAAGCATGTGACACACACATTAGGGACATCTAACATGTTGTGATGATATGAGAGAGAAAGAGACTACCATTTTGGTGAAAAAGTTATTGTAATGTAGTTAACGTCAGATAGAACTATATTCATTAGAAAAATACATTTAACATCAAATAGTACTAGATTCATTACAAAAAGTTGGTGGAATATATTTAAAGTCAAATAAGACTAGATTCATTACCCTATGTCAAATTTAACCATACATAGTTTTGTTTTCATTTTTATTATTTCTTTGTATTTTCTAAGTCTGTATATATGGCTTTATACATGAATAGGATTCACACCTTAATTTTGAGAAACATTGTTATTGTGAGAAAATTATTTTCTTCATTCTTTGTGAACTTATGAGAACTTATCAAGCTTTGCTTGTGGCATTCTTAGACTTATCAATTGGTTATTCCATAATAAACTGTAATGTCTTCACATATCAAAGTTCATATCTCTTTATAGATAGTGGATCGAGGTTTTCTGCCTATAATCTGATTTTTCAATGGTCCGAGTCATTCTCTTACATATTTAATTCTTTTAAGGTTAAGTGTGTATCAATATGGTATTAGAGCTTGTTCCAAAATCAAGTTGGTTATCTATATTTTTGTTTCTTTGATCTTTTCGTTCCATCTAATCTCTTGTAGTTTTATCTTTCTTTTATTTTCCTAGTTATTTTTATGTTTCCGCACCTTACATAAAATTTAAAAATATATATATATATATTCTTTCTTATGTGTGTTGAAAAAAACAAAAAAAAAAACTAAAGTTTGTTTTCTCTTGTTTACTTGTCTTCCTATTAATGTCTTTTCTTTTTGATTTCCTTTATTTATTATCTCCACAGTTTAGACAAAAAAAAAATACAAAAAAAAAGAAAAAAAAGAGAATTAAAAAAAAAAGTTTAGTTCTTGTGGTTTGATTTGATTTATTGTGGTTTCAATTTTGGGAAGCAAATATTTTAGAAGTTGATTATTAGTACTTGCGGAATTCCTTATTATCAATTTTGAAAATTCTCAATATTATTTTTTTATTATTCTTTCTTTACTCTCTTTGATGAGTTTCTTTGTTTTTTTTCTTGCCTATTTTGTTGTTCTATATTTCTTTCTGTTCATGCCTATCTTGTTGTTCTATATTTATTTCTATTCTTGCCTATCTTGTTATTCTATATTTCTTTCTACTTTTAAATTAATTGTTAAGTTCTTTGAATTGTTGTTTGCAAGTTTGGTTTGTTTATAACTAGTTCTATAAAAACTTAATGAATGATTAAAGTGGCAATGGATAAGAGAGTTTATTATAAAAAAAAAACCATATATTTGAGCGAAACATGCGTGGTTTGAAACTCAATTTTTTTGAGTGAAACACATGAGGGAATGAGTGAGGACATTTCTTGTCATTAACCAAGTTTTGCAGAAATATATCTAAAGACCGTGGTACAGAAACTAGTTAAGACGAAGCAATTTTTAGTCCAAAATTTATGATGCAAGCCATGATGGGGGAGCTTAAAGAATAATAAAGAATGAATTGGAGCTAGTGCATGATAGATTGGATCGAATGGAAATTTCCTTCCAAAAACTGCCTCAAAGAATGCCCAACCAGAGCTGTGGAAGAGGAGGATGGAAGGTGTATACCTCACAAGGGCTAACTTTTGAAACATTCCAAGAAAAGGACTTCAAGGATGAAGAAGTTGGCACTTCAACATCCTCACAAGGTCAAGATAGGAATGGAGGTAGTGATTTTAGTGGAATAAAATCTGACAAATAAAAATTGAGATTAGTTTCCACACTTGATATTTAAAACTTTTCAAAACCTTAACATTTTAACCATAATTATGCATTTGGCGTGACATTACTCTATGAACTCATATTTAAGAGCTCTACACAATGATTCATCAATCAAACCAAAACTTTAACCATCGAAAAAGTCAATTTAGGATCAACATTTGGTCTACTTGGTCAAACCCAGTCAAACTTATACAACAAGCATATCATGGTATAGGTTGTTACAGTCTGACTTGAGCACTGGAGTGTCTTTAGCTAGTACCACAGCGATGCCTCAAAATCTTCACATTCTCTTTGTTTTGCAAGTGAGAACTAGGTTTTAATTTGATACATAGCGATTTACAGGCATCAACATTTTTAACCTAAACAATAACCATTGCTAAGTGCAAATATATTTCGCAATTGTGAATAAGCCATATAGATGTAATGGCACTTTTTTAATCTGCCATATGATTCAATCAAGAAAGTAAAAGAAGTAATTGATTTGCTTGTATGTCAAAAAAATATATTTAGAAGACTAAAATCACCATATTTATAACAATATAATGTATAGACATATAGTCATGATTGTAATTGTATATTTTTTAAATACATGTTTTAAATACATATATGTATATATATTTATATATACAATGTGTCCCCAAAGCAAATGACAAAATGCAAACGTCACTTTAAATAATGATTTTTAAACAAACAATCGTTTAAAAGGCTATTGTTGATGACAATTTTTGTATAAAGTCATGTTTGCATTTTAAAAAAATACGAACATCCAAACTAGAAATGCACCATTTATATATATATAAATGCATATCTACAAAAGTATACTAAGTTATCAAGGTTATCATCTAAAAGTGTATAATCATTTTTAAAAGGTTTGATGATGAAAACTACTACTTCTTATAGTTAAAGTCAAAAACTTTAAATCCCTTAGAAATGTTCAATATCAACAATTTGATGACGTCAAAAACTTAGAGCTCATTTCATTCAAGGATGGATATGCAAACATAAATTTAAGCATCTCAACTTAATCATACATAAATTAGTTTTCAAATCTGTCTAATAAGTTATTTATTGACATGTGTTGCTAATAATATTTCTTATTTTACTAAGTGATAAATTATTATAAACTACATAAGGATAATTAAAGTTTTAAGGGGATAAGTGGAAGTCAACACAAGTCAAATATCAAATAGCACAAGCTTATTAAAGTTTTTAGACAATTTTTCATATGCTAGTAAAAAAATTAACCAAACAAGTTGTAGTTTCTGTAGATATGCGGGTGTCATCTTCAATTTAAAGGAAAGAAAATAAAATTGTGTTAAAAATCTAACTTCAATCAAGCAATTATATTTATTAACAAAGATAAAAATAATAATGATATGTTATTTATTGACTCATGAATAAAGGATTTTAAAACAAAATAATTAAAATAATGAAAGCTAAAAAACTGAATAGAAACTGGAAAACTAAGTAAAAGACATTTAGAAAGAGTTGTGTGTTGAGAGTTATGTGTGTTCTTTTATCTGGCTACCCGTTATGTCGATTTCTATGACAGATCTGGTTAAAACATACTAACCTATAAAATAAACTAGATAAACAACAAAACCTTAAATTATAACAAAACCCATTTAATTACCTAGATAACAATAAAAATCAAACAAATAAATAATCTTAGATAAAGAAAAAATTATCAAATATACTAATCTTCACTGAAACTCTTTATTTTGGTGAAAAATGTGATTCAAACATTGTCCCTTATGCTTTATCAATTTGGGATAATAAGATAAAACATACAAAAACTCAAATACTACATTTCTTGTTCCTCACTAAATTCATCATGAGTTATGCTACAAAACTTGATCTATAAGAATACTTGTTACATTTACCTTTCTCGATTAGGTTGCTGTGTAAGTCAACCTTTATAATAATTTGGTCTTCAATTTGGCTATAATTTTATCCTATAGCTTCAAGTTTTTGCTCTTTAGTCTGAACGTCATGGGTATTCTAAACATCTTGAGTTGAAAACGTCTTGCACCAATGAAGGTGATTCAATAGGTTGCTCCACGATCTAAACCTTACAAGATTGTAAATCTTCAGTGTCATGATCATTTTCACATTCAATCTCAATCACGGCCATCACATTTCCTTTTATATTCATCACATTGATCACACTCAATCTCCATCATTCAACTAAAAGGTCGTTTACACTCAATAGGTAATTCACATTTATCACACTAATCACGTCTATCTGATAGTTCACGATCAATCTCAAAAGTATGGCCATGAGGCCTTTCACTCTCAATAAGTAACTCATATTCGTATCATCATTCACGTTAATCATATCAGGACTCATCATAACCTCGACCACGTCCATCTTGGCCATAACACTGATCACTATTATCACATTAGTTGCCATAACACTTGTGATTATCACACCTAAATCTGTTAAACTTATGATCATGTACGTCACAATCATAATGGTAACACTCGTAAGTATAATACTAGTCGCATTCATCACACTCATAATAATAACTCTAGTTCCCATCACACTTGTAGCAACAACACCAATAGTTGTTGTTAAATTTATGCTCTTGAAACAAGCTAATCTATAAGTAATAGAGCCAATCTAAATAAGATACAAGAAGGAGTCCATTAGTTGGACTCAACGTGTTAATTAAACCCTAGGAGGCTAGAACTAGGATTAGCAGTGTATAAATATGCTGCCTTCTTACCTCCAACAGCATAAGATTTTACGTATAATTTTTCAGACATTTAAAATCTCATGAGGAAAATCAAACACCTTGAAAGAAAAATTATCTTGTAGATTAACCTCCTTGATTCTTTTGTGATCAAATGTGCTCACTCGCAAAACTATCACTAAGTAGTTTGGAAGGTCTTATAAATTCAAAAAGGTATTTTCTGCACTATTACAATTTAACAATAGGTGATGAAAATACGTCTATCACATGCTTTATTCAATTGTGTAATCCTAGCTTCCACAATATGATTTCGACAATTAGTATTAGAGTACTAATTGAACCGACGTGTGAAAAATTGAAACCATAATTTATTTTTCATGTATATGTGATGTTTCTTATATATATATGATACCAAAGATTATAATATTCATGTTATTTGTAATTTTGGTATTATGAATGATTGATTTTTGCCCTTAATCTATGGTGGATCTTTGTTTGTATTTTTATTGGGAATGTAATACAGAGGCTAATCATAAAATTAGGTTTTCTCCTTAATTAACTGATTTATTTATTTATTTTTGTATTTTTATTTATTTATTTTGTAATAAATTCAAATTTTTGTAAAATATGTACAAGATAACCCCAATAAAAATTGTACACTCATCACTGTTCATCTTTTTATTTATTTTTTATTTTTTTATTTTTATGTCGATCTGGACACTGATTCATGAAAAAACCTCCATGAACATATAGTAGATAGAGACATGAAGCCAATAAGCACCAAAATGCTATTGAAAACCATCGAATGAGCCCACACTCATCGTCAGAATTTGCTAAGAATGGATCTCACTTGCTTGTCTTATTGGGATGCATGAGGGAACTTGGAACATTGAATTAAGATAAAAATTTTCCAGTAGCTTCCTCAGACCACACCCCATGGACTTGTAAGTTTTAGAGAAATAAACAATAATGGAACAAGAAATCAAGTTAAGTTTTATCGCCCTATTGGATTTATAGTTTTCTTTTTAGAAAATCATGGATTATGGACTTATTTATTATTCAATTTTTATAACATAAAATATTTATGTGTGCTAACATACCTATAGAATAGGTGGTGCCGTATTATTGCATCATATGATATATATATATCTATATATGTGCACAATAATATATTTTTTTATTATATTATTATAAAATAAATTAATTTAGTAATAAAATATTGAATGGATGAAAGTTAAAATTAATTTAATAAATTTAAAACATGCGAGCTCCATTAAAAGTCTAATAATAATATAGTTATATGATACACCAATTGATACGTGTAATTGGATTTTAATGGATTGAACCTAAAGTAATTTAAAATTTTTAATTATATTGTATGTCCCAACATCTTCAATACTTATATATTAAGAGAATTTTGATAATATTATTAATCCTCCCAATAAGACTCTGTCAATATTATAAAAGCCAAAAGACTATTGGAACAACGATTGGTTTTTTTTAAAATAAATTTTGAGTGGTATGTGTTAATGTTATATAAAAAGGTTATGTTAAAGAAGGTAAGTTTATAAGGTATCTAAATACTCATTTTATCCTCAAAACCTGAGAGAACTCTCCTTATACCCCCGAACCCGAACTGGAACGACCTAAACCCACTTAAATGCCGAATTGGGTTAGGCTGATTTTGAGCATATTCTAACCACCATTGACCACGTGCATTAGCAGTTCGATTGGGTCGCCAAGTTTATGGAGTTTTTTGCTATTTCAAGCTAATCCATACACCCCTCCCTTAATTTGGATCCCTTGAATATATTTTTTAGCCTCCATTTGCCAAGATTCTTCACCATTCAAGAGATCCATCTACAAATAGCTTGACCAAACCTTTTAATGAGTTTGTTACCGATGGCACTTTTGGACTGAGGTGAGCGACTAGTGTACCCCTCATCTCTTAAACTTTTCATTTATACAGAATTTGTGGATTTTGGATATCGTTTGATAATTTTTCCATTTTTGGGTCAATTACTTATATATTGGATAAAATTGGATTATGTTTAGATAAAAATTGAACAAATTGGATAAAATTAAATTCGAATTAGTGTAATAAGATATTAATAGGACTTAGTGGAAGATTTAATTTCGTAAAATTGACTTTCGAATAAAAATCCTAATTTTGGGTACTAAGCCCTAATGATTCGCGATATAATTGGACCATTCTGTGACAAATTTATATAATTTTATGGATGTACAAATTATTTTAAGATGTCTAGCACACACTTATGCTTTTGGTTTAGTTGTTGAAACCTAAGAAATATTTTATTATATTGCAAGCCCTCGTACTGCACCTAGATGCAACCTTGCAAAGGAGCTAGAGTGAGCATCGGTATTATCTGTGAGTAGTTATATTTTTGAATGATTTTGGACATGCTAGTACAACATATATATATATATATATATATGTAGTTTGAATATGATTTATACATGATTTGACTTAAATGGTTATTATATGCATATATAAATATTAGATATATGTATTATCCTTTCATGTGACTTTTGATAAGATTTTAAATGGTTTTAAATTCAAATGAGTTCATAGTGAACTTATGAATTTTGATATTCAAATATTTTCACAATTAAATTGATGGTTTAGTTAATTTGAAAAATATTTTATTTTTGAGTAAATGGATTGAAAATTATATTTTCTAAGCGTGTTTAAATTTTTTTTAAATGCTTATGAATAATTTATGCTGATATATATATTTCACTGTTTGTTTTTGTGTTGTGGCATGAAATAGTAATTTTAAAATTTTAAAATATTTAGATAAATGGTTAAGTTTAAATATTAAATTTCAGTTTATAGTACACCATTTATTTATGGAAAAATGAAAAGTATAATTTTACAAAGATTGTTTATGACTATTGTATTATTATTTTTAATCAATGTACCATATGGTACTAGTTTTTTTGTTCAGTATTATATTATAGAGTGCAAGTTTGCAACAATACCTATAGTATGCTAAGGATTCTGAAGTGGGTTCATCCCACATATTCATTATTGCAACGATACATAATACAAACCTAGATCGACTTGCTCCTAAATCCGTATTAAATTAGTTCGGATCGAAATTAAGTTTAGATTCTAATGGCCACCTCGACTTTCAATCAACCTGTGATTAGAAATCTTCGTATATGTTGAAAATGCCATAATAGGTTGTGAATTGTCCTATTGACAAGTCAAACTAAAACACTCTCTATTCGGTGTTTTAGGTGTTCTAAGAGAACAAAAAGAAATCTTTCTCACAATAATTTTTCTGGATGAATAATGTAATCTCGTTTATTGAGAAATAAACCTTTTAAATAGGCTAAAGTGACAAGATCCAAAAATCCTAAAACAATAGGTAAAAAATGGCCAATATACTGAACAAAAGGTGTGGCTAAATTTTATATGTCTTTCCCAATCTAATGTGTATTAATTAATTACTTAACTTTTAAAGAGGTATTAATTAATTTACAATCAAAAATATTAAAATTCAACCTTCCTAAATTAATTTATCCAGCAAATAACTAAATAAAAACCAATAATAAAAGACTATTTCTTTTTTAAAGTAGTTGACTAGTTTTCCAAATAAACTGTCAATGTCCAATCTCTAGCTAATTTAGCTCTAAATCTGATCCAACATGCCATGTAGGATTAGACCTGATCCCCATACGTTGCCATTGATATGAATTATTAACGCTTCCTTGGAATGCAAATAAGCTCCTTCCTAGTGCCAAACTAGCTAAATCTAGCCATAGTTGAAGCTTGGATGCTAATGACATACTTGGGTATCCTTACTTCTGCCTTGGCATACATGGTCTCTTGGTGAGCTTAAATAAGTTCATAGGCCAACAAGCTCACCCCTTGCTGTCCGAAATCCTCAAATGCACCAAAACAGCTTTCTGGATCCATGCCCTCTTAAGATTTAATTACATTTTGTATAAAGCTAGTAAGATTATCCTTAAACCTCTTATCTTGAGGCATAGTAATTGGCCGGGTTCTCAATTGCACAAGATCATCACCCCAGCAAGTAGTTGATTGTATGGGGTACGGACAGGTTCTCATCAATACATTACTTACACAAAAGGTCATGAGTTGGGTTCAGCCCAAGGTTTCATATTGCCATGATGCTTTCAAGATGAAAGATAATGAGGTAGGCTCATCCTAATAATTTTTTCTCTCTTACTGTTAGGTGGTGTTTAAAAACATTGTGCACCACATGGCAGCTAAATATATTGTATGGTACATTGTTTATTTTTCTAAGCATGTTGTTAGTTTCTAATCTATTGTGATTTAACAATATTTTCCATGATTATTTTATGAATATATTTATATTATTTTATGCCCAACATTTAAATCATAATTGATGCAGTTTATAATATTTAAATGGTTTATTGGTTTGTAACATTTAAATCTCTATTTTATGATATGGTTTTGAGGTATAAATATGGGTTTTATGAGATAATTTCAAAAGGGAAACTTTTTGAATGAGTTAAATGAGAGATCTAGAAAGAAAAGTTTATGGAATTAGAATATTGTTTTCTTATTGTACTATGCCACTAATTAAGATATTTTTTCTCATATTTTATTTATTTTTAAATTTGTTCTCCAAGGTTCAAGCAGTTAACATACAATCCACCTTGCGCATCTTTGTTCTTTTCATATTTTCCACAACAGTAATAGTATTTATTCTTCCCTGTTAATCATTATTTTTCCAGACTTATTTACATAAGTTGTATTACTTAATTTTGCAAATACTTTTAAAATTCGCTGACCTAAATTATGCACACAATAGTGACCTTATTGTGTATGTATAGTAATGGCCTGTAATACGATGGGTTATAGGGGTTAATTATAGTTGTGGACTTGCATGTTGTTGTAACTTTATCTTTATACATTGAGGTATTATTTGATATTTGCATGTATTATTTATCCATGGTTTTCGTTGGGTTTTCTATAAGGATTGTCAATGGGACTTCCGTACACAAGACCATTCGGAAGTCCTAGGAGGGTTTCCAAGATGGTGATGAGAATCTGCCTGTACCCATGCAACCAACTACTCGCTGGGGTGCTGATTCTGTATAATTGAAGACAGGATCAATCACAAAGGCATAAGCTAAGAGATTTAAGAACAAACTGGTTAACTTCATTTAAGGTGTTATCAAATCCTAAGAGGGCATGACAATATCTAAAGATCCAAAGTTCGTCTTATGCATCCAAGTTATGAAGGCATAAATGTACCCAGCAAGTTGTTTTCGTGCTTTTATGGACTCCGGGTAGTAAGGAATGAATTTTTTGACCTATGAACAAGATTGAGCATTCCAAAGGACCATAAAATCATGTCAAGGTAGAAGCAAAAGCATTCAAACCCATTATTTGTGCATGGAGTTCAATATGGCTAAATTTAAGTGCTTTTGGTGCTGACTTTGCTCTTTTTTGTTGTTCAAGCAAGTTTTTATTATTCCAATCAAGGGCAACATATGAGAACCAATATTAATCTTATTTGGCATTCTACATGGCATATTGGAGTTGATTTGGAGTCTAAACTAGCTGGTAATTGGACAAAAACGGTTTAGTTGTAAAACTAGTCAAATAGTTTCCTAATATGAAATTTAACTTTTGTTTTAGGAAATTAGTTTTTATTTTAATTTTTATTTATTTAATTGCTGGACAAATTACTTTAGGAAGGTTGATATTTTATTATTTGATTGTAAATTAATTAATTTTTTTTCAAAATTAAGGAATTAATTAATTCAATTTAGATTAGGAAAGAAAGAGAATTTCGACCACATCATGTTTCTCTTACCTATGGTTGATTTTCCTAATGTGGTTTAGGATTTTTGTTTTGTAAACCTTATCCTATTTAAGGGCTTATTTTCTTAATAATATTCAATACATGATTGATACAGAAAAATACTTGTGAAAAAGAATTCTCTTTGTTCTCTTTGAACACCTAAAACATTAAATAAAAATCAAGTGTTTTAGTTTGACTTATCAATAGGACATCCGTCATCTATTGTGACGTCTTCATCATATACCAAGGTTTCTAATCACAAGTTGATTAGGAGTTAAGGTGGCCATTAGAATTTGAACTTAATTGTGATCCGGACTAATATAATACAGGTTCAAGAGCAAGTCAATCTAAGTTCATATCAAATGGGACCTATCACATCTCATATTTTCTGGGAGCGAACTTAGTAGGATACTATGCATATCATGTTCAAAAGTTTGTTTATTATGAATATCTTGCCTAACGTCAGTATTTATAATGGAAACCAAATTATTGTTATAATAAACATAAATGATAAAAAGTTAAAGGATCTGAATATTTATATGTTTATCATGAAGATTACATGTTACGGTATTGCATTTTAATTTTAGAAAAACTTTAATCCTTTAGCTATGATTATGAGTAAAAAAAAAATTATGGATTGTAACTACAATGAATAGAAAGTCAACATCTTTTTTATCTATGAGTATCAAAGAATCAAGTTGTCCTAATAACCTCAGAGCCTAAGAAGCTTGCTATTGATGCTTCTAAGGAAACTAAGGTGCAATATGCTAAATGGCAAAAGGTGAATATTGCGACTCATCAAAATCTTCCAACTTGCATTATCAGTCATTTGTAGGAGTAAATGTCCAATCTGGAGTCTGGACTAGAAATGGCCAAGGTTCTAAATGAGATGACTAGTCAGATTAGGAAACTTGATCCTACATAAAAACCTATAAGCGCATTAATGCACACTCGTATGATTAGAAAAAGTATGCAGGAACATTGTCTTACAATGATATCACACATCAATTATGTGGAAATGATAGGGCCACATTAAACTTGTGGAAATGACGGGGGCTATAATGGATGAAAATTTGCAGATTGACATGATATTGGCATCTCTACCTAATAGTTTCAATCAATTCAAAATGAACTATAATAAGAACAACTTGAAAATTTCTCTTACTAAGTTGATGCATGAGCTTGAAAGTACTAAAAAGTCTCTAGTCAAGCCAGAAAGTGTTTATCATGCTCAAAGTTACTCTGAACCTAAAATGCAACCTATAGATAAAAAAAGAAAAGGAAAAAAAGAAAATAGTAGATCCAATTACTAAGTCAATTGTTATGAAGAACCTGAAAGGGTAGTCATGATGACTAGTATGGGCTGGTGCAAGAAGCACTGGTGGGCTACTTGGTATCCAATCCTATATTATCTAGGTGTATAATGAGAGATTATTCAAATGTAATGATAAACATTCTTGTAACATCGAGGTCTTTTTAGAACAGTCAACTTCAAGATTAAAAAAACACTCTAAAGTTAAATGTACTTAGATAAGAGTAATCCAAAAATAGATGACCACTTTGGAAGTTCTATACAAAAATATATCAAATGTGATGACTGAATTGGGAATAATATTGGCTAAGAGTGATAAGTCCGCTAGTGGAAATGAGGTGTTATAAATGATATCAAAGTTTGTACTCAATTAAAAGTGTGCCAACAAATACACTGATCAAAAAGGTAACAGGAAGAAGAATTACATTAAATAAAGAATAGATAATGTATATATTGTTAAGGCTTGTTTAGTCAAGAATTGTGATGACAAATGAATCATTAATTCAGAAGCCACAATCATGTTTGTTATTCTTCATAGTGGTTCAAATAAAATAGTCAATTTAATAAAGGATAAAGAAATTTGAAGTTGAAAAAACAGGGAATATGTCTCCATAATAGCTATAGGACTAGTGGAGTTATAAATAAGAAATAAAGTTTTATATCATCAGATTTTTCATTTGCTCCAGATTTCACAAGGAATTTAGTTTCTGTTAGTTGTTTATCTAAACACAAGTTAATAGTTTAGTTAATTCCTCAGTTTCTATTAAAAATAATAGCATTTTTATTTATTCTGGATATTTGATGTATGGTTTTTATTTTAGCTCTTTTGTCTTATGTTAATATCATTAAAAAAGAAAAGAAAAAGAAAAAAATGTATAGGATGAGTAGTTTCCCTTATTTAAGAAAATGAATGTTTTAAATGAAATATATTTTTAGCACTTGCAATTAAGTCATTTTAATTCTAACAGGACTCATAGTTAGGTCAAAAGTGAAATTTTAAATTTGTTAACCTTTGAACCTATACTAGTATATATATTGTTCGAAAGGTAAATTGACAAAAAGGCCCTTCAAGGAAGAAAAAAAAATCGCACCGCCATACAGTTAGAATTGGTGTAAACTAATATATGTGGGCCAATGCATGTTCAAGAAAAGATGGGTATAAGTATGTCTTATTAATGGTCCAATAATAAAGTGGTTATGTAATGGTCAAACAAATAAGCATAATTAGATTTTATTGGTTTGGACTTAAATTAATTTTCATTAAATTGCACGACCAAACATTGAGAATTCTTAGATATTAAGAGAAGGTATGGTTATATTTACTTAATGTGCCCCAAATATGGAACTTTTAAAAATACAAGGTTATGGAATAAGCAATTGGTTATCCATTCAAATAATCTTTGTCTGACCAAGGCGGTAAATACTTGTCTAATGAATTCAAGTCCTATTTGGCTTAAAAAGGGATAATTTCTCAATTGTTATCCTTTGGAATACCCCAGTAAAATGGAGTTGTAGAAAGGAAAAATAGAAATTTTTTAAATATAATGAGGTCAATGCTCAATTATTTATCGTTACTTAAATCATTATGAGGATATGCTTTAGAAATAGTTGTATACCTAATGAACTTTGTTCCATCCGAATCTGTTTAAAAGATGCCCATAGAATTATGGAATGGTGCAAACCATTTTCAGCCATATTCAGATTTTAAGACTTCAAAAACTAGAATCTTCTAAAAAAAGTGTAAGTTTATTAGCTACCCTAAGAGAACGAAAGGTGAAATCTTTTATAATCTAAAGGAAAAGAAAAGTTATAGTGAGCATTCATGTCAGTTTCTTAGAAAAGGTCTCCGATCTTGTTTCCCATGCATGTTCAAAGAAAGGAAAATGTACAAAATCATACTTAAAAGTATGATAATGAAAATGTTGATGATCTTCAATAACAACTAAAACTTGGATTTTCTTATACATGTTCAACAGTCAATGTAGTAAAATCATAGTGGAAGAGTGATATATAGACTTACAATAAATGCCTTGTTAAGAGAGATGTATCAAGTCATTATGGATAATAATGATAACAACCTTACTACTTACGGGGAAGCATCGAAGGATGTTGGTGTACAAAAGTGGTAAAAAGCCATAGATTGTAAGATGGAATCTATGAATTCTAACTCAGGATGGTTTTTTGTAAAACCACTAGAAAGGTAAAACCTATTGGATACAAATGGATCTATAAAAGAAAGAGAAAATCAGATGAGAAGGAAGAAACTTTCAAAACTAGATTGGTGGCAAAAAGTTATACCCAACAAGAAGATATTGAAATTTTTTTGCCAGTAGTCACGCTTAATTTTATAAGAATTCTCTTAGCCATAGAAAGAGCTCTCCAATGGGTGTTAAGACAGCTTTTTAAATATTGAGCTAGAAGAAGACATATGTATGCAACAACCAAAAAGATTCATAGTCAAAGGGCAAGAACACATGGTTTGCAGTTGCATAGGTCAATTTGTGAAATTAGCAAGCATCTGGATAATGGAACATCTGTTTAAACTATAAAAACATTTATTTTTTAGAAAAGTCCTGATGAACTATGTGTGTATAAAAAATTCTAAGGAGCGGTAGTAGTTTTTTCTAGTTCTTTATGTAGATTATGTTCTTCCAAATGGAAACAACATGATTATCAGGTGTTAAAAGATACTTGAAAAGGTTTTTTATATGAAGAGTTTAGATGAAGCTAATTATATATTAGGAATAAGATTTTTCGAGACTAGATGAATAAGATATTGACATTATTCTTATCTTCCTACATTGGCAAAATAGTAGCCAAGTTCAACTTAGAGAATTCCAAGAGAGGAATCTTGCCCTTTACTTAAATTACAATATATTATGAAATAATTTACCTTGGTTATTATAAAATATTAGAATGAATTATGGTTATTCTGAGAGAATTATGTGAGATTTAATTAAAAATATTTTTATGCAAAAAGGAATTAAATCCCGAAGAATATTAGATATGTTATTTTTTTTTTTAATTCTAAGTAAATTATAAATATGTGATTAAGTGATTAAGGTTTTTTAAGTTATCAATAAGTAAGGTCTATTGTAAACTGCCAATATCTTGACAATTTGAGAATTATGATTATTTAATTACCAAGTATTTAAGAAGTATATAAAATTGATTTTGTATGAGATATCCCCTTGATATATTTTAGTACTTGGATATTGAAAATAATTGGTCAATGCATTACATCAATTAAAAAAACTGATAAGTCAAAAGAATAAATAATTAATTAATTAACATAAAATATTATCAATCAATTATTAATATTTCACAAACGAAAAATATATTTAATATTTAATATGAACATTATTAATCTTAGAATTCAAATATGGACTTGTAGTGAAGTAGCACCAGATTGACTCAAATTCCCAAGTTTGCTTAGAGTAAACGAAAAATTATTAGATTTATACTCTTAAAGTAAGCCATTTTATTGATTAGGAACGTTGATTAATAATGGACCATAGGATCCCTAAACTAATTCATTAAATGAAAAGTTGATTTACTTAAAACACAAGAAGAAGTTCATTCGTTGGCCCAAAGTATTTATTAAATGCTAGAATTAGCAGTTTAAAAATATATTATCTTCTATCCTCTAGGCATATAAGGATTTACGCATAATGCTCCAGAAATCTAAAATCTCAAAAGGAAAATCAAATACCTTAAAAAAAAAAAGTAGAAACTATAATGTTTCAATGCATTTTTCAGACTAACTTTCTTGTTACTTTTGTGATAAGATGTATTCACATGTAGATATGCCATGTAAAAAGTATTTTAAAATGTCTTGTGGACTCAAAAATGTATTTTCTACACTGCTACATATTAGTAAAAGGTGATGAAATTGCATCTATCACATGCTTATTCAAATGTACAATTCTAGCTTCTACTATATGGTTCTAATAGTCATCACACTTGCAGCCCTCACCCCAATCACGTTTATTACACCTGTGATCATAGTACTCACAACCAGAAGGATGTTTGTATCCGTCACATTGATAAAATGATTACTTTCCCATTTGAACATTCTATGATGGAGTAGAATATTCCCAAAAATCTAATATCACTTCTCTAAACTCCTAAATAGATCGAGCTAATTGGTACAGACTCTAATCAAAAGATGATATTGTTTTTGGCTTGTTCTGTCAATGTCTTATTAAATGTGTCAAAAAACCATCTTGGTTAAAAAAAATTAACGAAATAGGTTGTAGTCACTGTAGATGCAGGTTGCGACATTTAATTTAAAAGAAAGAAAATAACAATGCCGAATGTCTAACTTCAATCAAGCAATTATATTTAAAAACAAAGAATAGAAGAATTTTAATGAGTTTTTTTTATTACTTTATAAATAAAGAACTTTAAAACAAAACAACTAGACCAACAAAAGCTAAAAAATTGAATAAAATCTGAAAAATTAGATGAGAGATATTTTGAAAGAGTTGTGTTATGTTGGAGTTGTGTGTGTTCTTCTATTTGACTACTCCTTATATGAATTTTCATGACCGTCTTTATTAAAAAAATAATAATAATAAATAATAAAATTATAGATAATAACAAGACTTATTTAATTATCTACATAAAAATAAAAAAATAAAAAAAATAATCTAATATCTAGATAAAAATAAAAAAAATAAATAAATAATCTAAGTAAAAGATAAAATTTATTCATATATTGAAATAAATTAATTTTCATCAAAAAAAATTTTTTTAAAAAAATATACTTCAAACATTTTTCATGATATTTTTAATTAGCATTAATTAAATTAAACTATTTTAAATTTAATTCAATTAATTTAATCGAGTTATTTTATGTTAAGTCTAATCTATCTCAGCTAAACTTAAAATAGGTTATTTTAAAAAAAAAAAAAAAAACTTAAAATAGATTAGACATAAAGATGGCAGTGAATATTTAATTAATAAATGCAACTGTGGTTGCAGAGGCTCCCTTTGTTGTAAAATTGCTTCAGTGAATGCACTGCCTGTGTTTGTACCGGAAACCATAATTGTGTTGACTCATCAATTATATGATTATCTGTCTAATAATGAAAATGCAACTGTTAGGGTACTCAATGTTCCAAAGAGCCTCTTCCACACTCTTTTGCTTAAACGACAAGTTTGTTTGATTGATATATCAAAAAGTCTTGAAAGAACCATTATGATTGATGTTGTAAACTAGATAGGCAGGTTGGCATGTTTATAAATTTCTTATGAAAACCCCACCAAACCCAGAAGCAATGTACTTTAAACGTTTTATATGTTTTGGCAATAATGTTAGTTTGTGAAATGAGAGTTTTTATTATTTTTATTATTTTATTTTTTGAGTAATAGTACTACTTAGGACCAAAAAATATGGAACAAAATATAAAATAATTAAATATCCAAAAAAATACAAAATAAAATAAAGAATTAATTGTATTGTGGTATAATTGCTTTAGAATATTACAATTTAAGTTTTTTATTTTAAAATCATTACATTTAATTATTTATTTTTTATTTGATGCAGATTGATCCAATTACGTCAACTTTTTTAATATCAACCAACAAAGTAATATATTTAGGATGTTCCACATAAAACATTCCGTTTAAAAAGGTTTCAACTCATATTCAATAATTGCATCAAGAATTAAAAATTATAACTACTAAATTTATAAAAGACTCAATGCGCACCAAATCTAAAATAGGACTCTAAATGATGGTAAAATTGAAAGTGTAAATTGCAAACCAAAAAGACTTAAAATGCAATTAATTCTGAATTAAATAATATTTTTATATTGAACATTTAGTAATGCTACTTCTATTATTAATATTTTGTTTTATTTTTGGGGGGGAGATCTATATATGATATTAGAAGCACAAAATTAGTTAGTAAACAGAAAGTTAATAGTTTTCATTATTGTAGTTTGAGATTTCCATTTCAAGCTTTAAACACCATGTTACTTAATGATACCAAAACGATGAGGTGCCACTTTTTATCTTAGCCAACCGCATCTCTGTCCTTGCTTGCAAAAGTTTGACTCTATGTCTCCATGTTCATTTAGTTTATAATTTAATATTGAAAAAAATATTAATGGTTACAGTTATACCTGATGACTCCCCTAATTTTTTACATTACCCCTTAATTTTTAGGGCCATTTGTGATCAACCAATTCCTTTTAAGCCATTTTTTAATTTTATCTTTCCTTTTTATATAAAAATTAACTAAAAAAATAAAAATTTACGTATGTGATCCATGTACTATATCACTGACGACTTATCTTTTTTCCTTTTTTTTATTAATCAAAGTGGACGTTATTTAATTGTAGTGTTCATTAATTGCCAGTTTTATTTTACATTCTCTTTTGGTTTTTACAAAAATTTTTTTTATCATTTTAATAATTTTTTCCTTATCCCATTGTCTCATACTGAAGATTTACCTATTAAATGTAAATAATTTACCAAATAAATCAAATTCATTGGGCAATTTTTTACAATGTTATGTGCTAATAATCATCATATTAGTTGCTGATTCTACATTCTAATTTCAATCACTAAATGTAATGTTAAGAAGAAGCACATTATTTAATAATCTCTCAGCCTTTAGGTAGTTTAGAGACTTTGGATTTAGAGTGTAAATGAGTCGACTCGAATTGAATATTGACATTCTCAAACTTAACATATATGATTTCAGAGGAGATTGAGCTCGATTTAGATTTGCAAAATTAAAAAATTACTTATTTAAATTTGACTCAAATCATTTATGAAAAGCTTGAAGTTAACTCGGCTAGACTCGTTATATTATAAAAAATTTAAAATTTGAATCTTTGTTTTTCTAAAATAAAAATTTTAACATTAATAATTGATAAATTCTATTTATTCTATTAATTTTATTATAAAATTAGATAAATTTTTAAAATTTATAAATTTATAATATAAAAAAATTATTTATGCATTATAAATATTTAATATATTTAAATTAATAATATAATTTTTATATGAATATATATAAATGATATATTGAAGCTATTTATAAATTTAATTTATTATTCAAAATCGGCGGATAAGTTTTATTTTTTATTTAAATTTAGCTAATTTTATTTATGTATAAAGTTCAAGATGGCTAAAATTGAACCAAGCTTAAATTTATTTAAAACCTATTTAGATTTGCAATCCATTTGGTAAAGGGAAAAAAACAAAGAAAAAAAGAAAACAAAGTCATTTTTTCATAAGTGACAACCGCGACAACCGCGTTATCTCACCCAAGAAAGTCAAAAAAGAAAAAAAAAAAAAATTAAATAGCCTTGGTTTTTTTTTTTTTTTTTTTTTTTTAAATCTTTCTTTATTGATTCAGAACATTAACAGCTCTTCAAAAAGCAAATGGGATTCCAAAATCATTGAAATAGTAAGAAAGAACAGGGAAAGTAATAAAAGAACAAAGGTTGCCATTTCATATGCACAAACTTGACTGAAAGCGCTAAGACATGATTTAAGTTGGTATTTAATTATTGAAAAGAAAAAGAAAAAAAAAAAAAGAGAGAGAGAAATCAATTAATTATTAATGGCAATTGTACACATTAAATTGCTAAAACTTGTTTGTTTCTATGGTTGCCAGGTGATGGAAAAAGAGCAGGCATTTTTTTCTTTTTCCGGGGTCCGGAAATTATAAAGTAGATAATTTAGTTTACTTGGGTATTGTTTATTAATATAATAATAATATACAAATGGAATGAATAAAGAAAAAGAAAAAGAAACAGAGAAATAAATAAAATATAAGGTGGTTTTGCAGGCTTTTTTCCTCCTTGAAAATGCCGTGTTGGCAGCATTAATCATTTCATTTGAATTATAGAATGAGAAAATATAAATATATAAATAAAAAAAAAGGGAAAGACAAAAAACGAAAAAGATAAAGTTCAGATGCAAAGCAAAATCCTACAAAACCCGGAAAAGCGGGTCAAATAATCCACTTACCATATCATTTACTTTCTTTTCTTCTCTGTCCCACTGCTTTCACATTCGCTCCCTTTCTCTCTGTGTCTGCGAGTACTCTCACTCAGATCCAGGTTTGCCTCCGCTTCTAAGCTCTTCAGCTTTCTATTGCTGTATTTGTATCTTTTAGAAGTTATTTTGATTTTAGCTTCTGCTCTATATTCAATGAACAAACTTGGTTTGTGTTTAATGGCTTTAATGCTGTGATAATCTTTACCAAAATGAGAGACGTAGCTGAAGTTTTTCAAAATGGAATATTTTGCATATTTGAGTGTCAAAGTCTTTCCCTTTCTTGGGTCCCAATAGATAAAGAAGAATACTATGATTTTTAAAGTTTGGTTTTTTCTTTTTGTTTCTCCTTACCTCTTCCTGCTCTGTGAAAAAAAAAAAAAAAAAAGAACTAAATATTGGGTTTTGGGAACTATCTCAAGTTGACAAAATGGATTTATATACTGAAAAAAAAGTAAGTGGATAGTTTTTCTTCAACTATCTGTGATGTTTGGTTTTTCAAAACTCTGGAGAATTTCCTTATATTTATGCCTTTTTCTTTTTTTGGTTCATGTTGTAACTGAGCATTTAAGGTTTCTTTAATGCAATTTGGCTTTATTTTTACGCCAGTATGTATTATTTATAAATCTTTATCGTTAAGTTTTAAGGTAGCATAAATAGTTCCCCATTATCTCAATTTTGTGGCTGAGAAAATTGAGGAAAAGCTACGAACCATTTACTTTTGCTTTGGTTTTTTGTGGCGTTTCTTGAACAATTCTTAACATATAGAAGAACATCTGGATATAGAATGCTCCCATGCTTGTTTTAGTTTCATGGGTTTTCAACCACATAATGAATTCAATCAAATAATCTGATAAAATATATCTCTTAATTCTTTTTTTTCAAGCGCATTATTTTTTCCGTGGAAAATTTTGTATACCGGTTTTTGGCTGCTTCCAGAACTTGTTTTTTCATTTGCTCCCGCCTATTTGAAATCGTGTGACAGCTTTTTTTTTTTTTCAAAAATCATAAGCTGGGTTGTTTTTTGTCTTTTCAATTCTCTAGGTCTTACTATTTTATAAACAATTTGTCTGCAATATAGCAGAAAGCATTAATGGTGCTCGTATTGCAGGTTTTCATGAGAAGAAGTGTTGTATTTGTTGAAAATGATAGTATACTTGTGTAGCTTAGATACCGAAGAATTATTTTGCATCAGAATGTGGTGAAGTTTGAATATCTAGAGAAAAGATGGAAGAAATACAGTCGCATTCTGATAATTACCGGTCATCATCATCTTCAGCAAGTAGTCCAGCTAGTAGGGTACCCTCGAGTAATTTTTTCTACTTGCGCAAACCTGGTTCACTCAGACAACCCATCTCGTTTGAGGATTCACCAGAATGGGAGGATACTGATGTCGAAGTTAGGGTCGATGAGGGAGGTGATTCGATCAACATTGCCACTACACCAGCCTCCCCTTCACTCTCAAAGCTCAATAGTGGGTCCTTGCCATCCCCACCATTGCCAGAGGGTGCAGTTGTGGCAAGAAAGATTGCTGGGGCTTCAGTTGTGTGGAAAGATTTGACAGTCACGATAAAGGGGAAAAGAAAGTACTCTGACAAGGTTGTGAAGAGTTCAAATGGTTATGCATTGCCAGGAACTATGACAGTAATCATGGGTCCTGCCAAATCGGGAAAGTCCACTCTATTAAGGGCTATTGCAGGTCTCCAATAATGCATTACCACTATCAACTTAGTATTTTAATTTTTTATTTTCTTATTCTTGGATGTGTCGTTAACCATTGTTTTTCCTTCTCACATACTTTAGGAAGATTACATCATTCAGCCAAAATGTACGGTGAAGTGTTTGTGAATGGAGCGAAATCACACATGCCTTATGGGTCATATGTAAGTTCCAAGTAGTGTCACCGTGCTGTTGAATCTTTCTAGTACTCTCTATATGGGTTTCTACCACTTGCCATAGTGCTTGTTACAAAGCTAGGGTTGTGATACAATAAAGAACAAAGTTCTTAAAACTACTGTTTTTTAATTGGTTTCTTTGGACTTCAACTTCATAACTGTTTTTCTCAATTTCAGGGTTTTGTTGAGAGGGAAACCACTCTAATTGGATCCCTTACAGTCCGGGAGTATCTGTACTACTCAGCATTGCTTCAGCTTCCTGGTTTTTTCTGTCAGAAAAAGAGTGTGGTCGAGGATGCCATCATTGCTATGTCACTAAGTGATTATGCAAACAAGCTGATAGGTGGCCACTGCTATATGAAGGGTCTGCCTAGGGGTGAAAGGAGGCGTATTAGTATTGCCAGGGAACTTGTAATGAGGCCTCATATCTTATTTATAGATGAGCCTCTCTATCATCTTGATAGGTAAGGTGTTCTTTTTTTGTTTTGTCTTTTTTGCCCCCTTTGTTTTCCCTCATGCATATACAAACATTAGGATGCTGGTTGCTTTTATAACCTCTGACACGACATCAGGGACAGGAAGCAATTTGCTTTGCTGGCTTAATTCTAATAAGCTGGATTTTAATTATGCTGGAACATTCCTAAACATAAATTTGTCTTAGAAATTTTATAATTGGCCTACTGTTTTATAGTTGTGCCTTTCTTTTATAAAAAATAATTTGGGTAACTAACTTCATAACTCATTTGCTGTCCAATAATTTTCTTCAGTGTTTCTGCTCTCCTGATGATGGTTACATTGAAGAAACTTGCAAGCATGGGATGTACTCTTATATTTACCATTTGCCAGAGCAGCACTGAAGTATTTGGCCTTTTTGATCGGATTTGTCTGCTTTCAAATGGAAATACTCTGTTTTTTGGAGAAACATTGGCCTGCTTGCAGGTATAATTGTGAACTGCAACTTTTTCCTTCTCTTTTTGTTCTGCATGTTAAATTTCTGAAGTTAGTGAACTGGACATATATTTCCATGAAAAGTTTGCTAAATTGTTGTTTATGTTCTGTACTTTTTTTTGGTTGGCAAAAGAGATGGAGAGAAGAAAAATTTTCTTTAGGGTCTTATTGAGGGTATGTGATGCATATTAGCAACTGAGTAATTCTTTGGGCATTTACAGTTCCCTGCTGTCAAAAGCATGGTAGAGGGAGAAGAAAATTTTTAAATCTATGTTGTAAAATTTTAAGCCCTTGCTTTCCATCCTGTAGGAGGCAATTCGGCATTATGGGTTCTACTTAATCATTTTTTACTGATTTAGCATTATTAAAAAAAAAAAAAAAAAAAAAAGAAAGCTGACATGTACTATTTGCTGATGAAGCACTTCTCAAATGCTGGATTCCCTTGTCCAATTATGCAAAGTCCTTCTGATCACTTTCTACGTGCTATAAATACGGATTTCGACAGGATCATTGCAATGTGCAAAAATTGGCAGGTAACCTATGTTCTGCTGTTTTATTTATTCTCTTTAGTTATGCCATCACTTGTGTTATGGTGAGCCAAAAAATGGTAAATTCAACTCTAGCAGATTTTTATTTTTTTCCTGATAATTTTCTGTTTGAACTGTAATGCTATAACAGGATGACAATGGAGATTTTTCATCGGTGAATATGGATACTGCTGTGGCGATACGCACCCTTGAAGCAACCTATAAATCATCAGCTGATGCAGCTGCAGTTGAAACTATGATTCTTAGACTCACAGATAAGGTTTGAGCCTATATCTTGTTATTGAATTCTTTGTACACGTGATCGTCAAACTGTATATGTTATAGCTAAAAGCTGCACATCTTGCATTTGGCATCTGTCATTTGGGTGTTTGTGGTTCTTTTTTAAAGTTTGAACATCTATAACAATTTCTTGACGTTTTTACTCCCTACTTAATTTGGCAGTGTGATAGCGTGTCTAGCATCCATGTTACTACAATTGCATAAAATATAATAGTTTAAACCTGTGGCCATGAATCTGATGACATATAGACCCACTGTTATCTGTTCACATATGGCTATATAAAATGGCATATGGTGGTTATTAATTTCCTTAAATTTTTCATTAACTTGCCATATGCAATTGCTTCTACAGGAAGGTCCACTTCTCAAAACCAAGGGAAAGGCTAGCACTGCGACAAGGGTAGCAGTTTTAACTTGGAGATCATTATTAATCATGTCAAGGGACTGGAAATACTATTGGCTTCGTCTCATTCTTAATATGGTTCTTACGCTTTGTATTGGTACAGTTTTTTCAAGCTTGGGGCATTCTCTGTCTTCAGTTGTGGTGAGTTTTTTTAGTAGTAATATATTGTTGTACAGTAAAAGTGTGGTTGTTTTGTGCATTTATACTTTTCAAAAAGTATTCTTATGTCCATGTATCTACTTTTTCTCTGACTTATAAACAATAGTCGTGCCTCCATTTCCATTATTATGTATTTCCTTATTCTTTTTTTTTTTTTTTTTTTTTTTTTTTTTTTTTTTTTTTTGTTCTCTTTGGTGTGGGAAGATAGCTATATGGATGTGCCTTCAGCATGTTGTGCTTGTGTGTCTTGTCTGATATTTTTACTTTCTAGTTGGTAAGTTTAATTACTGTCAAATCTTGGTTTACATAGAAATTTAAGCTGTCTATTTGTCTACTGTTTGATTCAAAGGAGTCTGTATAGTTAAGAACAAGCCATGCTTGTATACATCTAAATGAATTTCTCCTAGTGTTAGTCTGAAAGTTTTCTTCTTCTTCTTCCCCTTCTTCTTCTTCCTCTTCTACGGTTGTCCTCTTGTGATGTGTCTAAGTCCGTTCTTTTAAATTTTGCACCTATTTTTGTACTTATGTGATGTATCTAAGTCTGTTTCTATGTTTGTTTTCTTCAGTTTCATTTTTCATTGACTGTTTATCTTTGCAGACACGAGTTGCGGCAATATTTGTTTTTGTATCATTTACAGCACTTCTGAGCATTGCTGGAGTGCCTACACTATTGAAAGAAATCAAGGTAATGCTGGCTGCTATTTTATGTCTCATGTTAACTTCAAGAAGCTGGGAAGTTTTCCTTGTAAATTGCAACTCATCTGTTACTCAAGTAAATAAACTTGCTGATATGTTGGTTTGTGTATGAAGAAAATCAAGATATTATGCAATCAATAACCCTATCAAAAAAATTATTTTCTCTATTTGGGGGCCGTGGGGCTGTGATATTTTTAGCTTCAGTGTTTAAAAAGATCGGACTTGTTCGTCTTCCAAAAGTTGAACAACCAATTGCCCATTTTGTTTTGCAGATATATGCAAGTGAAGAATCAAATCAGCATTCTGGAGTGTTAGTCTTTCTAATGGGGCAACTTCTATCAAGCATCCCATTCCTCTTTCTGATCTCCATTTCATCAAGTCTTGTATTTTATTTCCTCATAGGATTGAGAGATGAATTCAGCTTGTTGATGTACTTTGTGCTGAATTTCTTCATGTGCCTCTTAGTAAATGAAGGACTAATGCTGGTTGTTGTTTCTTTATGGCGAGATGTTTTCTGGAGCATCCTGACTGTAGCATCGATACAAGTGAGTTCCTCTATTTCAGTAAGGAAAATTACTAGACCACTTATCATTTTCTGTGTTGGTCAACTGCTTCAGATGGTACAGGAGTTTTATATGTTATGAAACTAATTAAGCACCCTGATGAATCCACGTTTTTTACTTACCATGATCATATGTGTTTATTTCAGTTTGAAATGATTATAGATCCTTCCATAATCTTACTGCCAAGGTGAATGCCATTTCAGGTTGTAATGATGCTTTCTGCGGGCTATTTCAGAGTTCGAAGTGCTTTGCCACGACCAGTGTGGATGTATCCAATATCCTACATTGCATTCCATACATACTCTATCCAGGCAAGAACTTCTTCCTTTTCCTTTTAAATAATATATTTGCTCAAAGTAGACTTTTTTTCCCTAGAAATGTCCTCGAAATACTATTCAGTTTGAAAGTTATAGTGTGATTAGATAATTAATTGGTTATATGAGGTCTTCGTCTTTCAGTTTCCATCTGCAATCTTTTTGGTTTAATGCTTAAAATCCATGCCTATATTCATGATACAGGGTCTCCTGGAGAATGAGTACCTGGGGACTTCCTTTGCGGTTGGACAAGTAAGGACCATATCCGGGTTTCAGGCCCTTGGGAGTGCATATGAGATCTCCACAGACAGCAGTTCCAAGTGGGAAAATTTACTGGTCTTGTTTCTTATGGCTGTTGGTTACCGTATTCTCGTATTTGTTTTGGTATATTTTTTGGTAAGGAAAAATAAATCCATACTTAGTATTTTCCGGTGTAATCAGGATTCAAGAAGTGCAAGATGAATGAATGTACTGTCAGCTTATTATGTGGCTGCTCACCAATTTGTATAATCTCCTTGTGTTCATTCCATAAGCAAATTTTGTTTAGAAAACATGCTGTGGGTTATTTAGAAAAGTGCATAATATAAGAAGCTTTTTCTTCCCAACTTCTCCTTTTATGAATTTTATTTAGCGCCATTAAGATTTGTTAGGTTGGTTCTGCATCTACATGGGCGTTTTGCTACTTGATTATTGGTCATGGAAAAATTATCCTTCTCAAGAAAATAGCAAGAAGCTTAGTTGAATGGTAAGAAACTTAGTTGAGTGTGATACATAAGGGGTAATTCAGGATAGAATATCATTCTCAAAACTAAAAAATTAACACTGTTTCTGACTATCTAACATTTGGACTGGTTAAACTCTGAAAGCTTCTACTTGCCCAAGCAAATTTTCTTCCTATATGACCATTTTTTTGTTTTTTCGTTGTTGTTTTACCACTTAACTTTACATATATATATATTTATACACCATGATCTGAATTCAATTTTTTATATTTTCATAATAAAAAAGAAAAAGACCTAACATATTTCTCATAAGTGCAAAAATAAAATAAAACCAGACTTCTTGAACTTTTCCCTTGATGAACTTGATCAAATTGTGCCCACAACTTTAATTAGCCTTTTCAATTGTACAAGTCCAACTTACATAAAATCCCAAAAAAAAAAAAAAAAAAAAAGAGCCTGAAATTGGTACTTTATTTAGACTGTTAAAGCCCCTGATCATGATGTTTAAAACTAACTTATTTAGGACTACTTTCTCAATACATATTTTTCTTAGATGAAGGTGGGGTCCATTTTTATGCTGCTCGAGTCCTGGTCTTTAGATCCTTGATAAACTGGTCAAGATTTCTGTTTGATGATCCATTAGGCGTTAAAGAATTATCCATGATCATCCTCAACTCCTTGATTGCTTTCCTACAATCATTCCCTAATTTTCCACCCATCAGACGGCTAATATTATCCGAAACTTCCTTCTCATTGACCGACGTTTCATTGCTCAAATTAATCCCAACCTTCCAATCGTCCACCACTAATTTCCTGTTAGTAAACTGATCAGTGAGCAAAGGGAAGCATAACAACGGCACTTCACACCGAATGCTTTCTAATATCGAGTTCCATCCACAATGCGTCAAGAACCCTCCGATTGCCCGGTGGGCCAGCACCTCGATCTGACTACACCAAGGTATGATCATCGAACGGTCACCAACCTCTTCTCTAAATCCAACGGGCAAAGGATCAACATCGTCGGAACTCACAATATCGGGCCGAAGCACCCAAACAAAACTAACATTGCTCGACGAAAGCCCATTGGCTATTTCTACAAGGTCTTGTTTGCTCAAATGGGCGTAGCTACCAAATGAGACGTATAGGACCGACCCATTGGGCTTGCTGTTGAGCCAGTGGTTGCAATCGGACTGGGACCAGAGGCTCGTGGCTACAGAGCTCTTAGCGAACCCAATTGGGAAAATGGGTCCGATGGCATAGAACGACATGTCGTTTTGCAAGGCGGATATGGTATCGCGTTCGAGCTCTTGAATGGTGTTGCAGAGAACGAAATCTGCTCCTCTAACGTCGTTGAAGGCCTTGAAGATGAGCTGGTGGCAAATAGATGACGTATCAGAGTCTTGGAGATACGACGTCATGTCTTTGGGTTCGATGGATTTGATCCCTGGAATATAATTTATGGAGTCCTCCCGAACATCTAATTAGGGGGGGAAAAAAAAAAAAAGGGAAAAAAAAAAAAGAGGTATAACTTTTAACAGCACCATTCATATGTAATTTCTCAAGTAGAAATATGACAAAGCAAAATAACCATTTCTTTTTAGGAATAATATCAGTTAGTTCACCTAAATTTGACTTAAATATAGATAATTTGCCTTTTTGAAATTTCAAAAATATCATGACCCAATTATTTCACTTATACCCATTACATTAGTCAAAAGTCTTCGGTATACGAATGATGGTACACGGTAGTACCCTCCTATCCAAGTATTAATTTTTTTTTTCTTATATTAATTAACATCTTTCATACCTTAGTTCTAATTTTTAAAACATCATGAGGATTAAGTATTAATTGGTACAAACCTTATAACGAACAAATTTTTTTAAGAGAGCAATTTTTTTTTTTCACCAGTAAATTTATATCCGGTAATAAGCCACTGTCACTTTATTAGTGGTAATAAAGTGACTTGGTGCTGGACACAATAATTTGATTGTGGAAAAACGTTTTCTAGATAAGAGACTCAGGCCTACCATTCATATTTTGCACAAATAGAAATAAGGAAGAAAGAGAGAATGACCCCAAAAAAAATAAAATAAAATAAAATAAAATGGAGAAACGCACCAGGGCAAGCAAAATGACCATTGTTTCGAAGAAGGTGAAGATGGTAATAGAGAGTGAAAACCAAAGCAGGTTCAGTCCAGTAAGAAACATAAAGGAGGCCAAACTTCTTAGCAACTTTAGAAGGCCAAACGAAAAACGTATCGGCGATCAAACAAGTCACCGGTGGGGTGTTCTTCGAAGATGACCCGACGATGTCGCCGACGACCTCCTCGACGTGAGCGGAGAATACATGAACCAAAGCAGCCATGAACGTGTCATGGTTGAGTGAACGGTCAAAGTCGACGGGGAGGCCATCGGAGACCGTGGTGTAGCGTATGTCTAGCCCCGCCGATTTGCGCACGCTGGCGAAGATGTCGTCGTTCTTGTCACCGGCTGTGTGGGATTGGGCTTTGGAGGTTTGATTGTGGACGGAGAGGGTGTTGATGTAGGTGATGGTGAAGCCTTGCGATGCAAGTTTGATGGCCAGGTGGACGGAGGGGATTAAATGGCCTTGAAGTGGGTAGGCGATGAAAATTGCATGGAGCTTTTCATGGATATTAATATTATTATTAGCCATAAATATTATAGTTTTTGAAATGTAGAGAGGTCTAGATTGATAGGAAAATATATTTAAGGGGAGAGAGAGAGAGAGAAGGGGGGGGGGGGGGGGGGGGGGGGTGGGGTGTGTTGGAAAAGGGTAGAGAGAGAGGTGGTTTGGATATAGATTGGTGAGGTCATAAAGCAGATGAAGCAGCTGTGTTGAGACAGAAATAGTGTAGAATACTTATCCAATGTATAGTCATGTATGCTGATATATATTGTGTATATGATGATCAAAATGATTTTCAAAGTTTACAAAATTATAATATTTTACTAGCAGCCTTACATAAGCAAAATAAAAAAGACAAATTTAAGGTTTTTGCTAATTAAGTTAGAATCATTTTCTTTTTAATTATTTTATTCCCTTTCACGGGAGGTTCAGAGAAAGACTAATTTTCCTTTCTTTGACTAGTTTTCCTTGCTTTCATTCTCACTGTTTTGTTTGCTTTCATTCCGTCTTAAGACTAAGGCAATTGAGGCCAAAACCTAAGGCCCCCACAACCCACAATGATAGAACCCCAAGTAAAATATCACCTTTTCCTTTTTTTTTTTTTTTTTTTTTTGTGAGAAAAAAAAAAACCTTTTTATGTCAATGAGTTTTATTTCTATAAAATTATTTATTATATAAAATATAATTTTGTTTTTGTTTCTTAAACATAGGCACTTCTACTTTCTCTAAATTTCTATATTAAGATCGGCACTGATCAAACTTTTATATCCATAATTATTTTTAATTAATTTTCGTTTGGGTAAACGGTCCATAATTATCTGTAATTAATTTTCCTTTTTGTTAAACATCCCCAACGAATCAAGTTAACATTTAATTATATGTCCTAAAAGAAAAGCTAACATTTAATTTTCTTCCATTTAATTTCTCTCTCATATTCTAAAACTCTAAGTACCCTGCACCAAAATTGTACTTTCTTTTTTATCTCGCTTTCCAATATTATTATCTCTCTTTCTAAAATTATTATAAAATTATCTATTTATATGCATCATGCGCTCATCTGTAACAATTTTGAAAAGAACATCTCAATTAGGCACCTAATTAGTTGAGTCGACCTAAACAATTGTGAAAATTTGTTTGTGTATAACATTTTTATTTGTACAACAAAAAGGCCAAGCTCCAGTATAATAAAAGTCTAATTATGATAAAAACAAATAAATTAATAAAATAAAAGTCTAATCAATTTGTCGGCAGTAATATTATTTATACACAAAAATGCATTTCTTATTATTTATATCCATTTCTTTACATATAATTTCCTTGACATGATTTGATGATTCTCATGACATGTATATTATGTTATTAAAAATATACATAATATATGAATATATATGTGGAATGAAGGATCAAATAAAATAAATAAATAAAAATTGGAAAGCTGTATTTTTCTAGATTTGATCTACTTGTTGAAATATTGGTCCGAAGCCTGTATGGTACCACGGTGTTCTTAAGACTATTCCCGTCCCATCGGTACTGGTGTTTTCCGATGGCAGTTTTCCAGGATATAACGGATTCGAAATCTCAGACAAAACACCATTTGAATTTTTCTCGAACTTTCAAAGTACCTGATCTTTACCACACTCACTAACCAAAATGTGCAGAAAACTAATTTTTTTCTTTTTTTTCTTTCTAAATTGATTCTCCCATTGGGAATAATTATTCCAAAAACTTGTTTTTTACTAAAAATTCATCCATCAAGTCAAAATCCACGTTTGGAAAGTTAAAAGACCACAAATAATGCACATAAAGCCCCATTAAAGTCCATTAATTCAAAATCATTCAAAATCAAAAAAACGTTGCAAACATTACAATCCTCCACATGAATGATTTGACTACTATGCAAGATTCTGGTGGTAAAGCTCTGTAGTTGGAACTTGTAGAGGATATGTAGATGTTATTCTTTGAACCTTTCCTTGTGAGACTATATCTTTTTTACTGACTAATGGTAGATGCGATATCTTTGAACCATTTCATTGTTTGTGTAAATGACAATATAGTTCACACAGAATCCTTCCTCGGACACTTCAGTTCTCACTGTTGTGTTCATTTTGGCCTTGAACACCTGCCTGGTTCTGCGAGAGTTTTTAGAGAATTGTGCCCTTAATAATTCTCCTTTGAAGCGGCCACTGTTCTCTCTTACATAGGTGATTCCTTTTCCAATATAATCAGCATAACTATGCAAAGATTACTACACACACACTTATAGGAATCATTAAAAGCATACTTTATGCTTAACCTCTTTCTATCACTGTTTCATCACAGGAATGGATAGAGGATTAATCCCCACAATGAAACATACTAGTCTTTACAATTATGTTGTCCCATTGAACCTAGAGTTTGGGATCTCCAGTTAACTAGGTTGGGTTTCCATCATATCAACTTTACTCACGGGCTTTAATCCCATTCCTCTCGATGATTTTTCAACTAATTTTCTATTTAACCCTTTGGTTAGCGGATTTGCAATGTTATCTTTTGACTTTATATAGTCTATCGAGATAACTCCAGTTGAGATTAGTTGTCTAATAGTATATCAAGATAACTCTAGTTGAGATTAGTTGTCTAATAGAATTATGTCTATGATGAATATGTCTAGACTTTCCATTATACATAATATTTTGTGCCCTGCCAATAGCAGATTGACTATCGCAATGTATACTTATTGCTGGCACAGGTTTAGGCTACCTTGGAATGTCTTCCGAAAATTGGCGTAGCCATTCGGCCTCTTCACCGCATTTATCTAATGCAATGAACTCAGATTCCATCGTGGATCAAGCTATTACTGTCTGCTTAGAGGATTTCCATGTTACGGCTGCACCCGCTAATGTAAATACATAGCCGCTAGTGGATTTTGAATCCTTGATATCTGATATCTAATTTGCATCACTGTATCCTTCTAATACAGATGGATATCTTGTATAGTGCAGTCCATATTCATAAGTATATCGTAAGTATCTTAATACTCTAACGATTCCTTTCCAATGATCATCATTTGGATTACTCGTGTATCTACTTAGTCTACTTATAGCGTAGGCTAAGTCTGGTCTTGTACAATTCATTAAGTACATCAGACTTCCAATCACCCTTGCATATATGACTTGAGATACACTATCTCCTTTATTCTTAGATAAGTGTAAACTCACATCTATGAGTGTTCTGGCTATATTAGTATCGTCTTTACTAAACTTACCCAATATTTTATCTACATAATGCGTTTGACTAAGAATGATTCCATTCGAAGCCCTTGTGATTTTTATTCCTAAAATTACATCAGCAAGTCCCATGTCTTTCATATCAAATTTAGAATTTAACATGGCTTTCATAGTTCGGATCATATGGTCGTCACTACCAACAATGAGTATGTCATCTACATACAAGCAAAGAATGACATATCCATTCTCTATATCCTTTACATAGATACACTTGTCACACTTATTTATCTTAAATCCATTACTTAGCATGATATTATCAAATTTTTGATGCTATTGCTTTGGAGCTTGTTTAAGTCCATACAAGGACTTCACCAATCTACAAGCTTTCTTTTCTTGTTCTGGAGTGGAGAAACTCTCGGGTTGCTCCATGTAGATCTCTTCATCTAGATCTCCATTAAGAAATGTTATTTTCACATCCATTTGATGTACTTCTAGATCTCGCAGTGCAGCGATCGCTAGTACCATCCTTATGGAATTTATTCTCGTTACTGGAGAATAAGTGTCAAAGTAATCAAGACCTTCTTGTTGTTTGTATCATTTAATTACAAGCCTTGCTTTGTATTTATCTATAGTTCCATCTGCTTTCATCGTCCTTTTAAAAATCCATTTGTAACCTAAAGGTTTACAATCTGGAGGAATATCTACTAACTCCCAAGTGTGATTTTGTAAAATAAAATCTATATCACTTTTCACAGCTTCTTTCCATAAATTCCCTTCAGGAGAATTTATAACCTCTTGGAAGTTTTGAGGTTCACTTTCTAGCATATACGTAAGAAAATCCGAACCATAGGATTTTTCCATTTTTACTCTCTTGCTACGTCTAAGTGCAACCTCCGTCTCAACATCAGTTTTTTGTTCTTGATCACTATCATAATTATCTTCATCGATAGTATCATAAGTTCGTTTCGACGAACTCGGTCCTTCTTCCACTTTATAAGGAAAAATATGTTCGAAAAATGATGCATTTCTCTATTCCATAATCGTATTATTGTGTATATTAGGAATTTCTGACCTATACACGAGAAACCGATATGCACTACTATTTTGTGCATATCCTATGAAAATGCAATCAATTGTTTTAGGACCTATCTTCACTCTCTTCGGAGTGGATACTACAACTTTAGCTAGACACCCCCACATTCGTAAGTAGTTATAGGAAGGTTGTCTTCCTTTCCATAATTCATAGGGTGTCTTTACTTGGTCCTTTCGGGGAACCTTATTTAAAAGGTCATTTGCCGACAAAACGTCTTCCTCCCATAAGTTCTGAGGTACTCCAGAACTTATTAACATTGCATTCATCATTTCTTTTAAATTTCTATTTTTCCATTCAGCCACACCATTTGATTGTGGTGAATATGGTGGAGTAACTTCATGTATTATGCCATGTTGAGCACAATAATCTCCAAATGGAGTCACATACTCTCCACCACGATCACTTCTGATTACTTTGATTTTTCGGGTGAGTTTATTTTCAACTTCCATTTTATAGAGAATAAATTTCTCTATAGCCTCATCCTTTCTCTTAAGCAAGTACATATAGCAATATTTCGTGCTATCATCAATAAAGGTGATAAAATACTTATTACCACCTCTAGTTGGTGCAAACTTTAAATCACATACATCACTATGTATTAAATCCAAAAGTTCATTATTTCTTTCAATTGTTTGATATGATAATCTCGTTAATTTTGCCTCTACACAAGTTTCACACTTATGTGTGGTATCAATATCAAAAGTGGGAATATGATTCAAGTTAATTAACCTCTATAGAGAATTATAATTAACATGATCTAGTCTACCATGCCACAAAATGGAAGACTCAAGCAAGTAAACGGAAGAAGTACTAATTTTATTATTAATATTCTTTGGCATTATAGTCATTACATTCAATTTGAACATACCATTGACTACATAACCCTTTCCCACAAACATCCCCTACTTGGATAAGATAACCTTGTCTGACTCAAACACTAAGTGAAAACCATGTTTGCTTAGCAATGATCCAGACACCAAATTCTTACGAATATCTGGAACATACAGTACATTATTTAAAGTCAGATCCTTCCCAGAGGTCATCTTCAGGACAATCTTGCCTTCCCCTTGGATTTTTGAATATGCAGAATTCTCCATGAACAACTTTTCCCCATTTGCCTTTGGTTCAAAGAAGGTGAACATGCTTTTATCTGCACACACGTGGCGGGTTGCACTTGTATCTATGCACCACTCTCTTGGGTTAGAACCCACTAGGTTCACCTCAGAGACAACAGGGTTTAGGTCAATTTCATCAACCTCTCTTGTGATGTGCTCCATCATCATTGTCTCTATGTTCCTCTTTCTCTTCGGCAGTCTACAATCTGCTGCTCTGTGACCCATCTTGTCACAATTGAAACATTTTCCTTGGAACTTGGCTTGCTTGGAGATGCCTCCTTTAGGCCTTAACTTGGAACTCTTTCCAGGTTTCTTCTTGTTCTTGGAGCTACTATCATGCTTTACAATATTAGCCTTTATTCCAGTCTTCATGGATCTTCTATCAGACCTTCTATTGTCATCTTCTATTTGAAGCTTTCCAATAAGAGCCTCTATGTCCATTTCCTTTCTCTTGTGCTTAAGATAATTTCTGAAGTCTCTCCAGCTAGGAGGCAGCTTCTCAATCATTGCACCAACTTGAAAGGCTTCATTAATGAACATCCCTTCGGCAAGAAGTTCTTAGATGAGCACTTGCAGCTCATGTACTTGACTCATCAGTGGCTTGGTATCCACCATCATATAGTCCAAGAATTTGCCTACCACAAACTTTCCGGACCCTGCATTCTCAGTTTTGTATTTCCGGTCCAGAGTTTCCCACAACTCTTTTGCTGATTTCGTGCCACAATACACTTCGTACAAGGCATCAGATAGGCCATTCAGGACATAATTCTGATATAAATAATCAGAATTCTTCCACGCATCCACCGCCATCAGAGTTTCTTTGTCACTCTTTTCATTACTTGGTGGTTCGTCCTCAATTAGGAACCTCGCAAGGTACAGAGTAGTCAAGTAGAACAGCATTTTCTATTACCACCTTTTAAAATTTGCTTCATCAAACTTCTCAGATCTTTCTGCATGGCCTGTAGTTAGAGGCACTTGAAAAACAGGAGTCTGTGAAGGCACTTGTGCAGCAGGCACATCCCCACTAGCCATTCCTGTATTTTTCACGAAAACAGAAATCAATTAGTTGTTATTTCTATTTCAACAAATTAATTTAAACCAATTTTCAAAAGGAAAATACACAAAAATATGATTTTTAGGGTTTTTATATACACCACAAAAATTACTGTATACACTCACAAAATTACTGTTTAATATCGCTATTCACTACCATGTGTCACCATGTGATACTGCCACATCTCGCACTGAAGATCGACATGTGCCACACTCTCGGATGGCCACGTGTCATCTGCTATAGATCGACACGTGGATCATCCTTAGCATGACATGTGGCTTGCTTTGAACGTGACATGTGTCACCTGTAATAAATCGACCCGTGGCACTAGCAAAGGCTGACACATGACTCCCATGGAATCCAACATGTGGAGATGTGGTGACCGACACGTGGCTTCACTACGGTACGACACGTGACCTCGCCACGGTGAGCCATGTGTCATCGTTTCATATTGCCACGTGGAGCTCTCTTACAGCGACACGTGGCATATCCAATCGGGCCGAATTTCATTGGGCCTGGGTCTAGACTGGGCTTGGGCTGAACATTAACCTGTTCTAACCACAGGCTGGGTTTTGGAACTGGGCCAGGTCCATTAAAATTTAAAATTCAGGCCCATTGATCCATAAACCTATCCAAACCCATTTTTTCAACCCGTTAACCGTTTTTCTGACCCATCTTCAACCTCCAGCCGGATTTCTTTAACTCGTTTCACTGGTAAATGGATTTTTTGATCTGGTTCACTATTTTTCTTGCTTTTTACACTATTCTGGCATCGAAAAATTGCCCGAAAAACACCAAAAGGTTTAGAATTTCATGGACAACTCAATTTTAGGAAAAAATTTTGATTTAAAACAAAACTAAATATTGCACAGATAATTCCAAACCCACGAGAAACAAAATTTTTATTTTTTATTTTTTTTATTTTTCAAACTCGATACACAAAAAGTTTGAAAACTCTAACTATCATAAAATCATGGGAATCAAATTTACTAGAATAAAACAAAATAAATAATTAAAATAGAAGCCCCTCACCAAGTTGTATACGGGTTTGAAGATAAGAAATTAAAAACATAAAATATATAAATATATTGCTTTCATACCCAATAATAAAAAAGAGATTAAATCATAGGCATGTATAAAAATAAAACCATTTAAATAAAATTCCTTTAATTAAACAAAACTTAAAATAACAACATACCCATTCATTAAATCTCCACGAGTTGAAAGCAATTTTTTTTTTTTTTTACTCAATCCCACATAAATAAACATATGTTCACGGAATAGTCTTAAGAACATTATTAAAAATATACATAATATATGAATATATATGTGGAATGAAGGATCAAATAAAAATAAATAAATAAATAAAAAAGATTGGGAACCTGTATTTTTCTAGATATGATCTGGTTGTTCAAATATTGGTCCGAGGCCTGTGTGGTGCCACAGTGTCCTTAAGACAATTCCTGTCCCACCGGTGCTGGTGTTTTCCGACGGCAGTCTCTCAGGATACAACGGATTCGAAATCTCAGACAAAATACTACTTGGATTTCCCTCGAACTTTCAGAGTACCTGATATTTACCACACTCACTAACCAAAATGTGCAGAAAACTAATTTTTCTCTTTTTCTTCTTTCCAAATTGATTATCCCGTTGGGAATAATTATTCCAAAAACTTGTTTTTTACTAAAAATTCATCCGTCAAGTCAAAACCCATGTTGGAAAGTTAAAAGGCCACAAATAATGCACATAAAGGCCCATTAAAGTCCATTAATTCAAAATCAAAAAAACATTGCAAACATTACATATTATGCATTCCATAAGAATATCGATATTTTTTTTTTTGGGGGGGGGGGGGGGGGAAGAAAAGGAATTTTATTTAAGAAGAAGCAAGATTACAAAAATGCTGCTACATAGCAACAGAAAGCCAATCTGGACCTTCTTCCATCCAAGAACTAAATTTATCAACAGATAAGACATATTTAGCAATTCTATGAGCTACTTTATTAGTTTCTTAACACTTATAAGGACAATGAAAATTAATATGCTTAGAAAGTAAATACTGAATCTCCTTAGCGATAAAAAAATTCACATCCACACAGTCCTTCAAGCCATGAATCAACTGAATCTCCACTTGAGAATGACTCACAATCTGACCATGGAAAAACCCTGAATCTAGACAAAATAATATAACATCTCTAATAGCAACCAATTCAACAGTAAGAGGCTTCCATAAAAGATTATAAGGTTTAACAAAATCTCCCATAAGTTTTACTTTAGCATTACGAGCAGCATCACCAACCCCCACCTTATCATCGGTTTCACAAAACCACAGCATTAACATTGATTTTTAAGTCATCCCCTTAGGAGGAAGCCATATTCGATTAGAATGCTGACCTTTTATCTTCTCAGTCTTACAATTAGCTTTCATAAATTCAAAATGCAGACCCACAATAGAACTGAGAAGCAACTCATCAGCCTTTTCCACCACAACATGGATAATTATATTACGACGATGCTAAATACTCCATATAATTAGTGAAAACCGAAGTCCTTGAAAGGAACTGAGTTTTGGAAAAACCCAACTACACATTTAAGCAAAAGAGTTATACATTATGAATTTTAACAGTGAGTTGAAATCATCCTTTTTCCATATGGCTCGCGCATTTGAAAAATCCCATAAAGCATGTAACTCATCCTCCGAATTACAACATAAAGGGCATACATCATTAGTAATAACTTTTCTCTGAAATAAACCAACTACACAAGGTAAACCATTATTATAGGCTCTCCACATAAAAAGCTTAACTTAGTGCTAGATATATATAAATACTGTGTGACTTGGCATAATCAATTACTTACTTATAAGACTTATTTATGTCATTAATGAGACTGACTTATTTACCAACTCATGTAATACGGTTTTTGGCATACATTTTATATAATACTTCAGTTGGCCCATTGGACTGAAAGACTAGCTCTCTTTAGAGGCCCATTTGAGTTATTCATATTTTTGTTATTATTAAATTGTTATTGTGGTGCAAGTTAAAATAATGGATAACTCATATAACTTACACTTGACTTTAGTCTTTTAAAGGCTGAAGTTTTATTGATATGGCAAGTGAGAAAATACACATGCCGTATTTTCTTTAAGGTTTTGAGAGGTCACCTCATAGATCTCTAAGAAGATTAGAAAGCAGTGTGTCTATTTTAGACACTGCCATTATGTGTTTTTAATTTTGTAGATTGCAAATCAAGTTTATCAAGGACTACTTTTGGAGGTTAGTAGTTCTACAATTGATTATTAATTTTAAATGGAATTTAATATGTGTGTATGATCTGTATTTATTTTACTCTAATAATTGGTATTACAACTGTCACATGATGAAATTCCACGATCTGTCCATATTTTGTTTATTGTATTGTTATATATGAAAGGCATTGATCTGTGATCCATATAAATATTTTATATTTTTATCTTCTCTAAATTTTGTATATTTGGAGATTTTGAATTGTTATGCTGGATTGAATATATATATATATATATATATATATATATTTTGTGTTATATATTTTGTGTAGCTCTTGTATAATAAGTTCATTTGTGATTTTTTGTGAAAATCTATTTTTGTTAAAACCATGACTAAGTATTGTTAAATGTTATTGTTGTGTGGAGTGGAATAATTTTAAGCCTTTAATTTTGGTCTAATACAAAGAAAAATTATGAAACCCATAAAAAAAAAATGTTTATATACAAGTTGATTGTGCTTTGTTTTTAGGTTGAAATTGATCAAAATTGGACTTAGATTATGCTTGCCGGTCATCGGACGATTAGATTACCATTAGAATGGTCAGAGACGGTGGTTGAAAAGGCCATTTTTCAATCAAATTAAAACCAAATTAGGCAATCCATTTTGTTGGAACCGGGATCAACTCGCGATCCCGGTTAAGTTGGAAGATGACCCCAACGAAATGTCATTTTGATAGTGTTGATGTCATCATGATGTCAAATGACATGTCGATGGTGTTGACATCAGCATGACATGTCTTACTGATGTTAGCATGACATCAGATGAAAAGTTACAAATAGCAAGGTTGACATTAGCATAACGTTTGCTGACATTGGCATGATGACATCAACAACTTAAAAAAATTAATTTTAAAAAAAAAAATTGTATTCTTTATTTATTGTTATTTCCTTATTTATTTATTTATTTTTATTTCTTCCTTTTTTAATTTATTAAAAAAAAAAAGAAGACGAAAACTTCCATTGCAAATTTTGTTTTTAAATACCTATGGTCAAAATTAAACATCTTTGGTTTTCCCTAAAGACGCTTTGTGCATAGTTGGTATAATAGTATAGAATTTTAGGCATCGCTTATCATGGGATTTATTTTGTCTACATTATGCATACCAATGAAATATGTGTTGACATAGTAAATGGAATTTTAAGTTCTTACCTATCGTAAAATCTAATTTTATCCAGTTTATGGGTGTCAATATAATATTGATATAGTGGATAGGATGTGTAGTATTTACCTATTTCATGAAATTGTTAATATATTAATTCTCTTTCACTTGTTAACCAGGATCTATACAAGTGATTAGGCTATCTTGTCGATGGTTTTAGTTACTTTGTAGAATGCTTGGAATAGTAATGAAATTTGATTAAATTCCATAAATCGTCGATTCTGAGTTACCCTGTCGGTGACTCAATTCAATGCATTAGATTATGATGATTTAGTTGATTGTTCCTGATCCGTGTAAGGGTATGTTTAGTGCTACGAAGACCTAATGATATTTATATTCTGTATTTTATATTGAGATGTTGGAAAATAGTAATTGCATTATTTTATGTTTTGAATGCTTTGTTGTATTTATTATTTCACAGCTAGTAGCATCCTAAATGTTCGGCCAATGATTTCCATGATAAAGTTGGATGGAATAAATTGCAAGAAGTGAAAGAAAACTTTGATTATAAATATAACATTTATGAAGTTGGATATGGCTTTGGAGATGGATCCACTAGAGATGCAACCAACGAGAGTAATGCTGCGGCCAAGAAACTGTATGAGGATTGGAAGCATTCTAACAAGTTTTGTATGATGATGATGGCTATATGAATGAATCCATATATGCAAGTATTTCAAAGTTGGACATTGCAAAGACGCTTCTTGAGGAAATAGGAAAGAAGTTTATTTGTTTGATATGAATGAGAAATACCATTATTTGGATCTTTCGAGGAGTTGAAGGAGTGAGAGAGTTTATTAAGGACCATAAGATCGATATTGGAGAAGAGTTCTTGACTCATTTTATATTGAGGAGTCTCCTGTCTCAATTTGATAATATCAATCAAATTTAAATACCAAGAAGGAAGGATGCAACTTGGAAGAGTTGAATACCATTCTTATTAAAGGAAAGAATGATATAAGTTAAATAGGTCAAGGTTCGTAGTCAAAGTGATAAGTCTAAGAAGTTCTTTCAGGAGAAGGGATAAGAACTTAAGCCCAACAAAAAAAAGTTTTCTGATGTGAAATCCAAAGGACACAAAGATGGTGCTCATCCTTCAGTTGAGAAGAAAGAGTACTTCAATGGAAAATACAACTACTACAACAAAATTGGACACAAGAGATCTGACTATAGGAAACTGAAGGGAAAGCAAGAGAAGAAACGTAACCTCTTGATGATTGAGACCAATAGTTATGATGTGCCTATGAATAGTTGATGGTTGTATACTGAAGTAATAATTCATATTACTAATTTATTGTAGGGATGATAAGTCAAAAGAGCCAATCAGTCTTGAACACCATGTTTACATGGGAGATAGCTCAAAAGTGAAGTTGGATTTTATAGGAATAATCAATTTGAAGCTTGCCACAAGATATGTTTTAGAGCTGTAAGAAGTTTCTTATGTACCCTCAATATGAAGGAATTTTTATCTGTTTCTCTTCTGGATAATCAAGGTTACAATTTTTTGTTTGGTAATAAAAGAATTGAACTGTGTAAGGATGGTAAATTTATTGGTTTTGAAACTTTATGTGACAATTTATATCAACTTGATTTATTTTGTAATGGTCTCAAATATTTTGTTAATTCTTTTGTTGCTCTTGTTGTTGCTTTTAAATGCTGAAAAATTAATGATAATTCTTTAATATTGTGGCATGAGCGTTTGGGATATATTGCTAGACACAGAGTGAAAAGGTTGGTGAAGGATGAGATACTTCCTAGTATTGACTTCTCCAACTTGTCAACTTGTGTTGAATGTATGGAAGGAAAACTGACTTTGAAAATTAGAAAGGATACGATAGCTAAGTGTGGAGATGTTTTGGAGTTAATCCACATTCATATATGTGGACCTTTCTCATAAACTATTTTGGGGGTTTCTAAGTATTTTATTACCTTCATTGATGACATCTCTCATTATGGACATGTTGAGCTTATCCATGAGAAGTTGGATTCTTTGGTTGCCTTTAAGGAATTCAAGGTAAAGATGGAGTTTCAAAATAATAAGAAGCTAAAGACTATAAGATCTTGTACAGGTGGTGAATTTTACGTCATTTATGATAAGATTAGATGAAACCTAGGACTATTTGCAATTTATTTGCATGAGTATGGCAATGATGCACAATATACAATACTTAGTACTTCTTTGCAGAATGACATAGTTAAAAGGAGAAATCGCACCTTGTTAGACATAGTGCGATGCATGTTAGCAAACTGTAGTTTGTCAAATTACTTGTGGGAGAAGCTTCAAGGATAAAGCTTATATTTCAAATCAAGTGCCTAGTAAATATGTTCCTAAAACTCCTTTTGAGTCGTGGTTAGGAAGAAAGCTTAACTTGCATTAGTTTAGAATATGGAGTTGCAAAGCTGAGGTTCAAGTTTACAATCATCAAATTAAGAAGTTGGATCTAAAATCATTAATAGTTATTTTGTTGACTATTGTATAAGATCTAGGAGTTTTAGATTTTTTTATCCATCTCACACCATAAGGACCATCGAGTCAAATAGGGTTATTTAGTTTTAAAGATGATGTTGAATTTGATGACAGTAAGGTCCAAAAGATCTCCAATTCAGTGAATAAGGTGTTTTCATTCCTAATGTTGATGTTCCTAACAGAGATATTGTTGATCCGGTTATTAATGAACTAGTAGTCTATCAGAGTGAATCCATTATTGAATAGCAGGATGTTCCAGCTGATATAGATATCGATGTGGCTTTGAGAAGATTATAGAGGACTAGGAGATCCGCTATCCTGATTACTATGAGGTTTTCCTACAAGAGCATGAGTTTGAGTTATAGAAAGGTAGCAAACTAATTGAGTGAAAATGAGTATTTAAGATTAAGAGAGACTTTAATAGTCAAGTGGAGAGCTATAAAGTTAGACTTGTTGCTAAAGGTTTAACCAGAATGAGGGAATTGGTTACACAAAGGCATTCTTTCCTGTATCAACAAAAGATTCTTTTTAGAATTATTATGGTAATTATGGCTCATTATCACCTAGAGTTGCATTAAATGGATGTTAGAACCGCTTTTCTAAATAGTGATTTGTATGAGGACGTATATATGGTTCAACTAGTTAGCTTCCATTAAGTGGGGAATGATAATTTAGTTTACAAGATTAAGAAATCTATTTATGTTCTTAAGTAGGCTTCAAGACAATGATATCTCAAGTTTGACGAAGTTGCCATCAAAATTGGCTTTAAAGAGATTGTTGTCGATAGGAGTATATATGTTAAGGTCAGTGGGAACATCTTCATATTTTTGGTATTGTATTTGATGACATACTCTTTATTACCATGATATTGACTTATTGGCTAAGACAAAATAGATGTTGTGTAACCATTTTGATATGAAAAAATCTTGGTGAGACTTGTTTTATTTTGAGTATCAAAATTGTTCAAGATAAGACCAACTATTTATAGCAGTTGTCTGAAAGAGCTTATATTGATAGGATCTTTAGAAGGTTCGATATACACATTTGTTCTCATGGAGGCGTATCGACCATAAAGGATGAAAGGCTTTCTATGAACCAGTGTCCCAAAAATGATAGAAGGCGACAAAAAATATCACCTATTCTTCAGTAGTGGGTAGTTTGATGTATGTTCAAGTTTGTACATGATCTGACATAGCTTTTGCAGTGGGTGTGCTTGATAGATTTATGAGCAATCCTGGTTTTATTTATTACTAAGATTTAACTAAGGTTTTTAGGTATTTTTAATATACCAAAGATCATATGTTGATATATCCATGCACCAGCTCTCTTGATGTAATTGGTTATAGTGATGCACATTATAAAGACTTTGTATACGATAAGAGATCTACCACTGGATATATATTTACTATGGTAGGTGGAGCTGTATCTTGGCGGAGTGCCAAGCAATCTGTGACAGCATCCTCGACCATGGAGGTAGAGTATGGGGCATGTTATGAGGTGATTCATCATGCAGTTTGGCTTCGTAATTTTATTCATGATTTGGGAATAGTTGACTCCGCTGAGAAGCCTATCATGATATACTGTGATAATACTACAGTAATGTTTTTCTCCAATAATTTAAAAGTTACTTTTGGTATGAGGTACATTAATATAAAGTATTTTGTAGTGAAGGGAAAAGTTGAAGAGGGCTTCATTATTGTTGTTCACACGCCGACTTTTACAATCTGATGGCAGATCCACTGACCAAAGCCTTACTAGTAGGCATATTTGAGGAGCATGTATCCCGTATGAGATTGTTAAGCAATTGAGACTGTTATGGGTTAGTGGAAGTTTATTATGTATTCCGTAATAATGTCCATGTTAAGTATTGTTTGTTTTCTTTGAGTATTATATTGTTGAAAAATACATTGATAAATGAGGATCATTATTTATTTATGAGATATTTATTATACATATTGTTGCTCCTTATATTCATAAACCTGTTTGAAACTTTTAGTCTATATGTATATGTGTATGTTTATGCACAGATACCATGGTGAGTCCCTACTAGCTAGTTTGGATATATTGTTATATCCTATTGGTATACAACATGCTCAAATAAGATAGTATTGTGTGTTGGAGAATCATGGTAAGGTAAATCTCTACTATTTGAACTGAGCTTATGACATGCAATGTACTCAGTTGAAATAGTATCTTGTTTTGGAAGATCTACTGAAAGAATCTCTACTACCTAGTCTAGTATATTGTTGTGTCATGTTGGCATGCTCTATACTTAAATGAAATGACATTTTGTTTTGGGAGATTTTGTAGGAGTTTAGACTATACATATGTGATGATGATTATGCAGTTCAAATGGGAGAATGTTAAATACATATAAATATTGTGTGGACTTGGCATAATCAATTACTCATTTACATAGCTTATTTATGTCATCAATGGGATTTGCTTATTTACTAACTCATGTAGTAGGGCTAGGGATGGGCATGGATTGGATTGGTTCGGTTTTGGACCAAAATACAATCCAATCCATACTTTTCGGATTACCTAACATAGAATCCAATACAAGCCATTGAAACGTTAAATCCAAACCAAACCAAACCATTTATAATCAGTTTGGTTTAGATTGGTTAATCGGTTTGAAACTTACTAGTCTATAAATATATAATACAAATAAAAAATTTTCCAAATATAAAATATAAATAATAAATTATAGTTATTCAAACATAAAATACAATTAGCATAATCCAATATGGTCATCATCTCACTCGTACAATGAAAAATAAAGAAGAAAAGGTAGCAAGGCAGGTAAATGTTTAGGGTTATAGTGGTGGTTCGATGGCAATGCAGGAAAATGTTTAAGGTTCCAATTCAATTTGGGAATTGGGGATGGGACTGATGGGTTAAAAAAAATAATAATAATATATAAAAATTAAAAAAATTAAAATTAATATATAAAAATGAAAAAAATAGAAAATATATAATTTTTAATTATATAATATATGATTTGGATTGGATTGCATTGCATTGCATTTATATTTCCAATCCATAACCAATCCAATCCAAATAATTTATAATATTTTGAATCCAATCCAATCCAATTGATGTAAGAATCCAATCTAAACCGCTAAAAATGGATTTGATTGGTCGGTTTGAACAGATTGGATTGGATTTTTTCCACCCCTAAGTAGGGCTCTTGAATACGCACTCTCTATAATATTTCAGTTGATCTAGTAGACTAAAGGACCAGCTCTTTTTAGAGATCTATTTGGCTTATGTATATTTTTATTATTATTATATTCATTATTAAATTATTATTTTGGTATGAGTTAAAATAATGGGTAAGTCATATAACTTACACGTGATTTCAATCTTTAAAACGCTGGAGTTTTATTGATAGGGCAAGTAAGAAAATACACACATCGTGTTTTTTTTAGCATGTTAAGAGATCGCTTCATAAATGTAAAAGAGAAGGTTTAGAAAGCAGTATGTCCATTTTAAGCACTGCTATTACGAATTTTCTATTTTGTAGATTGCAAATCAAATTTATCAATGGCTGCTTCTGGAGGTTAGTAGTTCTAAGTTGATTATTAATTTTAAATGGAATTTTAATGTGTGTGTATGATCCATGTGTACTTTACTCCAACACTTTATTCATTATCTCCAATCTCCAAATTGACTGCCAAAGCCTAATAGAATTAGGATCACTTGAGCAACCCAAATTCGCACCCATTACCCAACTTATATCCCATCCAATAACCTAATTTAACAGTATATAAACCATTACTATTGAAATGCCAAGCAAATCCATCCTCTCCTCCACTACCTCCAACGAGGGAATTAAGAATAATATCAACTTCAGACTTGAAAAAGAATCATGCACAAGGTCAATATTCCACTCTTCAGACTTAGTTAAAAGATCATAAGCCCAAGCTTCTTTACCAAGCATAGGTGGAGATAAAATTCGAAGTGAACCATTATCTGGCAACCCTGCATCCTTATAAATTCTTACATTCCGTCCATCACCAATTTTCCAAATTCCACCATTCTCCAAAATACCTCGACCCTAGAGTAAACTTCTTTATAGGTGAGAAGGATTAGAACGCAATCCAACTTCCATAAAAGAGTTATTTGGAAAATAACAAGCTTTAAGAACTTTACTAGCTAAACTGTCTGGATATTTAATTAGTCTTGAGCATTGCTTAGCTAGAAAAGCTCTATTAAACTCCTCTAAGAATCTAAAACCCAAACCCACATTGATTTTGCTTGACACATCCTAGCCTAGCTTATCCAATGAATGCCTTCTTAATTGTCAAGAACTCCCCACCAAAACCTAGCTATCATTCAATTTAAACCCTTCAAAAATCTTTTTGGTAACTGGAAAGAACTCATACTGTAAACCTGACTAGATTAAACTACAATTTTTACCAAAACTTCTTTGCCCATTTTAGAAAGAAGCCTCCCTTCCAACAAGCAATTTTAGACCAAATTCTAATCCTTTATTAATCAAAAAACCTAAATTTTATTCCTTCCAATAAATGAAAGCAATCCCAAATACTTCCCATGGTCATCATCTTTATAGATCTGAAATCTTTCTACAACAAGAGTATGTACTGTAGATGGAGTATTTGGACTAAATGTAACATTTGTTTTTTGAAAATTAATTTGTTGACCTAAAGCTTCCTCATATTTCTTTAAAATATACAAAATCACATCACACTTACCAGAACCCACTCGAGCAAATAATACACTATCATTTACAAAAAACAAATGAGACACCATTGGAGCATTTCTTGCAACTCGAATTCCCTTAAGCACATCAACAGCCTCAACATTTTGTAACAAACAAGATAAGCCCTCAACACATATAAGAAATAAGTATGGAGAAAGAAGATCCACTTGCTTTAAACCATGACTTGGAATAATCACATTGCTAACCCCCCCCCCCCCCCCCGATAAGAAATAATAGAAATACATTTCATAGTTAAAGAAACCCACAATCCATCAAAACCCATTACCTCCATCATTCTCTGAAGAAAATTCTATTCTACCCTGTCATATACTTTACTCATATCCAGTTTCAATGCCATTAGAAAATCATTTCTTGATATCTTGTTGCTAATAGAATGAATAATCTCAAAAGTTACCATAATATTATCAACTATCTATCTACCAAGTACAAAAGCAATTTGCTTCATAGAAATCAATTGAGAAAGAATACTTTTAAGCCGATTGATCAGAGTTTTTTCAATTAACTTGTACACTTCAATGCTCAAATTAGTAGGATGATATTTAGTAACTTGCATAGCCTTATATACTTTCAGGGCCATAACAATATACGTGTGATTAATAACACCCAAATCACCACCATTATTTAAAAATTAAGGCATGCATATATACCATTTGGACCCATAATGTTCCAATATTTTTAAAACAATAACGCAGGCATACCATGAGTGAGTCAATTTAGCGTGTTGCACCAAAATGCTATATAAAGTTAGGTAATGCATAACAACCTCACTATCAAAAAAACAAAAATAAAAAGGTAAAAAAATAAGATTAAAATTCAACCAAAAAAAGGGTGAGCTTTGCAAGTATATATATATATATATAAACAAAATTATTCTGTTGGAAATATATTACCAACATAAAATGATAATATTTGATGTGTCAAATATTAAAAAAGTCATTTCAATTACTAAGTTAATATTAAAACCTTTAATTAGGTAAAAAGTAAGCTGCAACATTTGCTACATCATTAATGTCATTAAGTACCCAACATAATTTATAATACTTGTCCGGTCATTAAGTACCTAACATAAAGTGATAATTATTTTCCCAACAAATAAAAACTATATATATAAAATATAAATTTTAAATTAGAAAAGAAATTTGAAATCTAATTATTGTATAAAAAAAACAAAATTGTGATTGGATGTTATCCAAAACCACATTGTTATCCCTGAACACTAATTCCTAGTAATAATAATATACTATTTGATTGTTGGATAAGTGATAAGTGAGTTTTAGCTCACTTATTTAGTTTTCTATAGTTTGATTATTTGTGGAAAACTGAAGCATTTATGGTTATTTTGATATATTTTTGTGTACTTGTGTAGGTGAGCTCTTAAGTGAAATTAAGAGTAATTTTTATGGTTTTTAAAGTTTTGGGGATCACCGTGGAGAGGAAGAAAGCTCACTAGAACTAAATCAAGTCAAAGATGCCACCCATTGTTCAAGATACTCAACATTTTAACTTTCCGTGCCTTAATTTCTAATTTTGATTTTTATTGACTTTGGTCAAAATGAAGTTTTAATGAGAGCACGTACAAGGTATGTGCCTTTATTGTAGAGATTTGCATGTGCAAATCATATGACCTCATTTAAAATAGGCATGTGAGAGTCATTGCACATTTAAGACCTTTTGATCTTGATTAAAGGGTTGGATTTAACCCCAAAAAAAAAAAAAAAAGATAGGGTCTTTGAGATTATTTTTGGAGAAGGCTTTATTTTTGAAGAGGATTGGTAAATAAGGAGAACAGCCACCATTGTAGAGAAAGGGGAAGAAAAGGAGGCAAAAACACCAAGGAAGATTGTAGAGAGAGAAGAAGAGGAGCTAGAGAGAGAAAGCTTAGATTGAAGAGGATTGAAGTCTTTCAAGACATTGGAGCATCAAGATTCTTCAACTAAATTAGTTTTTTTTTTTTTTCTCTTCCAGCTTTTATTTCTCTACTTTTTATTGGGTTTATTGTTAATTATTAAATATTATGCTTCCTTTATGGATTTTTCTTTGATTTTTGTTATGGTATTACTATAACATGTGTAGCTAAATTTCCATCTGGGATTTTGATGGAACCTCTACTTAGATAATATTTAATTAATGAGTTAATATCTTATTTTGCTTTTTATCCAATTTTCTTGTGTTAATCTTATATTTTTTGTTTAATATACTCTTGTATTTGGGAATTTGTTTGGGTATTGAGTAGATTTACTATTTTAATTGGGAGGTTTAAATTGGTAAATTTGTCACTAGATTAATACAACCTAGGTCCTAATTAATATTGAAAAATTTAAATGGGAATTCGGTAGCCATAAAAGAGAGGATTTAAGGAATGAAGAATTAGAAATTTTAGGAAGGAATTTCTAATTTTCATTAAGAACTTATAGATTCTAATTTCTCTTTGGAAAAATAGATTAGATTAAATTGGAATCTCCTTAGGCTAGAAATTAGGTAAAATTTGGTATTTTGTCAACCTAATTAGTCAAATATAGGAAGGGTAGAGGGTACATCAAAATTCTAGGTTTCTAGTTCATTATAATTCCACTTCAAGTTGTTGAATTGTGTGTTTGTGACTTAATTTCTTTTCTTTTGTCATTTACTTGATTTTAGTTTACAATTTCATTGTTTAATATCTTGCTTTGCTTTTAATTTCAATTTTCTCATTTTCATGTGTGCCTAAATAATTAGTCAAAATTTTGATAATTAGTTTATATTAAAATCAATTCTTGTGGGAACGATACTCTCTCATCATTTTATTACTTGATATGATCTGTATACTTGCAGTAATCATCCTATGAATAAGTCAATAAAACAACAATAGTGGCAGGGTGTTAGCTTCTTAGGTGGTGTGCATTTTATATATATATATATATATATATAGAAAATAGGAAAATTACGGAGCCAAGCGACTATTTTGCCTGTGTCTTCCTTCCTTGAGTGATAAAGCTCAAGTTGATGAAATCCTTATGCAACTATTTCAACTAGTGTTCCTAGAGCGTAGACTTAGAACTAATATTAATAGCTGAGAAGACAGCTTCTGGGGCCCAGTCCGATAACCAAAATTGCCCTGTCTATGAAACCCCATTAAATTGATACCGAAGGTCTAATTGGAACTTCCTATGAAATGGATATAACTCAACAATATAAATAAAATATCACAAATCTTGTTAATAAAATTTTCATAAAATCATTGTCATAAGCATCAAGGGTTTTAACCTGAAAACCGAGAGAAAGAAAATAAAATAACAGTCATACATATTAGGTCAATCCACCAGAATAATCTTAGAGATGTAAAAGTTTAAGACTAAATAAACGACAACATAAATAATAGATCAAGCAGAAGTACATGAAATAGAAAATATATCAACAATGGAATAACAACGATGATAAAGATATAAAATGATGATATACTGGAAGGATGATGAAGATGTCAGATGTAATGTGCATAACCTATCAACTGAGGCTTAAGAGAAAAATTTAAAAATATAAAACTATGAGACGGGCTCAATGAATGAAATAAATGAATAATATAAAATATTCATTTAGAATTCAAATATTTTCACTTAAGGCCTCACTTTCACTCTTTCGAAAAATTTACCTTTTTAAAGGTATTTCACAAAACCCAAGTTATATTCTAAATAATATAATAGAAAAAGCATTTCACAATTAAATAATTTTAGGTATTGTTAACCAATTGAAACATAAATTTAGAAAGAACATATATAATGTACTATACGATATACCTAGCATTACTATATGGTGCACAACATTCCGAAACACCACCAAACAATAAAAGAGATACATAGAAACTAAAGTTATGAGGGAGTGAATACTAATCATCATCACTATGAAAGAATGACACACAACTCATTATTATTTTCTCGTATCATGTCAACCTATCATCCTATGGTCACAAGTGAGTGGCAAACAACTCATCACTCCTAGAAAATAGCATACAGCTTATCATCATTCTCACATATTACTGCTACACATAGTATAACCAAGCTTGCGTATGACTAATAATAGAAACAGAACCACTAGTACTATATGATACACCCTTTAAAAGCAACAGAGAATATTTATAAACTATTATTTCAAAATCGTACTTTCTATTTTTTCCAAATAAATACAGTACAATAAATCAGAATTTAATATTCAAATCCAACTATTTAAATACTCCAAATATTCAAAAATCATCATTTCATATCAAAAAATAAATACCAACAAAGAAATATATATTACCATAAACCATAGTTATGCATTTTGAAACATAAACATTTAAGGATGTTTAAGAATATACAATTTCAAATCCAATTTTTTAAAATCAATTATTTTTCAAAAGGATTAAAACATCAATTGAAAGACCCAGATGTTTAAAAATCAAAATTTCTAAGTTCACCATAAACTCATTTAAATTTAAAACTATTTAAAATCTTGTTAAAAGTTACATGAAATAATAACACAATTATGTAAACGTATATATTTATGAATATACACGATATGTGTTTAAATCAAACCATATATATATAATATTCAAACCATATATATAATTGTACTAATATATCCAAAAATCATTTAAAAATATAAATCACTTACATATACTGCTGATGCTCACTCCTGTTTCTTTGCAGAGTCACTTCCAAGAGTAATAAGAGGGCTTGTAATATAATAAAATATTCTTTAGATTCCAAATATCAAATCCAAGATATGATTCATACTAATGTTCCAAAATAATTTTTATAACTCCAAAATTTTTATAATTGGACACCAGTAGTCCAATTATATTGTGAATCCTAAATATCCAATATTCAAAATTGGATTTTTTTCATCCAAATGCCAATTTATTGAAATTAAACCTTCCATTGAGTCCCATTAACACTTAATTGCAAAAGTTCAACTTCAAATTTGTCCAATTGGATCCAAACACAGTCCAATTTTATATGATACTTAATTAATTGATTAAAAATAAAAAATATTATCAAACGAACTCCAAAATTTATAAACTTTATATCAATAGAAATCTCATGGAATGGGAAACAAGAATCTAAGTTCATTTTAGTCCAAACATATTGCTGGTGGCCAGAAAACTTGTTGAAAAGTCAAAGTAAAAAATATAGGGAGAAAGGTATGGGTCAGATTGATACAGCCAAAAAATGAAGAAAACACCCAAAAAACATCAAACAACCATCGTTGGCTTCAAATGACTAATCCTAATGCATCAGCTAGCAGTTTGGCTAGAAAACTTGGCAGCTTGGTCCCCTGAAGGTACTCTTGCCAGTGGTCAGGCACATGTCAACAGTGGTAGTCGAAAAAGAGATCAAAACCAACTTGACCCAGTTTGACAATAAAATGGGTCGAGTTGACCCAATTCAGCTTTTACAGTTTTGAGGAAAGTTTTTGTGACTTTTTGGATATTTTTCAATTTATTTACCGAAAGCACGATTTTCTATGTATATATAGGCCCTTGAATCACTCACAAACAATGTCGGTACTGGTTTGCATATTGATAAAATATTTAAAACTTTCCAGAATCATAAATGTTTAGCCATAACTTGAAATAAGCTGTGCCGCCACTCTACAAATTCATATCGATGAGCTAGACATATAATGTACTGGTCAAATCGAAATTCTTGATCATACAAAAAGTCAAAACCTAAGTGTCTTTCGAGGACGGATTGTTACAATAGCATAAAATAAAATTGCTGAGTAGAATTTTCTGTATTAGCATGATGAATTATTGATATTCAACGATCATTTTTCCAATGTTACACATTTTCTTACGTTTATGGGACACCGGGAATCAAATTTGAGACATTTTAAGTATAAGATTTTTAGTTTAGGTTCAGTCCAATTAAATTAAGCTACTTAAAAATGGGTTAATTAAATTAACAGTAATTTAGGTTTGATCACATAAGAGCATGACTCAAAACTGACTTGCTAAATAATCTACTAGTGTCAACAAATTTTTTTTTTGTTTTTTGAATGAAAGTGTTAACACAATTAAAATGATTATAAATACACCACTAACACATTAACTCATTTAATTGAAAATTGATACGATATGAACAAGTTAAATTATTGCATAAAATTAAAAGCACTAATAAATCAATATATAATTATATTATAACATTAAAAATAATAATTTACAAAATAAATTAAATAGGTCAATCCATTTAATAGAATATTATTTAGGTCTAGATTAGGGTAGAAATTTTGACACAAATAGTATTTAATAGCTTTAAATAATAGGTTGATTTAAAATGAATTGCCACTTTTTATAAATATCAAATAGTTTACCAAATGATATGATAATAAAATATGTCATTTAAGTATGGATGAATGGATCTTTAAAATATATGATAGCATTACTCAATATAAAGCAATAAAATAATACCATTCATTTTGTTTAGTAAATAAATTGATAAACAGCCATTTGACCTCTCATCTTTAGGAGGTTTGAAATTTTGTGCAACAACCAACAACGGAATAAGAAATCCTAGCAACCACCTTTAACAGGAGGAATGAGGATTTTTTGGCATTAAAAATTAGGAGACTTGAACTTAAAATCCTTATCTCAAGAAGTGGTAGTTTGCCTATGCACTTCCTTTCGGAGACACAACAATAGTACAGTTACTTTTTTGTTTTGGGTAAATATCGGCATTGTAGCTTGTCATAGTCGAAGGTAAAGAAGTATGGCGCTTACCAGTTTGGCTGCGACCTTGGCCACAAATTAAGTAAGTAATATATTATTCACATATTTTCGTAGAATCATAGTTTGTAAAATATGATATGAGAAAAATACAGTATATAAATATGTACGTATATAATTCACTTATTTTTTCATTCAAATAAGTGATAAAAATTGGGTCTGAAAATACATTAATGGTTAATATATATATATATATATATAAGTAATACAATACAAAAACCGAAGGAGTTCAAAACACGATTAGCATATTATCAATATTAAGCAATTTATAAAGTCAATCATTCGTTTTTTTTTACAAAATAAAAAATATAAACAACATTTCCAGATTTAAGGTTTAACCTTTGATTTGGATTAAAAAAAAAAAAAAAAAATCTCCCCTCCCTAAAGCTATTGTGATGGGTGCCATAATCAAAAGTATAACCTGTGTCAAATTCATTATATAAGCTTCACCTTCTTGTACTGCTCAAATCATGCCGTTGACTCGTCTTTCGTAACCTTTTGGGACTCCAAACTGACAATATATAGCCTTTGAAACCCACTCTTAACACATGTGATTTGAGCATTCTGGCATGCACACAAGGAACTCATGGGGCTTATCAAGAGGATCGAATTAGCAATCTTTCTTTTGCTTTTTATTTTTCTTTCCTTGGTTTATTTGCATTGTATATACAAAAGTTTATGTTGTTAAGTTACTTTACCATGTTTGAGCAACATTTATAAATTCAAGATATATAATTTTATCTCAGGAAGATCTCAAATCCTGTCTAGTGTCAAAAGTTATTGACTTAAAAAGTTTATTTAATGGAAAAAAAATGTTTTGGCACCAATGCTTCTTATCGTTTTAACATTTTTGTATTTTATCCTGTATGGTATCGAATTAGTACTTGAGTCCAAAACTTTCACATCCTAATTTTTCAACTGTTAAAGTTCATATACATTGTATGTAGAGGTTATCATTTTCCATAAAGGTATAATTGAAATGAAATTTTTGTTTTAGCAGTTAAAAAAATCATGATGTGAAGAATGTTTCACTGGTTATAAACTTAGGACGTTAATGTTGATGCAAAATTACATAGAATAAAATGCAAAAATATTCAAAATGAATATATATATATATATATATGTAATTATTTAATTGATTTATTTTTTTATTTTACATAATTAATTTGTTTATTTTAGATCATCTCACATAAATGAAAATGAGGAATTTGAAAAATTAGGATTTTTTTTTTTTTTGGGTTTAAAAGTCATAGTTGGTCACTTGGTCGTCTTCTTCGCTTTTGCCGCGTTGCTTCGTCTTCTAATCAGTCGTAATACGTTCCCGCGTCTGGAGTTGACTGTCGCCTAATTTTACCATGCCAAAAGAGTCTATAATTATTTATTTATCAAAACAAAATTATATATATATATATATAGATATATAATTACAAAAAAAAAAATATATATATATATATACTATATTTTTAATGTTTTACCGCTGTTCCATCTTGTTTCCATCTCAACCATATTCAATTTTGTGCTCTATATTGGTAATTAATGTGTAATCACACAGTTTTTTTGTAATGAAAATTTTGAATTCCCTGAGAAAAAAATAAAAAATAAAAAATAAAAAATAGAACTGGAAAGGAAAAGCAAATTAAAAAGAGTTTGTTAAACCGCAAGTTATAGTTTGGTAGGCGTGGAAACCCAAAACCCATCCCAGCCCGGCACACCAATTTCTTCTTCTTCGTCTTCTTCAATTGGTGTCTGTAAAAATCAGTGAATTATATGATATTGTAGTATTGTTTTGAGAAGAAGGATAACAAGCAATTGAAGCAAAAAATGGCGGCCATGGCGTCGCTGGTGAATGGGGAGAGAGCCGTGGTCCTACTTTTCATGGTTCCCGTCCTCTCTTCTCTCCCTTCCTCTCTCCTCTGCCATGGCTTCGCCCTCTTTCTCCTCGCCCTCTCTGCCCTCTTCCTCGATATCCGCGCCGATAATTTCAATTCCTTCGCTCTTTTTAAAACCAGGTTTTTTTTGGTTCCATAAACTCTTTATTTCTGTCAATTCCTGGTTTCTTAGGTTTACGATACCTTATGCTGGATGTCAAAATTCGCAATTTTTGTTTCATGAATTTTTGCTACCTGTTTGTTTCCTGAGAAAGTATATAAGAAATGGAATGGGATTTTCGATTTTAATTCTACTGAAGAAAAATTAGCCTATGGATTATTTTTAAATGAGAGATTTTCTTTTTATTATTATTATTATTTTCTTTCTCTCCAAAACAAACGAATGATTAATTTCATATTTCAGGCCAGGTGCTTCGTCAGGTATACTGTTAGGAGCAGTTACGATGCCTACTGTTATGATGTCAAAGTTGATACAAATGGCGAGGGCAGTCTCATTGAAGGAAGTTGGAATTGAAGGTACTTCATTAGTCTTCAAACTGAAATATTTCACTTTGGGGTATCATTAAATTTTCCATTAGAGCTTAATTCATCTATTTATTTCTTTTGTTCTGTCACATATTTCATGGAATAGTGACGTTTGATATGTTGTGTGTAATGCTTGTTGTATTCATTAGAGAAGGAAATATATGCTGTTTGATATCGATTTCGATTTGGGTAACTTGGCAAAGATGCATTGGTATAAAGGAAAACTTGTGAAATCAAGAAACATTGTTATCATCTGTTGTTTTCCTATTTCATTTTACCATGTTTCTTTGACTTTTCATGCATCCAATTCAAAATTGGTTGGGTTTGTTATCATCCATTATGATACCTCTTAACATGTGTAATGATGGGTTTTCTTTTTTATTTTTTATTTTTCCCTTCTTCTTTTTTGGCTGTAGAGTTTGAACATCTGACAATGCAGTACTGGGCTACTTCTGCATGCTGCTTAAGCGTGCTTATATTCCTCTGCATAATTTTATGGCGTGCACCTGAGAATAGGCATCCACGTGTTTGGGATGCAAAGTTAAGTTTAAGTTGCATGGTCTTATATATAGCACTCTGCTGTGTGTCCCTTGGTACAATATCTGTCACTGGTAAGTTCATATTCTGCACCTTCCGAGTTCTATTTTCTTTCGTTTTTCTATAAAAAGAATTATGTTATCTTGATGTAAGCAAGATAGGAACACTGGGGGTTTGATATATATATATATATATATTTTTTTTTTTTTCCTTCAATATTTTTAAAGGAACTGTGTTTAGCCTTGTTCTTAATTCTGGTTGAGTTAGCAAATAGTTTTACTGCTGAGACTTTTATGATCATACAGGATTCCACACAACATTGAAGTTACTGTGGATGCTATCTCATGGATTTGCGGCTGTGAAATTAATTCAGCATCTTCTGAATACTTTTCCATCTTGTGCTTCCATTGGTATGTCTCATACTACTATCTTGTTAATTAATATCTTTACTTACTGTGGTGAATTCCTCATATTGGGAAGGGGAAAAACAAATTTACACACTTGAAATAATTCTTGGAGTAGGAAATAAGCTGGTTTTGCGATGATTTCTCTGACCATGGCTGATGGTTGTGAGAAATGTCTTTTCATGTTGCTCCCAACTTGGAAACATGAAGTTACGTGTTATTGTTCCCCATAATATACTCCCCCATACTCATGTCTTTGCTTTTAGTTCCTGTTTTCATTAACTCCGCCTTCTGTTCAAGAAGTTGAATTGCTTTAACGTTTGCTTCATTGCAGTTTCATAATAGATGTCTTTATGTTACTTTTTTCTGTTTAAGCAAGATATTCTTGTTCTTTTTGTAAAATTGATAATATTTTCACTCTTTTTTAAGGGGAAGCTCTTTTGGTGACTTCTGGCCTTGTTCTATATTTTGGTGATATGATGGCATTGACCATAGTGAAGGTTAGTTTCTTTTATGCACTTGATAGCCTTCCCCCTGCCTCCCCCCTCTTTCTTTCTTTGGATAACTGGCCTTTTTTGGCATACTGTTGGTGATAAGATTTTTTCTACAGTTGTCTGGGTTCTTGTTTACATCTGAGGTGGTACGATATGGAAGTAAAAGAAGTGAGATAGGCATTATTATACAGGTATGATTCTTTTAAGTGATTAAATTATTTGTGAATGGTCTAGGAGGATACAAAGATTGTTCTCTTCCATGCAGGGGATGCTGCTTGGCCTTCTTCTTTTTACAGTGGTCTTTAAATTTTTTCTCCAAGTTTTGGAATGGTCCTTAAAGACTGCCTCATCTGAATCAAGGAAATACGATGAGATCTGGAGATCTCTTATATTCTTTGCATCCCTTGGATTTATCATGATAGTGGTCATTCCATCATGGATGCAATTTGTTCTGGATTTTCATATGCATCCTTTATTATGGTATTACTTTCTTTTAATATCTGATTCAATTCGATATTTGTTTACTTCTGGTGCACTTTGTTATATCTATTCTGATGTGTTTTAGAGGGGATTTTATTCAGTGGCTCTTATTGGCTTCAGCGCCTGTTTGTAGTGACTGTATCATATTAGTAATGTTAATGTTTACTGAGGTGTGGATGTCAATCTTTGTTTTATAAGTTGAAAATTGAAACTAAGTATCTCAGCTATTAACTGTAGGATGTAGATCAATAAGCCACCATAATACATCTCTGTTACAGGATGTGATTTTGAATAAAAAGGTGCTGGAGTGAAGGAAGTCAAGTCATCATGGCATCTAAATTTTTGAATGCCGTTTTAAGTGTCTGCATGCATGTCAATGTTTTGCCTCGGATGCTTCTTAATTTGAAGGTGGAAGATATGATGATCTACAAAAGTTAATGTCCTTGCCAGATCCCCCCGTGAAATTCCTTGGTGGATTCTTCAATATTAGATGTGTGAAAGAAGTCTATTTTATTAGAAATTCAAACTGTTTAGAGTGTTTAGGCATGTATTACTTTCTTGAATACCTACATTCTGAACATGCTAGTCATACAGACAATTTGATCCATTGAAATCATAGAGTAATCCCAAGTAATGTGAACAAGTCTGGGATTTTTAGGTTGTTTCCTGTAATTTTTCAACTTTGTAGAATTTGACTTATAATACAAAGTTATGTATGACCCTGACCCCTGAAATTACCTTCTCTCTCTGAAATGTACTATTTTTCTTCTTTTGGTGCTTAGCTTATTTTTTAAGGTCACTATTACAAGTATTCATGACATCTCTTTTGGCAGGATACTTTCATTCATCTTTTCGGAACCATATAAAAGAATATCTTTATGCATCTACTGGGTTTGTGTGATATATGTATCTGTTCTGAGATTTTATAACATTTCAAAGAATAGCAAGATTGAGAGGATTCTTTTGAGGAAATACTACCATCTTATGGCTGTTTCAATGTTTCTTCCTGCTCTTATCTTCCAGGTGATTTAGAAGTAACATAGAATTTGTTTGTCATTCTATGCTCATCCATTCTGGTTGTGATGTTCATGAATATATTGCTAACTTGATGTATGTTTTCCAGCCAAAGTTTCTTGATCTTGCATTTGGGGCGGCTTTTGGAATTTTCTTGGCATTGGAAATTATTCGAGTAAGTTATCTAACTTCCATATTGTGCTGCTATTTCCAATTTTATATATTTTCCATGCAATAAATAGAAGACTTTACTAATTGTGTTAGCGATGAGAATCTTGTGGGCCATGTTGGTTTACTTCCATGTTTATAAAAAAAATTTGTGGGACCCACCTTTTCCTATCTGGAAAGGTTTGTATTAATAGAAGGCCGTTATGGCTTGCAAAATCATTGCACAATCTGATGAATCTTGCAATGATAGGGGACCTTGTACTGGCATTCTTTGTTAACGTGGCTACAGATGGAAACCTGACATCTGCTAGCTGGTGTTTTATTTGCTAAACGTCTTTCTTAATCTTCTTCCAGAAGAAAAGCTGGCATCTTAGTTTTTCATGTGCTTCAGTTTGGAATCTGTTAAAGATGGTTTTTCAGTTTCTTTTGTGTTTTTCATGGTTCATTTTCTATAACCATGTTTTATAGTCAGGTATGGAGAATTTGGCCTTTGGGACAGCCTATTCATCAATTTATGAATGCTTTCACTGACCATCGTGATTCTGATCTACTTATTGTTAGGTATGCTTGGCTTTTCCTTGAAAATCAAAGCTCTATAAGCATATTGTTCTTGTAATTAAGTCTAGTTATCTACTTTTTCCAGCCACTTTTCACTCTTATTGGGATGTGCACTTCCTATTTGGATGTCTTCTGGGTACAATGATCGTCCCCTTGCTCCTTTTGCTGGAATCTTGAGTCTTGGGATTGGAGATACAATGGTGAGTATGCTTCTTGCTGTGTACCATATCTTGGCACACTGTTGCTACAGAATGCTCTTCTGATTTATCCTTCCATTTGAGTAATTTTTTTTAATTTGTATACTATAATATTTATCAAGTACATCAGGTATTACAGACTACAACATTATTTTTTTTCCAAATAAAATTTGGGTCCGTTATCAATTATGCTTTAGATGAAATTAAAGGAGTTAAGCTCTCTCTCTCTCTCTCTCTCTCTCTCTCTATTTTTAAATAAAAAAAATCATTTTGGTTGGTTTTATTTATTGAAGAAAAATCACTCGTATTGTTTTCATATTCTCTCCTGAACTCTCGGGAATCACCATCTGGAATGGTGTGTGAACCATGTTGATAAATTCATATACCATGCTCTGTTTCCCTTTTTCACCCTTTCCATGGAAGTGGGTAAGCTCCCACACTTAGAACAGGGTCATTTTTCCTTTTCCTATTCCTTACATGTTCTCAGAATTTTTTTACTGAAAGGATTCCCCATCATCTACCATAATGATTAATGACTTACCTTATGCATTCAGGCATCAATGGTTGGCCACAAGTATGGTGTCCTCAGGTGGAGCAAAACTGGCAGTAAGTACCTTGTTGCTATCTTGATCTTTATCTCCCCTACTCACTCAGCATGGTTTTCCATATCTTGCTTACATGTTGAAATGTGCTTCGATTGGTAGAGAAAACCATTGAAGGTACTGCAGCTGGTATAACATCTGTTTTGGCGGCTTGTTCAGTTCTTCTTCCACTTCTAGCATCTACTGGATATATTTTTACAGAGGTATCTCTCTCAGAATCGGTTATGCTAAATTAGGTTTTCACTGTTGTATGTGTTTTATGTATTCAAGCAAAGAAATTTTAATGTGCTATACTATAAAATGATTCCACCACAATCCTCATAATACAGGACTTAATGTCTGTGCCTGGTCTTGGTGGGGTTATCTATACTACCTGATCTTGTGGAGTTGCATGCGTTTATTTTATTATATTTGTTTTGATTTGCAGCATTGGTTCTCGCTTATCCTAGCCGTGACGGTTAGTGGCTTGTTGGAGGCCTACACAGCTCAACTTGATAATGCTTTCATACCACTCGTCTTCTACAGTCTACTATGTTTGTAAAACATGTACTTTTAACAACCAACATGAACAGCTATAGGAGTCGAGCCCCATAGAAAAGCAACCCCCTAGAATTTCCATGACTCAAAAATCATGTGCTTCCTTTGAGCACTTCATTTTTTTCTGGTAGATATGACTAATATGCTGGTGGAGACCAATAAACATCCTGTTCTATGTTATTCTGCTTCACTACTTGGGATGGGTTTTGCATCGGGTTTCTGGGTAAACGTTTTTCCTGATAACATTTCACCATACATGTACGATTTACTTACAGTGAAAGAATACAAGAAATACTCATTTTTCCCTCTCTCTCTCTCTCTCTCTCTCTTATTGTGCTAGGGAGTGAAATAATAATGAGGTCAGGATATGGACTCTCTATCTTGCAGTATTGAATAAAATTTGTCACTCTGTAAATACTACATTTCGTCATGGATGCTGTGGTGATTAAAATATTTTCTTTTTCAAGATTTTGAAAAGTGTAGTCAAAGCGCGTGAGATATTTTGTCCTGCCGCTGCATTTGTGATTTCAAGCTTATTAACAGCCGGTTATGAATCATATTTTGTATTTTAAGGTAATAGGTTATGAGTCATTGAGTTGTAAAGCATCCTCGGCATGTATGACAAATGGGTAGTTTTTTTTTTTTTTTTTTAATATTATTTTATGGTATTTGGCAAAATTTAAGTATGGTAAATTACTCCCCCCCCCCCCCCCCCAAAAAAAAAAAAAAAAAAAAAAAAAAAAAAAAAAAAAAGAAGTATGATAGTTAATTGAACATGGTCACAGCACTGCATTTAGCATATGCAAATCCCAAGGTAGTTTGATTTCCCAATTTGCTGGTTTAAGCATGATAAATTACTCCAAAAATATTAATAATAATAGTAAGTATGATAAATTACTTGAACATGGTCACAGTATTACATTTGTCATTTGCAAGCCCTAAGATATTTTGATAATCCAATATGCTGGTGACAAATGCTATTTCCTAAGAATTATCACGTCAGTTGCCAGCTTCAGTAGTGATAATCATCAATGATAAACCGGTAGTCTGCTAGCGCTAAGTGCACTAGTTTACTTCCCCTATGAGATTGACCGAGTTGTAACCGAAGTAGATCAAGAGAAGAGAAGGGGCGATGCCCAGACAGATTTGACCCAATGTCAAACAGGCCAAAGGCTCAGAATGAGACGAGTCAGGGATCCAGAATGACATGATAATAAACAGTGAAAAGTCTTGCTTTGCTCTAATTGAAAACATGACAAGTAAACAAATTGGAAAAATATTGTTGTTAATCACTAATAACCCATCACCAATGGATTTACATGTTGACATGAGAAGTTAGTTGGTTAATGTTAAATGTTCATTTTGGAATATAGGCTTTTATTTTTGAAAATGAAATCCATTTAATTGCTGTTGTGTCTGTTAGTGACAAATATCTCTACTCTACAAATTTTGCACTGTCTTCCTTTAGATTGCACATTTTACACATTGTTAATATTTGCTTTTTCAAAACCAGAAGCACCCCAAAAAGGAAAGGAACATGTACTTATTTTTTATTTTTTACTTTTTTTGGTTTTCATTTTGGGGCAAGTTAAAACAATAAAAGAGGACCACCAAAAGGTGAAGACATTCCTCTATAACATTAGCATAATAGTTAATAGTAGCTGGAAATCAAGAATATTTCTTACTTGCTGAGAATCAAGATTTAAGATGAGTCATCAGATCAAAACCGAAAGTGGCTCTCTTTGCTTTGTACGTATTGACGGCCATGGTTGCAGACGATGCATTTTTTTTTTTTTTTTTCTAATGTAATTTGGGGACATAGACTGCGACCAAATGAGGGAAAATGGTACAAAATTAGCCCTTTTTGTTCCAAAGCCAATTAAGACTCTTTAACCAACATGCAAGATTTTTCTCAAACAGACAACACACCATTCACAATCTGAAAATTAAAATAAATTAAAAAACATGAGTACAATTTCTTGTTGAAAGGTCAACATAAAATTCTACCATATATGAGTTGGTATTTTGATTTTCTTTATTTTATTTTATTTTATTTTTTTGTTTTGGACGTTGAGTTGGCATTTTCATCTAGCATTATAAACAAAAACGTGAAGTAATAATTTCTTTCCATTAATATTATTGTTAGTTTCTTCCATAATATATATATATATATATATATATATATGAATAGTCAAATATAAATTTATTTATATATTAAAATTCTATTTATAAAAAAATGATTTTAATTGGGATTTGATAATAAATATCTATAATTTTAATTTTTAATTTTTAAACATGATTTAAAAGGTAAAAAAAAGTTGGCATTTAAAACTTGATTTGAATTTAATTATGTATATATATATATATACAAATATTAAAAAAAAAAGAAAAAGAAAAAAGAAGGTTGCTTTTCATACAAAGCAAAAGCAGTGGCGTGGCGACAATGACAAAACAAGATTTGCCTACGCAGGCAATGAAGGCAACGACATCCCCACTCCCACACACGGCCAAATACCCACAACGCCGTGCTGTATGCATCATCGGTACAGTATCCTCGAAGCCAACATAACCTCTCTCACTTTCCTTCTCTTCTAAATTTCATACATTTTTTTATACAATTTTTCGGGGTCTCCACATTTATTGTATATATTCTCAGCTCCTATTTATTCCTAGAAAATCCCAGTTTTCTTTTTTGTTTAATCTTTCCAAAGCATACAAAAGTGCAATTGAATGACAATGCTATACTACAATCTCATCGCAATTTTGAAGAGTTTCATTTTTAGTACGTATCGTAAAATGACATGTATTAAGTATTGAAATCTAAGTTATATTTTAGATTTTGTTATGCAAAATTATTATGCCATTAATAAATTTATACTTAACTTTTTTTTATACTAATTTATACTTACTTTTAAGTGTACGATATAAAGTAATCCTTTGGAGAATAGCCCAAATGGCAATTGTTAGCCAAATAAAAAGCCTAAGTTCAAATGTTCCACTTTCAAGATCGAAAAAAGAAAAAGAAAAAAGTATTGCAGCATAATATGTTTTATATTCAAATTGAACATTACACGTATATTCACAATCAAAAAGATAAAAAAAAAAAAAAAAAAAGAAAAAAAGAAAAGAAAAATAGTCTGTATGGCCAATATATGTGCATATCTTTACACCCATAGAAACCAGGTGAGCTCAAAAAATAAAATAAAATAAAATAAAAACCTGGTGAGCCACAATTAAAATAATAAATAATAATAATGAAGGTGATGAATGAATCTAGATAAGTGTACCCTACATCCCAAAAGTGTATATACCTTATGATCAGAAGCAAAGATATGGCCTTTCTGGGAAAGTTATAAGACAAGTAGATGCAATGTGTGATTGGCCAATCATTTTATTTTGCACTTTTTTTTTTATATCGTTGGTTTGGGGCTAATAATAATAATAATAATAATAATAATTATCATCAGCATCATCATCATCACTAATATCAAATTGGGAGACAGATTTGTGTTTGCTTACAAGCCGTGCGATAGTTTGATCTAGTCTGAGGTTTTCAGATTTCAAGTTTGAGAATGGGTGTATTCACGTCTTCGGATTTGGTGGTTCTCCTGGGCAAGCTTTTTTCAATTTGGAAGCTAGAATTTAGGTTTTAGCTTAGGTTTATGGTAAACCTTACTTGTAATAAAGTTATCTTCCGCGACTATTTATTTTTCCTTTATTTTCTTATTACTTTTTTCTTAATTTTTAATAAAATTGTCTGTGTTTAGGGTGGTTTTCCACCCTTTTCCTGGGCATTATTATTATTATTATTATTATTATTATTATTATTATTATTCCAAGCTGGAATGATAGCAATTCGAAGGCCAAGAAGTGCCGACATGAGGGGACTATCCAACTCGCTACAATTTTGATTCTATAGCTCCTGATAAATGTCAAGAGACAGACTTGAAATTATACAGCTCTTTGTACATGTTGTAGGGCCTGTAATCAGTAATTGCTTCCCATTGGACAAAAATGAGAAATATATTCTGTGTGTTTTAAAGGGTGGTTTAATTCATACTAGGTACTCCAGTAACTTCGATCAGATGATAAAATTTCCTTTCATTCTAATATGTAATTAGTATTCATTCAGGTGTGTTTTTCCTGATAGTGTATAATTTAGTTTGTTCATACATTATTTATATATACACGTAGTTATATAACAATATTGCATGATTAATTTAGTTATCTAGGAAGAAGGTAAATCTATTACTAAGCCCATAAAGATAAGGCTCGTATATATAGATTGATGTTTTTACCATCAAGTTTTCTTTTATCAATTATTAAACAAATTTAAAAGCTAAAATTTAAAAATTCCTCAAGTCTATATAGATCTCATATAAGATTTATTTTTTCCATATAGAATTTTAAATAATTTATTAAATTTATGTGAGCCGTTAATACAATTATAAATCTATATATGCCATAAAATCAATTTAAAGTTAATAAATCATTGATAAAACCATTCGATATGATGTAAGCATGCAGGAAATATATCAATTATTTTAAACCTTATTAAATATTTAAAAACTGAAAACCTAGTTGTCATGTTATCATATGTTTATAGAATCTCAAATCAAAATTATCTTCCAATTTATGGGGAGAAGATATGATGACATAACAAGTATTAAATATTGTTACGATACCGCATCGCCTAATGTAAACTAAAATAGAGTTTGCAAAAAAGAAATTCTTTATATAAGGATACACTAATCTCTTATATCCGAATTGCTTATGTGGCAATTGTTTATTCATTAGATAAATTGGCATTTGTTATTGAAATTTAAATTAAAAAACCTAAATGAGATATAACAACCTTAACACAAACCACATAATCATCTCTTCTTTAATAAAGAGACTATATTTTTCAAGAATTATTGTTATATACAATTAGAGTTTAATCAGGTCGAGATGGTTTAATTATTAAGAATTTATTTATTAACTATTGGATTGTTTTAAGAATTAAAATTTAAAAATACATTTATGATTAACTGGATTTCTACAAGTTTCATTTTTCTTAGCTAAATAAGATTTTAATATATGATCAACTCTATATTAAACTATTACTTAATTTTTAAAACGATTTAAAAAGCTAAAAAAGAAAAATCTTATACTGAAACCATCATTTAAATCATTTAAATTCGATATAGGCATGACTCGTATTATATATATATATATACATATTATAATTTTAATCTAATGAAAATATTTGCCAACATTATAATAGAAACCATAATAACATATAAACACTAAAAGTTATCATTTCAACATAAAAAATTTTAGTTTTTAATTACATATTTAGCTAATACCATTTCAATATGTTCACAAAAATATAAATAAAACGAAAGTCCATTTTCCATCAGTTTAAACCTTTGGGATCAGTAGTTTTTTAACATAGTATCAGAGTTAGAGATCCAAAAGGTTCTGGGTTTGAAACTCAACAACTCCATCCAAAATAATAAAAAAAAAAAATGTAAGAACCCAGAGAAAAGCCCAAAAGAGGCGAGCCTACATTTGAAGTCCTGGATTTGAAACTCAACAACTCCATCCAAAATAAAAAAAAAATAAATGTAAGGACCCAGAGAAAAGCCCAAAAGAAACGGGTCTACATTTGAAGAGTAATGTTAGAGAAAAATATAAATAAAATAAAAGTTCATCTTTCATAAGCTTAAGCTTTTGGGATCAGTGGTATTTCAACACACATATGCATGGTTTCCATTATTATAAAGTAAATCTAGAAAAATATACCATAAGCTCCACAGTCCACACCAAATAATTAAAATAACAATTAATGCGACGGCTTTAATTATATGGATGAATAAAATAGTAGTTATAATTCAAACTAAACCAAACTAAGGAAGATATTTGCCTTCCCCTTATGCCTTAGTCGTATTATTATTATTATTATTATTATTATTATTATGGCAAAACCTTGAAAGTTCATTATCCACCTAGGGAAGACAAAGACTGCGCCACCATGAGGATCTTTTCCAGATAACGTTGGTTTGCAGTTAACTCATACTCACCCAACCTAGCTAAAATATCTATCTAGACATCAAAATGTGATCCCACTATACATGAATATTCACCAGATAACGTTGGTTTGCAGTTAACTCATACTCACCCAACCTAGCTAAAATATCTATCTAGACATCAAAATGTGATCCCACTATACATGAATATTCACTGTCAAAGTGTCAAGTGCATGTATAATAATACAAGAACTTTTTGAGCTTTTATGTATTGGAATGACAAGATGTATAGTAGAGAATCAATTTCTTTCCCAAAATGTATCGGGGAGGACCCCTTGACTCGACCTTTTTTGAGTCTCTATCCCGACCTTGACTATCCATTTTCTTATTCTGTAGGCCACATAGAAACGACATTGAAGTGATTAGTGACTCAAAATTGTTAGGAAACTTAATTAGGATTGTTTTGTCTCATGTAAAAATGGATTGGACGGCTTTACAAGACCTGACTTGCTTCACAAATTAGGCAAGAAAAACCATGTGTGTTATTTAGGTTTTATTGATCACGGCTAATGTCAAGACGAACTCAATGTAATCTTTTCTTCTCATTTCATTTTTTTTGTCGTTGTGTTGTCAAGTGGATGTATATATCCATTTTTTGGGATCCGAGGCAAGGATTTGTTCTTATATGAGTTTTTCAGGAACTTTTGACAATTAATGAAAGAAAAATAAACATGATATATGAAACAAACCCGTTAATAATTAAAATATTTATACAAGAAACTTGAATTAGGAGACATAATCAAGTCGTATACATTCCACCTAATATATATATATATATATATATATATATATATATATATATATATATATCAGAAGGTGAGATAGATTAACATATACGTGAAGATGCTAATCGTAAAAGGGTAGTCAATTCATCAGGAAAAAAAAAATTATAAAGGGTAGCCAGCTGTTAATAGTGAAGGGTTGTAGTGTATAGTTGATCTTACAGAAGCATCTCGATCAACTCTTTTACTCCAAGTGTACATTTGAAGTGATATTGGCCGTCCATATGGAAAAAGATAAATGCATTCTGATCAAGTGGGTATAGTGATGTGATGGTCCAAGTTTTTGATGTTAGCAGTGCGTACTTTTCCTTTGTCCGTATATGTACTTTCAACTTTTCTGAGAGTTTTTAATTGGCAAACTCTTATTCATACACATATAACTAGTAATAAAATTAATAGAACAAAGTGAAAATATAAATAAATAAATAATTATCATAGTTCCACGGAGACAAAAATGCCAGCAATAATATACAAGATAGATTCATACTATCTTCTAGAAAGTGCTGCATGACATACTTACATATATTTATATGGCATAGCTATGGAGATGTGGTAGGTTGGAGAGATTTGTGAAGATTAGGAAACCCCGAGCTAATTTACCAAACAAGGAAACCCCGAGCACTTCACATGCAGATGCGCATCAAAGTACTACACTATATATATATATATATATACTATTTTAACCAAAAATTCTAATATATATAAGTGCATTGTGTGCAGGTGAACTATAATTGAGATGCATTTGCATATGCATATGTACAGCCTCAATCAAGAACAAATATTTTGCAGATGTACATTCCACCTGATAGAGATTAGATAATGTTAATATCTATATCTACTGTTACTATATATTAAGGAACAGATTCCGCTTGTATATAATATATATATATATATATATGTATATATATATATAGGAGTGTATCACTTATTATATATCTAATTTTCGCTTGTAATGCCATATATATAGACTGAGTGGTTTGTATTTATACTCTTGACTTTTTCAGTTTGATGAATTTAGCCTTCTCTAGTCTATTGGTTATTCTTTTTACAACCAACATGCATTCCATCAATTTTGATGGGATATGGATACGCAAATTATTAATTTGTGATATCTGCACCTGATAATTATTTTACGGATGTATTTTCTAAATTGATAATGTAAATAGGTAAACTGACCAACCCGTATATGGATACAGAGTAAAATATGAAATAAAAAGACTTGAAAGAAAATGAAAACGAAATTGAAGTAGTACGTGGGGATAGGAGACGCAAGTAGGTAGTAAGGAGGCATGAGGATACATAACCCTGCAGAGGCCAGTGTCAATAATTTGAAGGCAGACATGACAAGCTTTAAAAGGACGTTTCATGGTGAGATGAATGCTAGTAGTCACTCCTTCACATGCATTGGTCTCCCTTATTTACACTCACCGCACCATGTCGTTTCCTCTCTCTCTCTCTCTCTCTCTCTCTCTCTCTCTCTGCAGCTTTGACAAAGTGATTGAATGGCTATACCCATATGCATAGCAAACTTTCTTCCAATCTTATCTTTGACCCTATTATATAACGGGACCAAAGCTCCTCCTAGAAAGTACCATCCATCCAAAAAAAAAAAAAAAGAAAAAAAGAAAAAAAACATAAAATATTTCAAACACCAAGCATATTCACAAAATCATATTTATGGCTAAGAAGCTTAGGGGCAGCAGTAGTGGGAAGAAGAAAAACAGCATTGTGCAGCTCAAAATTGTAGCACAAAAGCTGCAAAAGAGTCTTCTAATGGGTCGGAAATCGAACTCTTATATGAACGAGAACCACGAAGAAGTATGCGATTTGACACCGGTTCCTGAAGACGTGAAGGAAGGGCATTTCGCAGTGATAGCTGTGGAGGCTGATGAGGAACCAAAGAGATTTGTAGTCTCTTTGTGCTATTTGAGTCACCCAACTTTTCTGAGGCTGTTGGAACAAGCAGCGGAAGAGTATGGTTTCGACCATGAAGGTGCACTAACGGTTCCTTGCAGGCCAAGCGAGCTGGAGAGGATATTGGCTGAGCACTGGCAGGAAAGAGATGAGTCTTCTAGTAGTGTTGGGGTCAATTGGGATTCTTGCAAAGCCATGGTGCAGAGCTATTAATGAAGCATAAATTGTTTCAAGCTAAGCGAATTCCAGATTGAAATTGGGATTTGGTTGTTAATTTTTCGGATTAGTGTTTTTGTTAGTTTCTCTCGTGCAACAATAAGGCTTTTCTAGTTTTGTAACCGGTTTGTCTTCCCTTTTACATGTATTTGACTAATTGGTTGCCTCATCATCTCCATGGAAATATGCATATTAATTCCTATAACTATAATATATATACCCTTACTACTTCATTACCAGTTCTTTTACCTCTCTTTGGTAATTTCAATCAAAATGCATGCTTCAAATAACATGTTGCCATTTTTTTTTCTTTTTTAATTTTCCCCTTTCAGATAGAAAGAATTTAATTTCAATGTACATGTTTTAAAATTTATATGAATACTAATTGGATATATTCTCTATATATATATATTTTTTTTTCTTTTCCTTTAAACGAGTTTTATATGGATATTGAGAGATTCGGTATTTATGATTCAAGTAGCAATAGTACTATTCACCCCAAAAAAATTTTATAAAAAACAAAAGGAGCAATGTACTGTCTTTTTTTTTTTTTTTTTTTTTCGTGAATGAGTAGTACTATACCTTCAATATTAATTAAGGATTTTGAAATTGTATATTTGAAGTAGAAACACATATACGCAGTGGTTTTAAAAATGGGTGGCAATATTCCTAAATAGTTTAAATATTGTATTTTTTAATTAGTACTGCGTACGTACCTCAATAAAGGATTTTATTTTTTTATTTTTGGGATAAATCCAAAGTAATGGATTTATTAATGTAAAATTATGTAAAAGAAATTATGAAAGCTATGGCATCCAATTAATTCATTTGATGATTGAATAATCAAAGGTAAATTTACCGAGACGGAATTGGGATCTGGTGGAATCTAGTAAAAAAAATCCTATAAACTTCTTTTCTACCGTTCTATATTATCAAATCATTTTATGTTTTCTTTTGATCTCTGTATTATCTGACAAAATAAGAAAGAAAAATATCCTTATAAATATATACATTTGTTCTTAAAAATATTAAGAAAAAAGATAAAATTGGACAATTAATTCATTGTGTTTTTATAAAAAGTAAATAAATAAAGAATCTAGAGTATATTCAATATAGAGTTTGATAAATTTAAATTTAATTTGGTATTTCAGTTGCTTGTAAAATAGTTAGTTTTGGTTGTACTAAAGTAAAAAATAAATTGTAGCCAGCCAGTTTTTGCTTTATTAAAGTAAGAACAAAAAGTAGAAAGAATTAGTGAGTATTTAGTAAACAAATGTTTCAAAATTGCAAGTTTTAAAATCTAAGATTAATTATATTTTAGTATTTTGAATTTTCAAGATTTTGCAATTTCAATCTTAAACTTTGAAATTGTGTAATATGAACCCTCAGGTTTCATTTTATGCGATTGGTCCAAGTACAAAATGATCATTAACAAACTGCCCATGTGCATTGTACGTGACCTTTTTTAATTGCAATTTGATATCTTAAACTTTAAAATTCGTACGATTTAGATATTTAATTTTATTAACACATATTCTGTTACCCTTAGCTTTTAAATTTGTACAATTTAAGCCTTTAGTTTCATTAACTTGCAAATTAGAATTTCAATTTAACTTGTGCGATTTAGGCCTTGCATCTTTCAAATAACGTAATTTATGAATAAAATAATACTTATTAAAAAGATTAATAATCAATAGTACAAAAGGTGTAAATAGGTTTAATTTAAATAAATATTTTTTTTGGTAAATAAGTTTAAATTAATATTTATTATTTTCAATTAAACATTATAATATAATAAAATTAACCATAAAAACAAAAGTCAATGAAGCATTAATTATTAATTTAAAAATTTTTACCTAAGAAAATATATTTATTTAAATTATTAATTAAAATTTTTTTCTTGAAAAAGTATAGCATTTTTACTATAATGTATTTAAAAGTAATTTATACATTTTTTTTTACTATGATTATTAATTATTTTTTAATAAGTATTATTTTATTTAAAAATTATGTTATTTGAAAAAATAAAGGAGATGATAGATTTTTGAGGCAATTAAAATTTCTTTTTGGATTTTGTTATTTGTTTGTGTTTTTCTTTTTATGTACATTATATTGATCTTTATTATTATTGTTGTTAGTTAAGTGATATTAGTTTAATTAGTAAGTCACTCACACCTATAACTAAAAAATTATAATTTGAAATACCCATGTGGGGGAATGGAAAAATATTGTAAATTATTATTATTATTATTATTAGATAATGGTTTTGGGGTACCAACCTAGTTGGTATGTCCTGATCATTATCTATTTACAGCCAACCATTTTGGATTATTATTATTATTATTATTATTATTTTGAAAAAATATATTTTTTCTTGCTAAAACGTTCCTAAATAGAATTTAAACCTATGTATACGTTTTTTACTATTGATTATTAATTATTTTATTTATAAATTATATTATCTGAAAAATGGAAAACCTAAATTGCATAATTTTAAAAATTAAAATCTAAATTACACATTATTAAATCACACAAACTTAAAATTGATGGTACCAATGTGCACGTGAATAAAGTGGAGGATCAAAATTGTACAAATTGAAAATTTGAGGGTACCAAAGTGTGTTAAAAGAGATCACATGCAATGCATGTGTACGATCTGTTAATAGTTGGTTTGTAATTGAACTAATTCGCACAAAATTTGAAATTTAAGGATTCAAATAGCACAATTTCAAAATTCAAAATCGAAATCACACAATTTTGAAAATTCAAGGTATTAAAGCACAATTATTATTTAAATATATTATATTCTAAATTGAAGATACCTTCTAAAATTACTATTTTCTTTATTTAGTAAAATGAACTATTTGAAATTTAAAGTATAATCATATTTAGTAGTGCATTTGGAGCTCTAATAAATGTTGCCAAGTAAAAATAAAATAAAATAACACCTGCCTCTTCCTCTGTGTTTTTGGCAAAAAAATATGAATTTTTTTTTTTTTTTTGGCTTGAATAAAAAGATGTTTTCTAATAGTATTAAACCGTAGTTAAGGACCACAAGACATTGTGGTATGGGACCATCCGAGGTAATACCAATACAAATTGCATAAATTAGAATATCAAAGTAACATTAAAGCATTTTTTATAACCATTTTTAATCAAACGTTCGTTATTTTTTATATGAAACATTTTTGACAAAAATGCTAAAAAAAAGAAAAAAAAAAAGTGATATAGAATTTAAGTACTAATAAAAAAGTACTCTCAAACACACACACACCATGTCTGGATGTATGATTTTAATTTGGCCACGACTATTGTTGTTGAAGTACTCTCAAACAGACATTATGTGTGGAGGTACCATTTTTATTTGGCCCAACTGTTGTTGACTGTGTCGAAGGAGGGATGTAGTGATTATGTAAGGCTTTTACTGCTTTTCCTCTTCTGTGCTTTTAATGCAGTGATTATTTACCAAAAACATGCGTGCAGGTATGATTAATTCCAGCAAACGAATTAAAATTCCAAGCTAAAGTTGGCGATAAATAGATCGGCTCTCTGAATAAGAACGGTTAAGCCATAAGCAATCTAACCATTTGGGAACCCTAAAATTTTGGCAAATATCATATCATGTTTCACATATAAATTAAGAGATAGCTTTCAAAATATCAAATATACATATATACAATCATTTTTTTATTAAAATATTCTAATAAGTTTCTCATGAGGACCTTTACTAATAATTTTTGAATTAATTTAAGAATTAAAAATTAAAAATATAATCTTCAACCATATAAGTTTAGTGATATATTAAATTATAAAAGGAATAATCCTATATGAATTTATTTAAATTTTAATACTTAAAGCAATCTAAAAACTCATAAAAAGAAAATTTGATGATTTTCCATCAAAATGATTCTTAAATGGTTTGGATGGTTCTAATGAAAATTATCAAAAACGTTCTTTAACTACCTATATTATTTAATAGTACTGTTTTTATTTATTTTTCTTTTATCATTGAAACTATATAAAGAATTCCAACTCAACATCATTATCAAAAGAATCAATAATTTTGCTATGCTCTCCAAGTAACTTTGTTTAGATTCCATATACTTTTTTAAAACCATTATAAATGTCTCTTTATTTTCTATATATATTAAAATAAAATCATTTGTATTAATATTAAATAATTTTTACAACTTAAAGTCAAAAAAAAAAAATTAAAAATCAACATTTTATAATAATTAAACAATATTATAAAAATGCAATTATAATCTTTAATTGTTAAAATTAATTAATAAAATCATCATTTTCAAAAGCCTAGAATTTCAATGTAATTACAACAAAAACTAAATCAAATTTTCCCGAAAATAAAAGATGAGATGAGATGGTGTACATGCTTCAGATTTCCAATTTTGCAGAGACCAGTACAACTGGCAATGCTAGTGACTTGACACCTTTTGCTACTTTCCGAGTCTTTTTCTAATTTTCTCTTTTATCAGACAGTCATTTCATCGGGGCTCCACTTTGCTTACCACTCATCTACGGCCATTGCAATGCTTCGGAAACTGCCCGTACTACTTCAATATTGACACGTTAAACATTATTTCCATCAAATTTTCTACTTTCAAATATAATTTTTAAGAAATATTTGAAGCAAAATACAAAGTCCCATTTATTAAAAATATATTCCAAAATGTTCAGAAAAGAAAACCAGTGCACTATCTTTTAGTTTATTCTACCAAATGCAAATATCTCTTAGTTTATTCTAGTACTATAATGGCATAGGGGTCTAACCAGTGCACTTTCCTTTTCCTCTTTTCAATTTTCTTCGCGTGCTAAGAAGAATTGAAAGGTTCCCATAATCCTATTTCTTGCTTGGTATACTTGCCAATTGCAGAATGTTGATACCAAGGGCAACATGAAATATCGTTTGCTAAAACTGAGAATAGTACCTTACCTACTCAGGATCTCAGGCGTAATATCATTTTGAACAAAATAGTTAAGATGGCAATAAACTTTCCATGTCGGGACACCTAGATCAAAGTTTTATTCATTTATTTATTTATTTTTAATTCAAGTTCAGGCATCACACAAGCAGCCATGCCTCCTAGCTTCATGCAGATGGTCATCACTAATCAAACTCCGACCATCACTACATTGCATGCAAATCATCAAACTCGCAAAATCCAAAGCCAAACCAACTTGATCATTCTGGAAGAGTATAGCCTAAACTCAAATTGAACCAGTCCCAGTGTCTTCATACACTGAAACAGGGCTAAAGTTTAAGAAAACTAATTGGCTTTCTTATAGACTCAAAGAAAGAACACCTGTCATATTAGGCATCTTAAGAAGTAGACTGAATCTGGGATGTTCACAACATAATGTTTTTAACAATGTTGGGTTCGACATTGACGGAATAGTGTGGGCACACAAAATCAAGTCCACCAGCTTCAACTGTGTGTTCAATATCAGAAGAATAAAATATCAATAATGATAAGGCTAATATTACCATAATTTATGCTCTCAAATACAACATATCTTTATCCTGGAGGATATAACAGGATACAAAAAGGTTCAGGTAAGGCATTAATATCGAATTGGTCAATGACCAAGCAAAATAGGATAATAAATGTAAATGATAGGTCAAAAAACAAAAAACGAAAAATACGACCCCACTAAAAGAGCATAAGACGGCACCTCCAACAGGCAATAGGCTTGAAACAATAACCAAGCCATCACCATCCATTCATCTTTTTTGGCTTTTCGTAATGATCCACTATTGCGGGAAGAAATTACCGAGCAGCAATATCCCCATATCACATTGTACAAACAACTGTAAAGTTGATGCCTACAGATAGTCCAAATACCATAAGCTTCCCTCTTGACCTACTAGCTTCAATCAGATAAACCAGCCTTTTGCTTGAGGTGCTCCTTAAAGTCCATAATATCACCCTCCCACCGGGTCACAGCTTGATTTTCACAGACCCATATCTCTTCAGCTACCTGATTTATGAGTCTGAAATCATGGCTGACAAGAACCATACCACCATCCCACTCATTCAATGCTTCAGCCAGTGAATCGATTGTCTCAATATCCAAATGGTTAGTCGGCTCATCCAAAAGCAGCAAGTGAGGTTGCCTAAATGCTAGCCAAGCAAAGATCACTCGGCTCCTTTGCCCATCCGACAAATTCTTCATAGGCATTATTTGGGCCTTACCTGACAACCCGAACTTACCAATTGCCGCCCTCATCCTCTCTTCCTCATTTCCTGGATACTCTCTTATCATATACTGTAAAGCTGACATGTCCATGTCAAGCTTTTCAGCCAAATGCTGGTGGAACTGAGCAATTCTAAGATGATTATGCCGCCTAACCATGCCATCAAGAGGAGTCAACTCCCCTGTCATCAGCTTCAGTAGCGTACTCTTTCCAGCTCCATTAGGTCCAACCAGGGCTATTCGTGAATCTAAATCCACTCCAAAGTCAATGTTCTTGTAGATGAGATTATCAGGCGTATACCCAAATGTTACTTCAACAAATTGAAGCACTGGTGGAGGAAGCTTTCCCACATCAACAAAGCGGAAGACAAGAACCTTGTCTCTGACCACCTTGTCCGTAAGTCCACCACGCTCCATTTTTGCCAAAGTTTTCTCTTTGCTTTGTGCCTGACGAGCTAGCTTTGCTGACCCATGTCCAAATCGGGCAATATATTCCTTCATTGAAGCAATCTGTTCCTGCTCCCACTTGTACTGTTTCATCTGATTCTCCTCCAGTTCAGCACGGGTCTGACAATATTGATCGAAGTTACCAGTGTATATCTTCAGCTTCTTGTTTTGCATGTGGATGATGTTCGTGCATACACCATTTAGAAAGTCTTGGGAGTGTGATATCACCACCAGAATACGCTCAAATTTCTTTAAAGTCTCCTCCAACCACACACAAGCTTCCAAGTCTGTTAACAGATGAAAATAAGTATACATTAGTATCAAAGTCAAATGCACTCCTCCATTAGAAGGCAATGGCCACAACATCTATCTATCAATGAAAGAAGTTAACTATAACCATCAACTGACACACAGAAAATATAATCAGCAAGCAAACTTCAAAAAGCACACACATTTAATTACCTTTCAACAGCTCAAAAACTTGCCAATACAACTATATGATTAGGAGTCGAGGCAGAAAACCTAGATGAGTTATAGGCATTTATTACAACCAACCAAAAGGTAAAAGCAGACATCAAATCGTCTAGCACATCTCATTAAAACTTCTCCATTATCTTTCATGTTCCGACTTTAAATACTGAACAGGTAACTTTTAGATCCTCTTTAAAAAAAGCAAACTATACAGAAAATCAAAACAAGTGCAAAACTAATTTCTACAGCAACTTTATGAAACTAAGACCATATTTTGCTTGCACCTTCATGCATCGATTAATTGGACCAAAAGTCACACAATAATGCAATATGTTTAGTCTACAAAACTAGATAAACTTTCATATGGACAACCGAAGAGTTCAGACCCAAATTTGAAATAAAAATATGATGGAAAATAAACTATTAAAAGAAAAAAATAAAATAAAATAAAATCTAGCTTTAGCTTCCAGACCTAAAAATGTCTCTGCTTAACATGAGCAGTTGATTCTTTAAAAAGAAAAGAAAATTGAGAAGCATAAATGACAAATTCTTCCTCTACATGAAAAAGCAAATTAAAAGCAATTATTAAAGAATCCTAATAATATTCTTCTGTTGCACAGCAGAAATAGTCAATGCAAATATCATTTATTCCACATGTCTTTTTCTTGTAATATAAGTGTAATGGTTAAAAGACCACATTACTAAACCAAAATCCTTATCCACAACAAGATTTCAAATCAAGTTAATTAATACTTTTAGCCCATGAGGAAAAATTGACCTTTAAATCATGCAATGAACCAGATAGGACAAATTAGACCTCAGAGAAAATTTCGGAAAAAGCTCAACATCATGGTAAATCCTTCTCTAGCCAAAACCTAAGTTTTTGCTATGGGACACGTGTGTAGTAAGAGAAAAACCAAATTCAGAAATCCTAACGGAAATTTACCAAGATGATTGGTAGGCTCATCAAGCAACAGGATGGTTGGATTCATAAATAGAGCCCTTGCTAATGCAATCCTCATCCTCCAGCCACCTGAAAAATCTTTAGTTTTCTTTGCCTGCATCTGCTTGTTAAAGCCAAGACCAAACAATATTTCAGCAGCACGCTTCTCAGCCGTAGATGCATCCAAAGCTTCCAAACGCTCATAAACTCGGTCTAGCTGCTCTCCTCCTCCATCATCCTATAGCACAAAAATAAATAAATAATAAAAGTGAGGATGAGGGTTGCAAACCACCGACATCATAGTCTAAAGTTACTTCAACAAACCTGTGCTCCCAAGGCTTCAGCTTCTTTCTCCAATTGTAATCTCTCCTCATCACAGCTTATGACAGCCTCAAGTGAAGACATGTCAGAAGCTTCAATTTCCCTGGTGAGGTGATATATATCCATGTGCTCAGGAATTGGAAGCTCTCGACATCCTATTGCAGTGAGAAGTGTAGATTTCCCACACCCGTTTAATCCAAGCAAACCATAACGTCTGCAATGAACACCAAATGGTCAGACACAAAAACAGCCCCAGTATCGAATTGCATGCTATGGAAATTAAGTAGCTTATTAGACTAACCTGCCATAATTGAGTTCCAGTTCAGAATCAACTATAAGGTCATGTCCATGGAAAGTAACCGATAGCGACTCTATCTGCAATGATCAGAAAATTGGGTTCATTATTATGATTAAGATTAAAATCAACAACAAACTGCATGTATGTAACTTTTTTATAACACATCCTTTTAGGAAAGACTAGGCCATGAACCAGCATCCAATAGCTACACAATAATTCATGTGGAAAATAAAGATAAATTGTAACAATTAACTGGTCTTTTAGACTTCCTATTCATTTTGATAATACTGTGAAGATTGAACAGTTGGAATTTCACCCTAATTTTTCGGAAAAAACAACAAAATTTGTTACAGTTCAGCTAACAAAGTCATCACGAAAACTATAGAAAATTATCAGAGACTGAAACACCATCAAACAAATTCACAAAAACTCAAATAACAACAAATAAATAAAATAAAATAAAAATAAAAAAGCAATTGAAAGGATATTATGCTTACCCGGATATCTCTGGAGAGAGGGTGCGAACAAAGCACTCCCGTGCAAGTCCGATCCGATATCTGAAGCGCCCCGACCCCATTCGCCAGCTTATCGGCTCCATTCTGCGACTCGGATGCCGCCGCAGCCGCCGATGCTTTAGACGATGCAGCAGCAGCTGCAGCTTTGCCTCCTCGCTTGGCAGCCGCCGCCGCCTTCTTCTGCGCCGCCTTCTTCTTGCTAGCGTCCGACACCATCCTTAACCTGCAAAAACCACCACACACCAAAAAAAATATAAAATAAAATAAAATAAAATAAACAACTTCCCATAAATCAAAAACCTAACACATAAAGCAAACTACATATCAAATTGATAATAATAATAATAATAATAATAATAAACCTTTTAGCAACGAAGGATGGGATCTGGGAGGCGATCGAGGAAGAAGAGCGTAAAAAGAAATTAAAAAAAAATAAACAAAAAAATCAGATCTAGGGTTTTTTTCTTCCCCTTCTGTACGGTGGACTTGGTGTTATGTCGGGTAAGCGAGGCAAAAACCCGGTGAATGAGGGCTCGAGGTTATTCGCAGAATGAGTGGAGGTGGGGAGGAAATTTTATTTATATATATATATAGATATATAGCGCAAGGTGTCTTGGGGGTCTCCACGTGTCTTAGAGCTCGTGTTCAAGTCCCAGAGTCTTTGTGAGAGAAAAAAGAAGAAAGCACTTACGGGTTGCGTATCCAAACCAAACTGTCTGAACCTTCAGTTGGAATTGGAAACCTTAGGTCGGTCTGATTTTTACTTTTCCTTTTACCATCGTTCCTTTTCATAAAACGACATATCGTTTGGGCTTCCTTGGATTTTTGTAGAATTGAGCCGACTCGGTGTTTGATTATAAAGCCATTGATGATTTATTCTCCACCCAAACCCCCACCCCGGCCCACTCATTTTTCACTTCTTCTTGCTTCCTTCCCTACTCACTTGCATTCTCTCATATTTATTTATTTATTTTTTTTTTCAAAATTTTACTCTTTGGATTTTTCAATTGGGTTTTTTGAGATTTTAATGTAAAAGTTCGTTCATTTTGTTTGGATTTTGAAGAGAAAACATAGGGAATTAGAAAAAGAAAAAGAAAAGGGACGTGGGCCTATAGAAAAAGGACAAATTGACTGGGCTTCTGTATAATTGGGCCAGATCCGAGTTTATTTTAAGCCCAATAATAATTCCGGACCATAAGCCACACCCACTCTTTTTGCTTCTTTAATGCTTCCTCTTCCTACCCTCCTCACTGGCTCTCTCTCTTATTTTCTAGCGGTAACTGCAGCTTTTTTATTTTATTTTTTTATTTTATTTTATTTTTTTTATGCTTGGTTTTGAAATTTTGTATATAAAAGTTTGTTCATTTTTTTGGACTTTGTGAGAGAAAACATAAAAAAATTAAAAAAAAATTAAAAAATTAAAATAAAATAGAAGAAGAAGACGAAAAGGGAAGGTGGGTCTTTTAGTGTTGTGCGGTATCCGTAATTTCTTTTGGCTGTTGTTGTTTGGAGTAATTGTTGGGATTTGATGGCTTGAATCAATCTTCGAGGGTTTTTGTTGGTAAGTTATATTGACGTTAAAATTTTCTTCTTGTCAACTAGTTTCTTCTGATATGTTCATTTTTTCTTCTTTCTCCAACTTTTCATTTTGGTAATTTAAAGTCTATATCTTTGCAGCTGGGAGCATTAAAAATCCGGTTTTTTGGGAGCTATTCAGGAATTCAATCCCACTCTGGAACATCAAACGTGGTAAATATTACTACTTATTGGAATTTCAACTAGTATGAGTTATGAGCTTTCAATCTATCACTTCTTGGCTTTAGTTTTTATGTTCCTTTAGTTTATTATAATTCGGTATGGTGCCTGGCCCAGTAAGTAGGTTCTAGGTACCTTAATTTAATTCTGAAATTTAAGCTTAAATTCTAGTGAAATATTCAGGTTTTTCCAATACATTTTATATTTGGGTATTCATTGTTTCTCCCCCGGTTTGTAACTGTTTCTCTGTTTTGTTTTGGTATTATTTTCTTACTTTCGTTTATTCTTTTATTTTTTTAATGTGGTTTTCTATTTGTATTGAAGACTGAATGAGTTTGATGGCGCATAACTTCACAACTTTGGTCTCACTGAGACAGAAGATATCATTTCTAGTCTATCTCTTTCTGATTTTATATATATGTGGAAAGTTTAAGATCAAGCATATGTCAATCCAAAAAGCAATTTAAAAAAAAAAAAAAATAAGGCTGGTGTGTAATCTTTTTCGATCTTTTGTAATGTGTAATCTAGTATCCACTTCAAGATAATCAATTCAGCCCATTGTGGTCAAACCCTATGTATTTCTTTCTCCCTGTTTAATTATTATCATTGTAAATATTTTATTATTCTTTGAGCGAGTGATGGACCTTTACTTTTTTTTTTTTACCTTTTTTTTTCTTTTTTTTCTTTTTCTCATTCTATTCATTTTTTTTTTTTTCTTTTAACTTTTTAGCCTAAGATTTCCTAAAATGCTGAAATGTGTAGTTGGGGCATTGAAAGGACCTAAACATTCTTTCAGTCTTTCATTTGTCTGTCAATTGCTTTTCCTGTTAATAATCTATGTTCTTCAAATTCTCTGCTTATTTCTTGATTTTTATTATGAAATGTTTTTCTGTCAGCTTGTCTTTGCTGTTTGCTTCTTTTTCTCTTTTCAAATCCACCATCTCTGTCTCTTTTTTTACAAAGTAATGATACAACTGAAGATCTTTTAAACCTTAGACAAGCTTATGTTCACCATTCAATTTTATTGGTTGACTTATCCATTTGGGCGTGCATTAGGGCCTGTTACTCTCCTATTCATGTTAGTATGAAAGTAAGCTATCCAACTTTTGTATGATATTCATATATAGGATGATCATGGAGTAAGATAGGGGATGATTATGTTGCCACTTTGGAGTAAATGTGCCAGATTTGTCCCTTTAATTCTCCCTCTGGAATTGCTTGAACTCTGATATTGAGGTCAATTATGGGTACATATCTAGATTCTTCTTCCTTTTTCCTTTTCCCCTGAAGTCTAGATATAGGAATAAATCTAGAAAGGATCCTAAATAAAGTTAAACTACGTCGTTACTTTGTATAAATGTAAAGAATACATTAGAAATTTTGTATAGTAATTATTTGGATTCATATTTAAAGGTACGTAAACATAGCAATTCAAAGACAAACTAACAATTCAATTCAATTCTTGTTATCAAAATTTTAAAAAGTTAAAAATTTCGCATTCAACTAACAAAATTGTAATTATTTAAGTATAATGACAGCTGTTGTACACCAAAAGGTCAAAAAGGTGCTGTATATGGAACACTGTCATTATTATTCCGAATTTATCGTTCTCTCTTATGCATTCATCCTGCATAACGGTGCTCTCCTCCTTCATACACAGTTTCGGAGCTTTCCCCTTGACAATCTTTAATGCTTTCGTCCTCCCTTGAAGCTGCAATCCTTGCATCTGCAGCCATTGCTATAGGCATGTTATTATCCTTTATAGAGTCTTGCTGTAATATCCTGTCCTGAAGTACATTGAAAATTTCTCAAGTTGACCAATTGAAGGTATCTTCTTGATGCTCTCATCATAAGCTTCAAATTGGTAGCTAGAATGTGAATTATAATTGAATATTTAGGAAAATGCCATTGATGGAGCTATGTTGTGTTTATGTTGAAATTGGACAGAAATCGGACAAGCTTTGTCATTACAGCTAAGTTCCTAATGATTGTTAGCGGCCAAAGAAATGATTAAATTAAATTGATCCTCAAGATGTTGAAAAATCCCAAATTTTGAGTTTAGGCCAATCGGGTTCACTTTGTATTATATTCAGTTGGGTGGACAACATTGGTAATTCTTGAGTCATGGCATGAAACTGGATTTTCAGAATCTTAGTTATGTGGTCATTTGATGTTATGGAAGCACAAGTAATATTTTAGTAATATTTTAGACATCCAACACGAAATAGCATGTGTGTTGTTTTATTCATGTATACATATGCGTGTGTATAAGTGTGGGTGCATCCTATGATATGTGCTAGTGATATATATATATTTCTATATGCACATATATTTTGTGGGTATATGAGTACGTGTATACTTTTATCTAATTGATAAAAGAATGTGCATGCGTATACGAAGAAGTATGGGTAAATAATATATATATATATATATATATATATATTATATTTGTATGTATCACACTGTACGGCGACAGCGATCCGATGTGGTCCATGAAGAGCTAGCCTCGTAACTATGTTGCTTACGAGTCTAGGGGATTGGACGGCCAATCTAGGCAACCACCTTGGACTGTATTGGTAACAGGGTGCCGGCGACAGCTAGAATCATGGATTGCGCAGTATGGTGGAGGGTATCATTTGTACCCCTGATACGAGTGTTTATTTCATAATATATTTTGAATTTTAAAATACTATTTGACCTCGTACTAATCTATCTATTCATAACCTGATTTTCTAACATTATATTTGCTTTTATTGTTATTATTATTATTAATATTATTATCGATATTAATATTACAATTATTTTCATTATTATTGATATTATCATCATCATTATGATTATTATTATTATTTTTATATTTCCATTATTTATTTTTATTTTTATTTTTATTTTTATTATTAGTATTATTTCTATTATTATTATTACCATATAGTATATCCGGACAAGTATCACAGCCTACGGGTAAGAAAGATAGCCATTGGGCAAGTATAATAGTCTTTTGAATAAGTGGAAGCTTTTGGGTAGGTGAGATGGTTTTTGGGACAGTTGTGATTATGTGATAGCCATTGGACAAGTGATTACCTTTGGATAAATATGACAGATGATATTAATATTATTTTTATCATGAAATGACTGCTATTATTGTTATTGTTGTTGATGTGATGATTGTTTTACTTTTCTTTTTATATTACGCATTGGTATATTTTGTAAAACGATATTTAAAATGTACGGCAATAAGTGGGTGGTGTGGGCGGACGTGAATGATTAAAGGTATATTTGGTTATATATTTAGTTGATTATTTCTATTGCATATATATGTGTGTTTTATACAAATTGTTATCGAAGTGCGGCCATTGTGGAAATTATTGTAGTAAGGTGAGAGGGATAAGGTGGTACCATATAGGAGTGTATTTTTGTGCTGGTAAATTTTGTGGTAAGTCTTTCCATAAGGGCAGGTGCTGCCAGATTTTCCATTGGAAGATTCGGTGGTGTTCCCTGGGATCAAGGCTTATCCAGGGATCCTGTGAGGAGTCTTGGATGAGTCCCGACACTTGCAACTAAAAAATATGTTGTATCTTCTTCTGTTTTAAAGGATTGGATCCACATTCCACCCATATTTGTGTCATGCAGATATGGATACTTCCTATATTTTGAAGGGCCCAAATCACATGTTGGCATTGCATCTCTCTTTATTAATGTAGGGTGGTGTACTGGCATTTCTTCATTACAAACTGAACATTAGATAAACTTTAGGTGAGGGAAAGAAAATATCTGTATGTATGGTCCTGTTTTCTTATGTATGAAGCATATTGAAATAAGAATATATTGAAATAAGAATTAACATTTGTTATTTGCAGATTAACTATTTTATGACTTTTATTTAACCTGTTATGATCTTTACACCCTAATTTAAACCCTATAAACTAGTATTCTTTCTTCTTCGTCCTTATAGCCTATGCTGAACGCTAGCTCTCATGAATTAACTACTTGTTTAATGGGAATAGGCACTCGCATAAATCAGTATGAGTTTCATATGGAAAAAACGTTGCATTTTTTTTTTTAATGGTATTGTTACCATACACATACTATTATAGTTGTGTCAACCCCGTTCTGCTTTAAAAAGTGATGAATAATTGTTGTACATGAGTGAATTAAGTAATGCTGTGGTTGTAGGCATATAACAATTAAAAGATAATGTCATGTTGTGAATCTCCACAGCATTTGTTCCAAAAAGTTATGGTTGTGTAAAGGAAATTTGTGTTGAAAAAAGCCAAGGTAATTATAATTATTCATTTAAAATTGCTGTGAGGCACATTTAGGACGAGCATCACCCATCAAGTAAATCTTCATACTTTATTTAACTACATGTGGATTGAGTATTCAAGTGAGGTCTCTTCTTTTAGCATACTGAAGATTGAGAAGCCAGTAAGGCCTACTCTCCTCCAACATCCTCTTTTAATTTTTAGGAGTGCCTTCTCACCTACTCTTAAGTTGGACACTTATGGTTCCTTTGAAGCTAGTTTTGTGAATAGGTGTGGAAGCTTTATATGGAGAGTTTGAAGACACCATCAATCACATCCGTTTTGCATATTTGCTCTAAGAGGCAGCAGATTATAAGATTCCACACTTCTATAGCTCCAAATCTGTAAATGCTGAATCAAGTAGATGATTAGAAAGTTTGAAATTATTATTTTGGGGGAGAAAATGATTCTGAACTATGTACTGCAGTTCTTGGTTTTGTTTACTTCCTGTTATTTAAGACTGCAGTTCTTGGTTTTGTTTACTTCCTGTTATTTAAGGACATGCTATATTTTCTAAAAGGTATATCAAACCTTCTTAATTGTTGGAAATTTGTTAATATTTTAAAAAATGACCTATGATGGAGCCAGTTATGACTATTTTTTCGTTTCCTTGTTTATTACTTGGATCCTCCTAGCGCATTTCAGTGCAAGATAGCAAAAACATGATGATTTTTTAAAGAATAAATTTAATTAAATTTAAATTTCTGGCTGGTTTAAATTTTACTTTTGTTCTGTGGTTATCGTTTTCTGTTTGTTATGTAAAGTTAGTTTGAAGGTGATATTCTCCCTTCTAGTAGTAATTTGTTCCCAATTCATTATGTCTTAGTTTTTATTATGTATATATATATATATATATGCACAGTATGTTGGTAGCAAACTAGAGTTGAGGGGGAAAAATTAGAACCATTTGTAACTGCATTGCTACTTTATTCTTGCTATTGATATGGTAATATGTTCTCTGCCCCTGCAAATAAAGTATAGGGATAGAACTAGATGAGACAAAGGAAAAGCATCTTGAAATCTTGTAGCTTATTATGTTTAGTTAGTAAAATAGCTTAGATTTATGTATATTGTTTTGCTGATTATGTATAAATTTACAGGACTAAGAAAGAGGATAACATAATAATACAGAAGCAGTGCTTGTGTAAAATGCTGGGGTGATAATGTTATATGTTTGATGGATTTGGCTTTGTATGCTTGATGAAAAGTTAGAGCAAGCTGCTACCAGAATCGAATTTATTCCTCATAACAGTCTATCTGGCAGCAGCTTATTGGGTTCCAAAAGCTTAATTCTGGATGATATTTTGGATTAGCTCAAGCTCAAGAAATAATTGTTCACAATTTCCCTTGAGTAGTTTTAAAACTAACAGGCTTTTGCTGATAAATCAAGCCTCAGGGCTCTGGAACAATGACAGTTTTGAAGCGGTATGTGCTGCGGTTGTTCATATCATTGAAGTACATTACAGCGAACGTGGTGGATAGAAATAATGGGCGGAATGTTGCAACATCATCAACTGTTGAACATTCGATTAAGGGCTCGCTCGAGTGTGGTCGGTCGTGCAATGCTAAGGCTGCATCTGTTGTTGGAGAGGTGTTAGCGATGCGGCTTAAGGTGGAAGGTCTTGAGCAGGGACAGGGAAGAGGTATTCATGTTGATGTAAACAAGGAAGTTGAGAAGAAAGGCTTCAAGAATCGCACCAAGATTTGGGCTATTGTCAATTCCCTCAAGAATAATGGAGTTAAGCTCATTCTTGATGATAATGATGAAAACTCGTCCAGACCAAGTTACTAATTATCTTTCCAGCTTTTTTTCTTTCTTCTGTGTATATCTGGGAGATGAAATGTACTCGTTTAATTAGAGGGAAAATTTTGCAGGTAAAAAACAGAAGCAGCCATGAAAATATACGAGGATTTTTTAATATTCTATAGAAGCATAATTTCCAGAAGAATGAGAGTGCTTTAATGTCTAATTTAATAGCATGCTTTTCTAACAGTCTATTGTAATTTAATTAATTGTATTACCATTCTTATGGTTAAAGGAAATTTTGAAATCCATTAATTTTCCTTCAATTACTCGCCATTTTATTAATGCACGAATGTTACAAAACCAAACTAGGTTATTAATTTATTATATGACCACATAGGATGCTATTGAAGTTGACAAATGTAACCAACACTTTTGTCACCAAGCTCTTTTAAGAGTGAGAGTTGTTTTTTTGTGTATAAAATGGTAGTGCTATGATAGAAAAGGTCAAAAATAAAAAAAGAAGAAGATGTTGAATGAACTTTGAAAAAATGGGTCTAAAAGACTACTTTGGTTTTGGCCTTGTTTTTAAAAAACATATAAAAACCAATAAGAAACCCTACAACAAACAAGTTGCGTAATTTGTGTAACATCCATCCAAATCAATTATTTATCAACCTCATTAATTCAATATTTTATGCCATTGAATTGTCAATAAATCTTCTGAAGATTATAAAAATTGACCAAATACAGCACTTATAGTCACTTCTATCCACTTCAAATTACCTAAGCAAAACACACATGCTTTGTAGCAACCATTTTACTTAGATTCACCTTTTAGATTTTAATATATCTGCTTTCGTAATGCTCATCTAACTTTTTTTAAAAACTTTTTAACCGCATAAAACTTTAAACTTTTTGAAAATAACAATTTTAGACAGTATTATTTTACCACTACACCATAAGCATCCGGAATTTGAGTAGAAAAATATTACTTCGAGACACACTTTTTTTTTTCCTTTCTTTTTTTTTCTCAGCCTTATCAATTTTTTCACGAACTTTTTTTTTTTCCCCCCTTTTTTTCTGTCTTTTAAAGTATATAAAGTATTTTATATTGTTTTCTTAAGTTTAAAAAGTACTGTGATTACTAGACTATTTAAAATAAAACTGCTTTAAAATTATCACCAACCATATTTACCCTTAGCTGTAACGTCGTACTTCCAAAGCAAGAGTTGATAGTCTGTAGGGAGCAATAATCACATGGTTGTTCTTTTTTTTTTTTTTTTTCAATATTTACTAAATAAATGATTTTTTAGAAATAAAAATCATAAAAATTATTTTTAGATTTTTTGCTAAATATTATTAAAAAACCAAAAAACAAAATTCTAAAATCGCTTTCAAACTAGCCCTTAACTTCACGCAACTTGTTTCTTTTTTATGGTAAATGGTAACTGATTGTGGAATAATATGCATTTTCATCCCTGATATCTCAGGTTTGTACAAGTAGTTGTCTTCTTGAATTGACCCTTCTTTCTCATTTTGAAACTTTTATACTCAAAAAGTCAAGCCCCTAATTATTCTCACAATAGAATAACAGAAAGTTTTATCAGTTTGCCACGGGAAAAAAAAAAGTTTACAAAGTTTACAATTATTAAATTTTAAAACTAAGTATATAGTTATATCCTTCCACTAAAAAAATAACAAGTTTAGTGATAATTGTCAATCCAAGCAACTCAAAACAATAATTGTTTTCACACTTCAAAACTTTACCGCCCTAAGGCCATGCAAAAGCTTCCAAAATCCACTTAAGGCTTTGCCTTAATCAGTATTCACTGTGTTCCATTCATTCATCAATTTTCTTTTCTTCTCTCTTTTTCTTTAAAGGTGAGAAGTGTGTTATGGGATCAAAGATTCTTCCTATCCAAACATGCATGAATGATTTAAGTCATATTCATTCTCTTTGTGTGTAGCCATTCTCCTAGAAGTTAACCAATTAAACTCTAAATTATAACTAAACACTCTCCTTAATTATGTACTTCCTCAATGGTTTTTTCACACACCAATGACTTTGTACCTTGCCCTCAAGCCATCATCATGACTCATCACCAATTTTGTACATGGAAAATTGTGAGATTGGAAAAATGTAAGTCTAACCAATTTATATGTTAAGTTTAATTCTTTACTAACCCTTGATCTTGGTAATTTATGTTTTTGGTTTTATTTTTTTATTTTTTTATTTTTTTATTTTGAGAAAAAAGACGTTGAATAATTTATAAACAGTAATTTGAAATGAGTTTCAATATAGTATTTCTCCTTTTTTTTTCTTTAATTTTATAACCAGAATTTTTTTATTTTGTAGTAAATTAAGAAACCTAAATATCACTTAAAACACAACCATTATTCACAAACGAAAGTAAAATCTTTAAGAAAAAAATTGAAAACCCAAAACCAAAAAACATGTAAGGTTAACAAAAACAAACATAAATTAATTTATTTTCCATTTAAATAATTGACGAGTTGGTAACAATTAGAAATATGTGCAAAAATAATATTTTAGGTCAAATATATAACGAAGATGAACATGTATATAGTTTAGATATCCAGTCCAGACCCAGAAAAGAAGATAAACATGGTTTAGCAAGTCAAAGGGATATTATTTAGGATGAAGGTAATAAACACTTTTTTATAAGAAAAAAAAAAATATATATATATATATATATTTTTTTTTTATGACAAAAAATTCCACCCCCCACTCTCTTTTTTCTTCATTGCTTTATTAACTTTTTTGAAATCTCACATGGGGTACTTAAGGTCATGTAATCATCACCTCCAAAGGAAGAAGATTCAAAGAAACCCTTAAATCACATGGACTTTGGAATCTCAAATTCTATACACTCTTGGAATTTTTGGATATACATAAAAAAAAAAAAATGTAAAAACCCATTTCTTTAATAAAAAAATGTAAAATATTTTTCCAATTGGAAGTGAAAATTAAAATTTCAATTTATTCAATTTGAGGTTGACCATTTGAAAATTTTGGTAGACGTTGAGTGCTAGAATATTCTCGAATTTTATCTGTTACTTAAGATTTTTTTCCTTGCCTAACCGACATGTCCCTTTCCCATTCATCCATAAAAAAAATTATAGAATTTAGTTACATCCAAAAAATAATTTTTATTTAGAAAAAAGAAAAAGGAAGAAATTAAAAGAATCAAAAAGTGTTTTTTTTTTCTTTTTCTTTTTTCTTTTTTTTTAACAAAAAATCAAAAAGTGTTTTTGTATTGATATTTATTGCCTTTTTACCCCAACCTTCGTAGGAAGGTTCATGTTTCTTTCCCAAAGGCAGACAAAAGTTGGGAAATTTTTGCCATATACATCACATCATGAATGTAGCATCATGATGGGTATGGCATATCACATAAATGATACATGCATGCATATCATGATTTCATACGTTGGCTACACGTACTCTGTAATTAATAAATCCAAAGGCCGTATGTTTCCCATTTTTTAATTATTTTCTTTCTATTTTTACTAATTTTTATGTTCAATAAATTATTAATAAACGCTACCATCCTCCACATTACGTTATTGATATTAGGTTTTATTTTAATATATCCATATAGTATGAGCTAGCATTAATTAACCAAATATTTTTTTTTATTATAAAATGGAAAATTCTAATAAATTCTATATAACTTGTATATGTGATTCTTTAATATAACTTATTCGTTTTGATTATTCTACGATTCTCATGAGGCAAACAAGTCTCATTTTATTTACTTTTTTTTTTTTTATCAATTTGCTATATATATATATGTAATGAAACAAAAAAAAAAAAAAAAGTATATATATATATATATATATTATATGAAAACAGCTAGTAGAGGTTTATTCTCATGACTAATGAGATGACGCAAAGCATAATAAATGATTGAATTCTGATTAATTAAATAAAACTGTTTAACAGCTCTTTAAATTTTTTATTTAAAACAAAAAAGGAAAACAGATTTATTGAGAGACATCTTGTCAATCATATGCTTCCCAATAGCAGGAATGGTGTTTCGATTAGGATGAGGTTTTTATAAGTTTTCAATAATTATTTTCTAGCACTTTTTCTTTTCTTTTCTTTTCTTTTCTTTTTGTAAACTCTACTAAATCCAAAAAAAAAAAAAAAAAGGGAAATTGAACTCCCTAATCTTACGGTCTCAGACTCAAAGCCGAAAAAGGACTCCACCAAAAGACCCCACACCACTTTACACTGCGAAACCTGTCCAAAACCAGCCACAGCCACATCCTCTGCAAAACTGCAGGCATATTTACTGATCAAATTATTATTATTATTATTATTATAAAAATAAAAAATAAAAAGCAAAGAAAAGGTGGAGCTTAGCAAATAGCAAGAATGTGTTTGTTTTGTTATGTACGAAACCATATGTAATTACAATATGAGGTGTTGGCTAGTGTCCACTGAGACTGATATACATGTTGGGTTCCAGGAAAATGCTGTTTAGGGGACACCACCAGGACGACAAGGATTGGCCTGTTTCTGTTTTCCCACAGTAAAACTCGCTAAGTCCAAACGTTCATTCCTTGCTCACTCTCTCTCTCCTCTCTTCTTCGTCTTCATCATCAATGATCAATCCCTGGTTGGTTCAGATAATTGGGTAGGTCCCACTTGCAGATCATCATTATCGTCCTTATCATCCTTATATATGTATATATATTATAGATGCTCCTCTCATCATCTTAGTTTTTGAATGTTTTTCTTGTTACCCAAACTTTTTAACGTTTTCAGCTTCCCGACTTAAAGCTCTTTTTCTTTTTATTTATTTTTTAATTTGGGATGTGGAATTTTGTGGGGTTAAAATTTGCGAAATCAATTGCAATTGCACACGAGAGGGATAGAAAAACAAGGGGGAGTCATTTGGATTGGATGGTAGACACATTTTTGGGGCTTTTGATTTTGTTGTTGACGTGTTGTTTTTGATTTTTGAGGGGTATAGGATAGGTGGAGTTTGTTACATTTAGGTATTACACGTGGGTAAATGGGCTTTAATTCTCACAATGTTACAGTATTTTTCTTTTCCACCTATAATTCTTACTTTGAAGGGGGGGAAAAAAAAAGTCATTAACTTTATTAACTGGTCTCTTATGCATGGATGGAAAAATAATAATTAGATTTTAGTGGAAGTGGTTTTCTTTTTTCTTTTTTTTTAACTAGGAAAATTGAGTTTTAATTTTCCCATTCAAGATTACTAACAAAATAAAGGGCAAAATCCGTTCAATACGGTCAGTCTCATTATTTTGGTCTTTATTAATTTAAAAATTATTTGTCCTTAAAATAAATACTTAAAAATTTAAATTATATACATTATTCAAGTTATTCAATTAACAGATAATGTTGTGTCTGGATCAGAAAAATACAAAAGGACATAAACAAAATGGGACCCCAAAAAAAAAAAAAACAAAAAAAAAAAACCTTTAATTTTTAACTTTCATCTTAGAATGTGTGCACGATGCCAAAAAAGTAATACAAGCAAGCAAAATATCAAATACAAATTAACCTGACCGTAATCTTTCAACTTGGGTCATTTAATTATTAAAACATTTATACCTATTCAGAATTAAATTTAATAAAATGGAATCTTCCAGATCTGCAAGCATTTATGTTGAATATATATTTGATTGATTGCTCAAAAGTTTTTGATTTTGAACGTAGAGAGTTTGGTGGAAAACTTGACTGCGACTTTAGTGACGTGTCATTATCTAAGTGGCCATACATTACAGGGACAAAACCCTACAATTGGGACACTAATGGACCCCATTATAGGGATCATTTACTACCCATCTGTAGTGTCACTGCCAATTCCCTCCACCATCAATGTCTCACCATATATGGTTACCACTTTATATACATTATTATATTTATTATCAATCAAAATTCATAAAAATACAAATTACTATTAAAATAATAATAATAATAATAACAATAACAGTAACCAACTAGACATTGGAACTTAATCAAACAGAAAAAAACAAATAAAGAGAAAACAAATAGCTTTGGTTGAGACATCAAATAGATGATCACGCACCCCCATCCAAAATTTTTCCATATCTACCCCTCTCTATGGCTCTTATTTACAATTTCTTTTTCAGTCTTTTTTTCTTTCTGAAAAACGATGCCTATTCTCTCTCTCTCTCTCACATAATGGAGCAAGCGTTTGGGTTCTCATCGCTGAAAAGCTGGGGTGCATGGTGGTGCTGCTGCGGTGCATGGAGGTACTCGCCAGCATATACGGGTGGATACTCGTATCCATAAACAGGCTGCACAACATTCGGATACCCGAACCCGTATCCATAAGCGAATCCCGGATGACCCATAGTTTCCATTCTGTTTATCTCTTCCATCTTTGCACCGCCGCCACCACCACCCTCTTGCTGTTCCTTCCCACCATCTCCACCGCCGCCGCCCTTCTTCTTCCCACCGCCGCCGCCTTTGTTTCCACCGTCTTTCTCTCCGGCGTTGTCACCATCTTTTTCTTTCTTGGGCGGGACAATCTCAACGGTTTTTTTGAGCTTCTCACTCAAAATGTGAGCCAGAGCTTTCATGTCCATCGTCCCTTTAACAGTCACAAGGTCCTTTTGCCTGTCCATGGACATGTCATGGTACCCTGAAAAGTACAAATTAACGCATTTTTCACAAATTAGCAATTGTCAAAATAGGAAATTTCCTTAACAGTTCATATTAAAAACGACACCGTTATGTAAAAACTTTACTTACCTTTAGTCCTTTTTATAACTCTCTGTACCTTCTCCATGCAACCATTACAGTGCAGGTTCAGCTTCAGAACCGCCGTCGTAATCGGAGGCTGTAATTATAAAATAAATTTTAGAAAATATTAAAATTTAATCAACCTTTTTAAAACAAAAAATTATTTACTAATTAAAACAAATTATTTAAATCTTAAGCTTATTAGAGCTTCCGAGACTAACATTACGCCGTAAAAAACGAAGATTAAAAAATATATAGATATATGTATTCATTTAATTATTCATTAAAATAAATTAATCAAATGAGAAAGAAGACAGGCGCACGTTAGCGGGGACCAGTGAGAGAGAGAGAGAGAGAGAGAGAGAGAGAGAGAGAGAGAGAATAGAACCTCTTTCTCTTTGGGCTTTTTGTCGTCGGTGTTATTGTTGTTATTTTTTCCTTCGGCTTTCTTTTTGTCGTCGTTGTTTTCCTTCTTTGGAGGCTGGGGAGAGACGAGGTCGACCTTCCTCTGTAACTTTCCGGCGAGTTCATCACGGAGCTTTGACGGGTCGACTTTCCCGATGACCGTCACTTTGTTCGAATCGCTTTCTGCTTTCGCTTGCTCCACCCCTTCGCCAACAAAACATCGCCGGAGAATCAACAAGGATTTTTCATTAGAGAAAAAAATTGAACAGAAACCCTAATGCATAAAATGCCAAAGTAGAGTTTGGAAAACCGAAAAAGGAAAACCGAGAAGAAAAGCAGAGTTCTATAAATCGACTTTCTATTTTTTAGAAGTAAAAATCTAAGAAATTTAGGCGAATTGCGTGATTTAGAATAAAAACGACGGCGAATGACGAAATTGAAAAATAGGGGAAAAAAGGAAAAAGAGAATATTCATGGAAATTCGAAGGAAACAAAAATTAAAAATTAAAAAAATTAAGAAAAAAATTAAAATCAGGAGAAACAGGGGGAGGCAGACATATAATAAAGGAAATTTTATAAAAATAAAAGTGACAAAAAAAAAAAAAGTACCTATATTTTCTCATGCTGAAATAATCGATTTCATAACTTGTACGGTCAAATTAAAAAAAAAAAAAAAAAAAGGCACTGAATGAAATGTTATCCAGAAAGCACAAAGCAGAATCAGAAATTTGAAAATCGCAAAGCATATATATAAATATGTATATATATATATTGAGAGAGAGAGAGATAATATACCTTCAAAACCTCGGACGATTTTACGGATTTTGGTAGCACAGCCTGCACAATGTATTTCGGTCTTCAAAACGACAGTCATGGGACTGTCCTCCTTCTTTTCACCTCCATCGCCGTTCTTCTTCTCGCCTCCCTTCTTCTTCTGCGATAACAGACCACCACAGCAAGAGAAAAGCATCAAGAAAAAATAAAAAACCCACATTCATACCCAAAAGAAAAAAAAAAAAACAGAAAAAAAAAACAGAGAGGAAATGAAAATGAAATGGAAAAGCGAGTCAACTCAGAACTCACCTCGCCCATAGTGAGTTGGTTTCTAGCGGTTTTAATCTTTTTTTTTTTTTCGTTTGTTGCTCTGTGAGTCGGTAACGAAGAGACGAAACGTGGTGGAAGAAAAGCGAGTATTTAAAGGCCAAGACTGGGGAGTGTTTTTGGGTTAGTTGTTGTGATGCGAGTGAGGGGCAGTGGGTTAGGCGATGATGTATATAATGTATGCATATGAATGATGATGATGATGATGATGATGATGATGGTGTTTGTGGTGTCGGTACACCATATTACGGAATGTGTATGCACACGTGTCACATCCTGGGGCCTAGGGCTTCATTGTTTCGGTTTTACGCGGTAATGGATTTGGGCTTATTTGCCGGGTGGGCACATAGAAGGTTCGTTGAAAATTGGTGGGGAAGCCATGTGTTGGACTCTACAGCCTAGTCCGTATTAGAGGCTTTTGGCTCCATCTGGATCACTAGAAAAATGTCGACCTTCCCTGGTGGGTTTTTTTTTTTTTTTTTTTTTTTTTTTTTTTTTTTTTTTAATATTATATATATATATATATATATATATATATATATATAAATCCAATGGAGTCTGAGTTTCCCAATCATTGGTTTAAACCGAAAAGGTGCTCATTTGAGAGCTTTTGCTTTATGTGACCTAAGGTGTTTTATGGAAATATAACATCGAATAGTTGGTTTTTGGGACTTTAAAATTATAGAAATCGAAGCTATATGAAAAATAACTTAAAAGGTTATTTGACCATGCATGAAGAACTAATTTCTTTTTTTTTTTTTTCAAGAACATGGAAATATTCTTATAAAAGATAATAATAATATTATTATGCTTTTTGAAAATCAATAAATAATTCTTCAAGTGCATGGACAAACATGGACTTCAATCAGTTATTCTTTTTTTTCCTCCATTAGAGGGGTAACAAATTTTCCATAGCCAAACAAATACATAACTTCTTGTATATATATACTATGAATTTAAATTAAAGATTTCATAGAACTCAGCTGAATAAGAATCAACGGGGATTCACCTTTTTTTTTTTTTCTTTTTTTTCCCCCTTTAATGTCATAGTTGAAATATGTGGTCATAGTCCTATATATTATCATCTGATACAATAGCCTTATTTCTGGGAGAAAACTTCCTAAAGTGGACAGAAATCCACTTTAGGCCTTTAGTGGACATAACCCAAAAATCCCATTAGGCCCGATATTATGATCAGAAATCCACTAGGCCTTTAGTGGACATAGGAAGTCACAGGGAACTAAAAAAGTGCAGGTTGTTGAGAAACTTTAAAAAATTGGCTTATTGGGTTCATGGAGTTCTTAAATTGGCCCATTATTAGGTCACCAAAATAAAAAGAGGCACCTCTGTCTATTGAGAGATTTTCTCTCATAGTTTGCATGAGTTTTAGTCTTCTCATTGCCTGAAGAAGTGTGTTTTTGTACGATGGAAGAAATTCAGAGCATGTTTCATCAACATTTACGGCTTATGCCTGATGAAAGTGATTCATTAGTTATTGCTAGACGTTCTCTGGGTGCAGGAGAAGAGGATTTGCAATTACACATTTTAGTGTAAGTCCTAACTATTCGTAATTTTAACAAGAAAGCTTTCACGGATATGAAAAATAGCTTATGGAAAACCTCATATCCTGTTATGTTTATTGAGCTGTGTGAGAATGGTTTTATATGTTAGTTTTCAAGTAAGAAGAAAAAGATGTGAGTTTTGCAGGTTGAGCCATGGCACTTTGATAAATCATTAGTTCTTTTGGTGGAGGTTAAAAGTCAAGTTGTGCCACAAAAACTTACTTTATCTAAAGCTTGTTTCTAGGTTCAAGTTCATAATATTCCTCTGGCGTAAATGACAAAGGAAATAGGCACTTTAATTAGGCAGAAGCTTGGTGATCTCTTTGGTCATTTTAATGAATTAATTGAACATTCAGAGAACAAAGGAGGACGAGATAGATCGAAAAATAGATGGATCATTTTAAAAAGAATAATGTTATTTGTCACCAGTGGTCACTGTTATCATCCTACGTGGCAGTGGGTCCATATATATATATGGATAAAAAAAATTTACATGGTAGTGGATCCCATGTATATATAAAATCTATTTTAACATTGGACCCACTGCCATGTAGGATGGTGACAGTCACCACTGGTGATATATAACAATACTCTTTTAGAAATGTGATTGGTTTTTGCTATTCGAGGAGTGTGCCACATATTGGATATCAATTTACCCGGTCAAATGGATGTGTGGGTGCAATTAATGTCCAAGAGCAATTAGATAGGTATTTTTCAAACATTGAAGGTTCTATCATTTTCCTTGAATATGCTTGTGAAGCCTCTAACTAATTTAGTCTCTGATCATCAGGCAATGTTCTTACTTTGCACGTATAAATGTATCAAGTTGGCATGTGTGTTATGGATATGGCTTACATTTTGAAAGGCTTGGCTTAAGGAAGACGGTTGTGATGAGGTGGTTGAGTCAACTTACAATTCTAGATCGGGTTAAACATCTTCATATAGTGTTTCAAAATCATTGGAAATGTGTGCTGATAAACTTTAAAAAGCTGGAATAAATTATCCTTGCATGCATTACCATCTGATTTATGCAGTCTCCATGTGTTTTTTGGATCACTTACAACATCAGCTTCCTACGAGTTATAATATTCTTTTACGTCATGAAATGGAGACGCTGATGGGAGGCGGGCTTTCATTTCATTTATATTTTTTTTCTAATACTCCCCCTCAAATGTAGGTCCATCTCTTTTGGGCTTCTCTGGATCTTTACATTTTTGTTTTTTTGTTTTTTTTTGGATGGAGTTGTTGAGTTTTGAACCCAAAACCTCTTGGATCTCAGGTTCTGATACCAAGTTGAATTACCATTTATTTCAAAAGCTTAAGCTGACGGGAGATGGACTTTCATTTCATTTATATTTTTCTCTAACAGTAAGGGAGATCGAAATACTCGGTACATCCACAATTATGCAAGAGGAAGATGCCAGCACAATACCATTTAGGGAATAACAAGTACTGATGGTCAATGGGTTAGTGGAAATAGTTATACTAGTGAGGTGCTTGTTGAATATTACCAGGATCTATTCTCTATAAAATTACCAATGATCTACCTTAGGATGTGGGTTTATTATGCCTATATCAAGCTATGCCTAAAATTTTTATCACGAAATGCCGTTGGATGGGAGGATTTTTTTTTAGTGCACGGTCATGTAACTCAGACCATCAATCAATTGTCCCTTTATTGTGGGGGAGTTAGGTAATGCTTCCGACAAAGGCTCAAGGTCATGATAGGATGCCTGCTTTGTTTTTCCAAAGATATCTGTCATGGATAGGTGCCCGTGTTGATAGCTGCATATCTAGACTTTTTAAATAGCGTAAGTGATTTAGGAAGAATCAACCATACATTGATTGTTCTATCCCTACGGTTAATGATCCTAAGTTGGTTGTGCAGTATTGCCCAATTAGAATGTGTACAGTGCTTTACAATATTATGTTTAAGACTCTGATTAAAGGATATTTTACCTAGCATATTTTTTTGGCAGAACAAAGTGCATTTATACTCAAGAGGCACATAATGGATAATATCATGGTTACTTTTGAAACTATGCACACCGTTGAAGGCGTGACAACTGGGAATGATCATCTTCTAGCTCTGAAGTTAGACACGAGCAAGGCTTATGATTGGGTTGAGTGGGATTTCCTTCAATATGATGCAGCAAATTGGATTTACAGATGGATGGATTCGGCTCTTAATGCGTTGTATTACTTCAATTTCCATTTCGATCCTACTTAATAGAGATGCTCAGCATTTGATTTTTCCCATGCGTGGTTTAAGGCAAGGTGATCTTTTATCACCTTATTTATTTCTTTTATGTGCTAAGGGTCTTTCCAGTTTACTTAAGAAAGCAGAGGTTGCGGGATCTTTATCTAGAATACAAGTATCATGGTCTAGCCCTATTGTATCTTATTTCTTCTTTGCCAATAAGATTATCTTATTTGCTATGGCAAATGAATCTAAGTCTCATACTATAAGGATATTTTACATTTGTATGACAGAACTTTTAGGCAACATATAAATTTACACAAGATGGTTGCACCTTTTAGTCCGAGTACTCCTTCTTCAGTTAAACTTGTTAGAATTGATGACCCGAATTTTTATTGATCCGATCCAAAAAGCTTGTAGTGCAACAGTTTGGTGAAATTAATTTTTAGAATTTTTTGGGGCTCTATGGTTGCAGCAGAGGATAGGCCTGATATCGTAGCCCACCACTAAGCCCGATGGGGGTGCGGTGGCAGCTTACGAACCAGTTTAGTTTTTAGATTTATTCCATACAATATATATTTATGTTTTTGGGGGTTTTCAGCTATATTGAATTTTTAGATGCTCTATTCACTCATCTTTTATACTAATCTTTTCAATGAAAAATTTTGCCTTTCTTTGCCCGTGGTTTTTTTTCCATTAAGGATTTTCCATGTAAATCTGTAAGTATTTTTGTTTTTATTCTTCTATTGCTATTATTGTTGTCATATTTTTGTAACAAAACTCATGGTGGATAATCTTTTGTACATTCCTAATAGTATGGAGCATGATAAATACTTAGGATTACCAACATTAAGACGAAGCATTTTCGTATGTTGTAGAACCAAATTAGAGCTAAGTTAGTAGGTTAGAAGGAAAAACTATTGTCTCCGCGTAAGGAGATTTTGATTAAATCTATTGTGCAATCAAATCCATCCTAAATTATACCATGAGATGTATTCGTTTACCTAAAAGTTTGATCAAAGAGTTAAATAGTCTGGTGGCACGATTATGGTGAGGCAATATGGAAAGAGTTGGAAATGTTTATGCCAACCTAAAGCTTTGGGTGGTTTAGGCTTTTGTTCGCTTAAAAATTTAATAGGGCACCATTAGCAAAATAGTATTGGCAATTACTCAATAATCCTACGGTGTAGTCTCTTAAGTTTTTAAAGGAAAATACTTTCCACATTGATCAGTTTTGGAAGCAAGTAGTAGATGGGGTCGTGCTATTTTAGAAAGGGACTATATATGGTGAGATTGAGATGGTAGTTCAATAAAAGTATATTATGTTAATTGGATCCCTACCTCTAATGCTCTCTGTGTTTTATCTCCACGGATGTTGGCTGTAGAAACAAGAGTTTCATCACTAAATTCTACAAGGGATGGTTGGGATGAGCATCTTGTGAAAGTTAGTTTTGTAGAGGATGAAGGTGCCACTATTTTACAAACCCCAATTGGTGTTATTGATAGGCAACAAAAATTAGGTTGGCATTACTCAGCTTGAGGAATATATTCCGTGAAGTTTAGATATTATATAGCTCGTTCAATGGACAGAGGAGTGCACATAGGTGGTCTGAATGGTCCATTTAAATAGATATGATGGAAGGCCCATTTGGAAAATCTAGGTACAAAACAAAATTAAACTCTTTCTCTAGCGTGGATGTGAGAGTGCTTTGCTTTATGCTGACTTACTATTTTGACATTGTGTGCATGTGGTTTGTTTTTATCCTTTTTGTAGGTGTGGTAATGAATTAATGTTGCATGCTCTGTGGACTTGTTCAAATGTTAAAGGGATTTCAAAATCGAAGGTGTTTATGGATGGTTGTTGTATGGTATGAAATTTTCTTCTTTTGTTGAGCCATGTGAGGCTATTTTATTTAAGTTGACAAATTCCCATCGCAAAAGGTTTGCCATGTTGTGTTGAGGGATGTGCAATCGTCGAAACGTCATTGTTCATGATTCTTCACCAAAGTCTGATGAGATTTTGAAGAGTTGTGTTGCTGATCTTCATCTTGATTTCAAGCAAGCAAATACTAGAAAGTAAAACTGTGAGGGGTAGGATTGGGCTCACCACCTAGCTTGCAAAGCGGACAATATCGTAATTGGGCCTAGGAGGTCCGGGCCAGTGGGACTGGCAGGTGAAGGGGTGGGATCCCTAACCATTGTGACGCGTTTTGACAAAACTGTGAGGGCTGGGCCCAAAGCGGACAATATCGCACGTGGGTGGACTGGGTTGTTACAAATGGGGCTTTAGCTAAACTTTTTCAGCAATTATATACTCCCCTCACTATTCAATTATTAGCCATCAAAGAAGCTTTGTTTTTTAATGTTGAGTATTGCTGGTGGAGTGTTGATAAGCGATTCTAAGGAGGCCGTTCATTTAATATATGATATCCGGTTCTTATATGGGACAACAATGTTTTTTGGTAGAGGAGATTAAATGTTTTCTTGAGTTTTTTAAAGGGCTTGTTTGTAAATATGCCTACAGTGAAACAAATAAGGTACCATATATTTTAGCTCGCTATTTTTTGTCAATGTCTATGTATGAAACCTGGATTGAGGATAGTCCATCATGATTACTTCCTTAACTTCAGGAGGATGCTTGTAATTGTGTTTTGCTTTGATGAAGTTTCAATGTTTCTTTCAAAAATAAATATATAAATAAATAAATAATTGGCCCATTATCTTTATTTTTTTATTTTTTTAATATTAAAGCTGGGATGTAAATTTGGATCATTATTCTCAAAACAGTGACTTTTACCATTTTTCCATTTAAACATAGAATAAAAAGTAAAATACCAAATCTTAAAGAGTTATATAAGGGGTTTTTGGCTCTAATAGTCATTTCAATTTCAACATTTTGCATTTTTTGCTCTATAGTACTAAAATAGCAACAAACCTTACTAAATATATGAAAAATGCAGCATCAGTGCAAAATTTGATATTGTAGGTTTGCTATTAAAATGTGCGTGCATTGCACACAAGAAGCTCCTCTCACCCAAAATCATAGGTAAAAATGAAATCAATCATGGAAGGAGGTTAATTTTATGGATGTCACATGCATAAGGTAAGCATTCTGCTGGTATGTTTTAGTGGTTTTTGGTTCAATGAGATTGAAAAGAGCTTGAATCAAATTATGGTTTGTTTTATGACCTAAAATGATTTCTTATGAATAATGTTAACCGTAAAAGAAATTTGATTCTAATTATACCTCTAGTTAATTTTTTTTAAGGAACAATATCATAAATAGGAAAAAGAGGAATGAGTGGAAAAAATAGTGGAAAGGTAATTGGAGGTGACAGAAAAAAGTGGAAGGTGATAGTACTCCTTTATCCAAACAAAGAACCTATCATTTGAAAACAATTCTATTGTTTGTCTCAATTTCTTTGGTAAAATGTCTGACTTGATGTGTAGACACTTAAAGAGAACAATCCAAATAATATTTTGTTTTTACATTATGTAATGTTTAATCAGTCCTATTAAAAATTGCAAAATGATAAGATAAATAAATTAGGGGTACTTTAAAAAAATAATTAATTTAAAAGCTATAGAATGTCCTTAATAACCTAAAGTCGTCCTTTATGTATCAAGGATCATAGTTTCGAAACAACTTGTTGACTTCTAATAATTTGACAAATTACTAATGGACATATGTCAGCTTCTTATTGGTCTGGAGGTTGAAAATCTAAAAAATATCCTCAAATATTTAATCTGAATGGCATTTTTAGTACCCATTTAGTGTAGTTGATGAAAATAAAATTTTTGTCTGTAGAGTTATATATAATAGATCTTCTTTAAAAAGAATTTTTATTAAAAAGTAAAAAAATATTTAGTTGTAAATAAAAAATTGCATTAAATGCTCATTGAAGTGAATTTTCTACATTAATTATAAAAAAAATTTGTTAAAAAATTTAAAATTTGGACTTTTCTAAAATAATTTTTAAAAAAAAATTTATCAATAAATATTTAATAACTCTTACCAAACATCTTCATTTTTGAATAAAAAGGTTTTTTTACCATCAAATAGAGCTTTTGAACGAAAAACAAACTCTGCCTAACAAACTCTTGCTATATGTGGCGAGTATGTCTGCCTAAATAGATGCCTCCATAAGAAACGTCTAGTGTCGATATCAATCACGTTCGTGGTATGTATTTTGTCAAACTTCAAACTAACTAACGTATACGCTATACATAGTACTTGATGGTCATATTCCACAAGTATACGGATCACATCAATTAATAAAGTAGACTCATAAGAGTTGGATATCGTACCCATAGGGATTTATAGACTTGTTTAAGTGCAAATTACTATAACAATCATAACTCAACTTTATTTAGTCAATCAAATACACAAAAATTAAACTAACATTTTTAAATACTAATCTAATTCTAACTTAGTTCTAAACTAAAATAATAGGATAAAAATGCAAAACAAACAATACACATGGTAATGGAAATAGTAATGTTATAATCTAAGCTATATGACTTTGACTTCCTCTTTACTCTTCCTATAATTGATTAATTAGGTTGACAAAAGACCAATTCTATCCAAATTCTTACATAGAAAGTTTCTAAATTAATCAAATTCTTTTTTTCTAAAGTAAAATTAAAAACTATGAATTGTAAATGAAAATTAGAAATCTCTTTTTAAAATTCCCAAGTCCTGATACATTAAGTTCTCTCTTCTGTGGTTACTTAATTCCTAATTAAGCTCCTCAACGTCAATTATGACTTAACTTGTGTAAATCTAGTGACCAACTTACTAAATTAAACTTTTCCAAATATAAAATAGTAAGTCTACCCTACTCCAAAGCAATTTTCCAAATGTAATAATGTATTAAGTAATAATTGCAAGATTTACACAAGAAAATTAGATAGAGACAAAATAATAATCAACCTAGCAATCAAATATCATCAAGGTAGAGGTTCCATCAAAATTCTAGATAATAAATCTAGGAATTCCTGCACAAAATATAAACCAAATCCAAAATAGAATATACATTTACCATTAAATCCATGTCTAATATACAATATAATACATTCAAATACAATTTTGAGAGATTAGGAAATAAAGAAAACTCTTCAATCTTCTTCCAACCCAAGCTTTCTCTATCTAGAATTAGTTCTCTCTCTCTCTCTCTCTCTCTCTCTCTCTCTCTAAATTGGGTGTTGCTCTCTAGCTTCTTTTCCAAGCTCTCTACAATGGTGGCTCTTCAAATCTCTACCGCAAATCCCCTATATATAGCCATCCAAATAAAGCCTTCAAAATGGTCTTCTAAAAACACTAATAGAAAAAGAAGTCCAGCCTTTAATTTTTTGTCAAGGTTCCATAAATTTGCACATCATCAAAGAATAAATTGGCATGTGACTTGGGAAGAGAGGCATGCGCCTTTTTCTTGAGAAAATCCATACGGCAACTCGAACTTGCCACATAACGAGCTTCGAGTTGTTGTGGATCTTGAATTGAGCATGTGAAGAATGAAGGAAATTGACCTTGACAAGTTAGAGTTGCTGTTAAACTTGCTATACACAATGGAAGCTTAGAGTGCAAATTGAGGCTTCAGCATGCTAAACTTGGCGAGTTAGAGTTGCTGGCATGCTTGATAGCGAGTTGGAGTGAAATTGAGTGAGCTTTGGCAAGCTTGACTAGCTAGATAGCAAATTGCATCAAATGGTAGCAAGTTGGCCATGATAGCTTACCAACCTAACAATTTGAGCACCCACATTTTTGCTAATATAGCCTCACTTCAAATCCCCAACATTTCCACTAAAATTAATCTTAATACAGCTTTTTTGCTCACCTACAACAAATGTACAAAACCAATCAAAAGTTTATATATATATATATAAAGAAAAAAACCTTAAGCAAGAAATTAAGCTATTTAAGAACTAAATAAGTGTGTTTTCAGGACTCATGATGTTAACCTAGACATGTAAGGGGACTTAGGCCAAGCATATAATATATTATTCATATTCTTGGCATAAAACCATATTATTCATTTTCATGAATAGGTAGTGCCGAGTGGACCTATATTGATGTGGGTATATACGTACCTAAATCTAATAAAGCATCCACCTAAAAATCTCAATACTCGGAAAACGAAAGAAAGCCCAGCAAATTAAAGCCTAAAGGCTGCCAAAGGAACCACGAGATAATTTATCTCCATGCTATTTTGCTGCCTTACACAAATCCTTAATTTCTTAATTTAGCTAGTTTTCTGTAACATTTTCTTATGCAGATTAAAAGATCAAGATATTTCAGTCAAATTAAAATATATATACATATATTATTGATGTGGAATATTTGAAATGTATGCCTTTTGACTTTCCTTTCCAACAAAATCCTTGTGCTGAAATATCGCTATTTACGAAACACCAAAATTTGGTTGAGTAGTTGGGAGGATAATTCTGTAGAAGTGACACCACCAATTGATAGTGCAAAGTTAAAAGCCCCACAGTACATGTCGGCAGCAGTAGATCATAAACCAATATTCACATGCATTTACACCCAAAAAAATAAAATTAAAAAACAATTAGGTGTTTATGTATGAAGGTCTAGTATCGCGCAAAGACACATCCATGTACCACCTGAATCCCATCCAAAACACTTAAAAACACAAAAAACAAAAACACCTGAGCTCTTTGTCCCATATGTCAGAACCATTACTAAAACATGGGGAAAACACAGAAGCGTCGTATAGCCGCGTATAGGACAACAACATTTTGTATGTTCGTGTATTTATATATATAACATGATTTGTATAAAAAAGTGGGAACTAATTCAAAATTTAAAATTTAATTTGATAAATGATAACCTGTAACAATATTTGACATCATATGTTATCAGGTTTGGACATTTATGAATTATAAATTTAGATTTTTCTTTTGGTAATGTTATAAATTTATAGATTTAGTTGCATTTTGATCTAATCGTGTGTAATTTGGTATGAACTGTTATATATCAAAGTCCGTAAATTATTAATTTGCAAACGTCAACATTTTAAAAGTGCAATTTGCCATTTTGTGCGGGCAATAAGTGTTCGATGAGAAGGGACGGCAAGGACTTTAGCTCTGAGTCTGAGCATGTGAGGTCCCTGCTGACAGTGCCAGCTTATTAGAGCATAGCATCACTGGCCCCTGTGACAGCTATGGAGTAGAGAGAGAGAGAGAGAGAGAGAGTTTCAAGAATATCAGAGGAAAAGACCAAACCCACCCCGCTAGACCCCCCACCGGCCCCATATCTTATATATTTCTTTTTTATCCTCAATGTCTCAAAAAAATCCAAAAAATCCCACCCACACTCACCAACTTTCACACAGTAAACCACGTGGATTGCCAGTCCCACCTTCAGATATAGGGTGCCACGTGTCATCATCTAATCAGTGGAGACATCAAATCTCACGTGCTAGGGAGAGTTTGCATCACGTGGCCCTGGTTTTTGGTTTAGGACTGACATTGAGTACTACTTTGGATGATAGCGTAATAATGGAGAGGGGTTGTCCTGTCCTTATCCGTTTCGCAATGTCGCATTATTCTAATTAATCTATCACCATCCTTTTTCTCTCCTTTAATAATGGTAACATTCTACAATATGCCTTAATTTCATACACATTTATTTATTTTTCCCAAAAAAAGATAAAAGTCTAGACCATCTATTATGTTCACGTGAACCTAATATATCCTCAATAATTGCAGATGACAAATCAATACAAACTTATAGTAACTAAAAGCTAAGCACTAATCCTTTCTCTCTCTCTCTCTCTCTCTCTCTCTCTCTCTCTCTCTCTCTCTCTCTCTCCGTCTTTTTTTTTAATATATTTTTCTTTATTAATTTTATTAGGATAATGTAAATCATAGTATATATAAGTATAATAGATAGGTAGGCTAGGGAATGTAGCTAGTGAGTTGAATAAAAAGCAGGGAGCTATAGTGCCAGCTCGTGTGGAGTTACCAAAATGCTGCCTTTACCTGCATTTGCACCTGCACCTTTCCTTAATTTCTTGGTTTCGTTGTTCTCTCTTTGGCTTCTTTACCTTCTAGTGCTTAGCTAAGTTTTATATGTGGAATTTTTATTTTTATTTTATTTAAAAAAAAAAAAAAACAATTTCAAAAGGGCTTCCTAAGGTCTGGCTATGGAGTACTGCGGAACATATAGAAAACAGGAACTTAGAAGAAAGAGGTGCAGGTGACGATGCAGGTGAATGCCATCTTGGCTTTCATATCTGTGTTCTCTGTGGCTATGAATAGTTGGATTTCCAAACTCTAAATTCAGATAACATGTTCAGAAACAAAAATGGTTTTCATGAAAATTCCGTGTAACACACAACAATCTTCAAGGTAACACACAATTTTTTCTCTTTTCTCTCACTTTAATATGATTTGTGGTGTGGTGTGGTGTGATATAATATTGGTGCAAGCTATATATATACATATATATATATATATATATATATATATCCTGTTAAGGAAATTAAAGGGTAAGAATAGATCATAATATGCTACAGAAATTGTAAACCAAATGTAATGGTCTGAATTACACTTTTTTTCTTTTTGGTCATCAGTGTTCTAAACACTTGATTATTTATTAATCTATATCAAAATGACTAATATATTGACAATGGAAAGATTTCATTGATTCATTGGAATGATGGTATAGATTAACTAATTAATCTTCTATAGATTCAGAATTTACTCCAATTTTACGTGTCAAAAAACATATTAGATATGAGCGTCACGAACACATAGATGTCATGTATACATATCCTGAAATTATTATTAGATATAAAGAAACTTAGGCTTGGAATGGAAACTTGGAAGATTTTCCTTCTAATATATATATATACGCCATACGGAGTCAGGCATTCTTCCTATATAATTTGTTTTAAAATATATTAGGTTAATATTTCTGAACCAAAATCTTGCATTTATAGGGTAGTAATGGAGTTTGTTGGGAGTTCAAACATTTCCAAATAAAAATAATTACTAAATAAACAAAACCTCGTTAATTAATTCCCTACCCCACTCACCCCAAAGAGATTATAAAAAGTCCAAAGTATACAAGTGGTCAGAGTTGAAGCAGTAGTTAATATTCGAGCTCTGCGAAATGAGCTGACCACTATTTTTTTAACCCTTCCTAGTTTCTTATCTATTAAATTTATGTTTTAGAATCAATTTGCTTTATTTATTTGATTTCCCATATTTAACTTATGTTTTCTTTACTGTTAAGCTCCTTTTGCATATGAGAGACTACTTTATATATTATTTTAGAGCTCATGTGATGAAATTTTAAGGCTGATTAATAACGTTTTTCATACTCCTCTACTATAGTATATGCATGCAAAATCCAGATTGTGAGTACTACAACTTTATGGTTGATAGATAATGGAGCATGGAATTTATACTTCAGGAACTTTGAATATATTTTCTTTGTCCATATATACAGCAGTTCATGTCAATTAGCATTATGTTAAATTAAAGTGATAAGTAAGAGGGACTTAAGTTATAACAATTTTAATATGTACTTATTAATATGGTAAGTGTTAAGAGTTGCAACATGCTCAATTAGATTTTTAGTTTAAAATTATTAATTGAAATAATACTTAACATTTTATATATATAAATATACGTTAGTAACTTTGCTTAGTTTGCAACTATGTTCTCAAAAGATCATAATTCTAAGTCATTAGCACTAAAGTGATTTTTTATTGAAAATAAAATTAGGATTATATAAATAAAATGATATTGTTAATCTCTATAGTTCGTTGGTATTTGTAAAGTTCATTAATTCTTAGATTCAGCTAACTTTTTGTGTTGCATTTTATATATAAAACAGCGAGTTATGATTTGTTTGAATGTAT